>NC_141787.1:14034366-14354943 GCF_054643075.1 Acanthaster planci | reverse complement strand
GAACCTGTTATTCGTGGCCGATTAATGTCAAAAAGACAGCCCAAAAAGGGCATGCCCAGACAAGTACATGTAGGTGTAACACATCAGGCATTAGATGGGCCACGGGGCGCAACCAATTGTGCAATCACCATAATTGGTGCTTGATTAAAAGGCGTTAAGCCGATCAATGCGGTGCCTTGCATTGGATCAATGGAATGGGAACCTGAGCGGCATGCGATTGTACACTCCTCCGCCGGAAGTTGTGACTGCCGGCCCCCACGGCAGCGGCATCGCGGCCCGGTAAACTCATGATCTTTTAAAATATGCGGGTAAAGAGAGAGAGAGAGAGAAAAAGAAGGGAGGTAGGGCCTGATGACAAGGCCTGAACTCGCCACGGGTGGTCTAACCTGACACAAGCCGCGCGACACAATCACCGGTTTACCGGTCTACGACCCAGCCACAGAAATGAATAGAGGATTCCCCCCTCCCCTTTTTTAAAAGTTAATCCCACAATACGGGAATGTAATAGACCGTAAAGACCCGCTTGAAATTAGGGTGGTCTTGTCCGTTAAAAAAAAGGCAGGCTCATGGATGATCTCAACTGGGCTGGACTACTGGTTGAGGGGAAAATTGAAGTGTCGACAGTTGTAATTTCCACCGCATGGGAATGAGAAAGTGGGCGATTGTTACACGGCTCGGCGCGCTGCGGCGAGGGGCGACGAGGCGCGGGATGGTCCACATTTTAAAGCCAGGGTGAGATCTGGGTCATTTCACTTTGCTGAGGTTGGACAGCAAACCACGGGGAAAGCACGGACCGGTTGTCGCGCTGTAATTGCAAGAATTCCAGGCCGAGATGTACAGACAAGCTTCCGTGTTATGGGGCTCAACCGCAAGCTGCAAATTCATAGACTATATTCAAATATTTCTCGAATAAAAACCAGCGGGTCGTGGAAAAAAAATGAAGGTCCTGTTCTTGTCAAATCTTTGATCTTCGTCTGTCACAAAGGTTTCCATTATGGAACTTCTATTCATTCTTGGGTCAAAGATCACGGCTGCCTTTAATTGAACATGACCTCTGCAAAGTGCCAGCTAGCACCTTATTCGCGGGGAAACCATATTTTACATTGTTCCCTGAACCTATCATATTCAATGTAATCTGTTAAATGGGATGGTGCCAGACTACTTTGAGTTCCAGAACCCACTTTCTGATTTTTTAAAATGTGGCCTTAACGTGTATTTAGATATAATTTATAACAAACTTCAAATTATTCTAAACAAACAATGGGGTGAATTTGTATTGAATTTTAATTCCGTTGTATATTTACTCTCAGGTTCCCACAAAACGAAACATTTTACTTCACTTTCAATTCAAGATTGCCAACATGAGCACACGCAGCCTATTATCATCGCGCAAAGGGGCGAGACACCATTAAGTAAAATCATTTGACGATCGCTAATAATGGATAAGTCTGACCGCTGAATATCGTAACAAAAAGAACTGCAAACCCGGGTTAATTCGCACCCTGCCTATTCAATATTAGGCAATCCCTCTTCCAAATCATTTTGGCTAAAGGAGTAATTATAAGACGCCTCTGTAAAGCCATTACAGCTCCGCCCCCAAACACCCATCCATCAAACATATACAGAATCCCACGCACATTGAGCAAAACAAAGACAGGTCGAATTGGGATATTTGTCGAAATTACCTTTGAAAGTATATGCATGTACTGCAAAGTGGAGGGACTGTTGAGCGAAAACAATTTGAAGAGAATGACAAGATGCAACAAAATATAGGAAAAGGACACCCTGTGGCCATTTTGGTTGGGAAAGAACATGTCAACGTCTGATGACGTCAACCCGGATTGCATCACTCCGCCGTTTTAAACACTAACCTTGCATTGTTTATACGAGTTGAGTCTGTTCGCCTATATTCGCAACATCCGGCGCTAATTTATTTAGCAATTAAGGACAGGAAGATGGCGGTTGTGTTAGTGTATTCTTGCCAATGTCAACTGTGTTGTTTGTTCCGTCTTTATATGACGCTTGCAACATCGTGCTTATTTTAGACCATACTACTAGAGGCTCTCTCCCCCGTAAAAAGGTCAAAAATTCGCCAGAATCTTTTTTTACTTAGCTCAGTGATATCATAAAATGTATCAAATCCCAGTTATGTTATGGTAAGTCTGCGTTTAGAAGATAACAAAAGGATGTCTGGTGTTGTTTTAAAATATGTAATTTGATACCTAATGTTTGGATGGCATTGTGGATAATCACTAAATTCACTGAACAAACTCGACCTGCTGCTCGTACCCCACTGATCATACAGAAAGTCAGTGATACGGTTGGGGGTTACACATGGAGAGTACACAAAGAACACGTCTATTATTAACACTAACGGGCCTCTCCATTATTTAAAGCTATTTGAAGAATGCAACTATAAGTAGCCAGTCCTATTTTGACAACAATGATGTGAATCGTTTCCTGGTTTTGCGGTATGTGAAATTTGGATAGACCCCGACTTGATCTTACCATCTTACATTTTACAAGTCTCGATAAAGTATAAGTCCCTGAGTATTAATGATACGGGACCGCAGTGTAAACAGAC
The DNA here is from genome assembly GCF_054643075.1 of Acanthaster planci. Taxonomy (NCBI): domain Eukaryota; kingdom Metazoa; phylum Echinodermata; class Asteroidea; order Valvatida; family Acanthasteridae; genus Acanthaster; species Acanthaster planci. The sequence continues at coordinate 14,352,359 of NC_141787.1, read as the reverse complement.
GAGGAAACTGGCCTCAGAACCTGCATCCCTTGGGGGGATGGATTGACGATAGAGCTGTCATTTCACGCACCGGAATTGCTGCGGATTTTCAGCACCCAACGGACCGCGATAAGATTTCCCCCCCTTCCGGTCTTGATAGTGGGGTTACCACCGCGCCCTGGCCCGTCGCACGAGGCACGAGCTCACTCGGTGGTGGTGGCCGCGGTTGGAGCTCGGCCTTCGGCCGGTCAGATGCTGTGTGTCCCGTTCCACCCCGGTCCAACGCACCAAAGATACACCTTTGACACACCTCAGACGAAATCCTGTTTTTATTTTCCAATGCCGCGGCCAACGGATAGCATTGAAGGAAGAAAAACCAAGGTGGGCGCACCACGCACCTCAACAACACTTCTCTATATCCACGGTATTTATACAATGGCCAATTTATCAATGAATGTATTGGCATTTGGATTGTTATTGTTATGAGTTGTGACTATAAAGCGGGCATGAATGGGAAATTCCAATCTAACCGCAGAATTTGTGGTTTGGGATGGGGATGCACGTCAGGGTTAAAGGGAATTAATAACCATTTTCCTACCGTTTGGTTCCCCATGGACCTTTGCTTTAATGATATGCACACAGCCCCCTAGGTATCTCATTATTTTTGTTACACTTGAGGGCGAAAAACTTGAGCAAAATTTGTTTGTTACACTGATGATGCGGAACGTAAAATATTGGGTCCGTCTTCTCACCGACTCGGCCAGCTGAGCCCGAAAATCTCGGCGGTCGAGTCAAAATGCCCCCCCCCCCCCGCACGAGGATCCTGCGGCATTTTGTCCTCAACTGCTTTTTTGCAAAGCATCAATGAGAAGTTAGTGAGCCATCTACGCCCATATTGAGTGATAACAATCTATTCTCCATGAACACACAAATCCTTCGTCATCTTCAAACATGGCATAATAAAAGTCCTCAAGCACTTCCCCATTGTGATAAGTTATGTATTGTGTATTGGACTGGTCTCCCTTGGCCCTTTACTAAATTGCCAATTCGTCGATGACTGGAACATCAGGCCACAATCGAGCAGTACGTGTAACTGGACGCAACTCGGACATGAAGTCCTCATCTGTCTTTCCTCGAGAAGCTTGGTAGTCCCGACAACTCCATGGTGACAGTGACGTCACAGCTACAAGCCCTACATTGTTCCCGAGTCAGTGTCCCGACATCGATTATCATTTGGGTTTAATTAGGGAAGAGCAACAAAAGAAAAATAATCCCTTCTTTTTCTCCCCGCCGTTCTCCGACCCCTGTCACGAGCCAGAATGCAGAGTCAACAGATTTTGGATGATGGATGGATTTGTGCTGGGGTTAGGTGACCAGACTTGAAAGGCCCCGCGCCGCGGCGTGAACTGGCAGCCCGGACAAAGCGCCTCTTTTGTCTCGTCGGTATAAGCTCTCAAAGGGAGCGCGCACCGCGCGCTTGGACCCGCCGGGCCACTGGTACACTGGTCACGGCGGGCATTGCTTAACAACGCCGCTGTTTCGGCAAACGCGCTGGACAAGTTTATAGTTACTGATGACTTCATTGCGTAATAACACTCCACGGAGAGAGAACAAGAAAAGCTGACTATAATGTAATCAACAGAGGGTGATTAATGACACTTGAAAAAAGTGGGGATTCGGCTGCCGATCAGAGAGGTGACGCCGAAAGGTGAAGGAAGAGTGCATTGGATGAAGTGCGCAGAGTACTCGGCGGGGAAACCTTCGTCTTAACTCGGCGGCCCCCTTTGGCGGCAAGGTCGTCTCTTGTGGGAAGACGCGCCCCTCCGTCCGGGCCAAGTCATTAGTTAAACTATACAGCGGTCGAAGCTGCATTCGTGTCATTGATGGGGGTGGGAACGGCGGGTACTGTCGAGCGCCGAAAGCTACAGATAAGTCTGTGTGTTTAGCACGGGGTGCGCCGTGCGCTGTTCCTTCTATACAAAGCCGCCTTTTCCTCGCAAAACTGGAATAAAACACTATCTGCCCACGGGCACCTCCGACAGTTTGTCATTAACCACCACCAGATGTTCCCACTTTTAGCCCCTCCCTCCGTCGACTTTTGTCGTGAGAATCTAAGAAAATCTCGAAGTCTCCCCAAACCAATACCACGCTTTGACTCGCACGGCATACGAGCACAACTTGACGAAATATATTGTGTCCGGAATCCGGATGGAATTTCGGTCCGTTCGCACTCGAGTAAATTTCCAGTGAAATTATTCACCTCTTTTTCCCTGTGCCTTGTATGCCAAGCCATTTCCCACCCACTCTTCAAGCTATACTGAGGTAGGTATGTCGTCTCCCATCCCCGCACGCCCCCCCCCCTTGCGTGGACCCGTAGCAGAGCCTCGCTGCAAGAACGGCACCCGTGAGACTTTGCATTGAAAAAGACTTCACGCGGTGGCATTGCGGGACACCCGTGTTTAAACTGTTGCTTCCGATTCGGATCGTGCCCCTACCCCCCCCCCATCATTGTCAAATGCCGTCGCTGGGGGATTGATCGAATTCCGCGGTAGATTACACAGTTTGCGCTGTCTCCAGAATCGATATTTCCTTTCCTCTGTTTTTTTTCCTTCCTTCCTTCAAATGCCGCATTTAAAAAAAAAAAAAGAACTGCTTGTTTGACAAAGTCGATGTAGTTTACGGTAGTTCTTGCCGGACCATTGTGATGTCGAGTGTAAACTTTCGTTTCGCGGGCCGAGTACCTAAACCACTCCTTACCGGCACGCCTTCCGCTGTCGCCCCCGGCGAGAAATCCAACACTCCCGCTAAGGTAATCCCCGTAGCCGGCTGGCGCCGGTCTCTTTTTCAGCCCACCTCGGGTAAATCAACAGTGAACTTAAAAAGCAAAGTTCATTTGCAACAAAAAAAGAGTCTTTTTGATTTGGTCCTACATGACAACATACAGCACGCATCGCGGAGTTTCGAACTTTAGGCCTGAATGCAAGTGCATCATGGTTAATTGTCGAATGTGACTAGATGACCAAAACTTATCGGGATTTCCAACACCTTTCGAAAGTGACTGTAAAGGATGACAGCTAAACCTCAACAATTTCTCCACCGTAACTTTCACATTTGATTTAGATCCGATGGACGGAACAAGGTGAAAGATATCCCTCGATGAAAATGATTTCCCTTACCTCAGCGGTTCTCAAATGCTTGCATGTCGGTTCCTCCATGCATAAAACATAATTCTACACGTCCTTGAAATCTTTCGGGGAAGAGACATTTTTAACACTACCCTAAAAGTCTTTCATTTCCTAAACTTTCTCTTCGCACCCCAAAGACTTCAAAAAGCAACAGGTCGTGATAGACTAGGCCCCCGCGTTCGCCGCTCTGTTTTAACACAAGATCAACTAACTCTGTGATTTCAATGAAAACGTCAACTCACATAATAAGCAATTCTTAAACTGGAAAAAAAAATAAACGATATTTGCACACTGTGAGGGGTTAGCACTCGGGGAATTTTTCTATGGATTCACTTTTGCTTTTTGGCGAACAAATTTTATTTTTGTTATTCTTTATAACATGTACATCGATCATAATTCCGCCGCGCGCTGTTAACTGCATTCCGATAGCCAGCTTTAAAAGGCTGCGAAACTGTGAGAGGTCAGCACTCGGGGAATTTTTCTATGGATTCACTTTTGCTTTTTGGCGAACAAATTTTATTTTTGTTATTCTTTATAACATGTACATCGATCATAATCCCGCCGCGCGCTGTTAACTGCATTCCGATAGCCAGCTTTAAAAGGCTGCGAAACAGGACTTCGTCGAAGCTCTGCAGTCTGTAAACTTCTCCTCTTGTATGTTCCCCGGCTTGTTTAACCCTAACAGTCCTCAGTCCTCCAACAGGTGAACGATTGAGGAGTGTTAGGGTTAATGATAATCTGTTTGGGAGAAACCTGTTTTAAACAAAATGCACATTAAGATCTGTTGCCGTATATAGCTTTTGTAAATCACTCATTCCTTGAACTATACTGTATTACAATCATTGCTGAGTACCTGTTGAAAAGCTGGCAGCAAAACAATGAAACAAACCATGCACCAGGTGGAAAACGAAAGCACCGAGTTTCCTGCTCCAACACCCGAGGAACATGTTATATTCATCGGGAATAACTCTGAGTACATGTGCATGCACACCGAAGATATGTGCAGTTTTGTGATCAAAAAGCTCAGGTGTTCGAAACAAAAAGTCCGTCGGCTCGTCTATTCAAAGAATACAGGTGGACCGGGGATTAACCAGCCAATTAAAACCCAGAGGTTAATCACGTCAAACAAAAGCCGATGGTTTCATAAACGACACCTGCCGGAGCAGGGCACGTTAGGAAAAAAGTAACTATCCTCGTGACTGAAACGCTGAATGGAATTCCAGAGAAAACAAAATAAGGAAAAATACGTGAAGTATCGCACTCCCGTCACATCTCGTGACAGGTACATTATTCTCCCCGTGATAAAAATGTTCAGCGGCTAGGAAGTCATCTTCTTTTAACTGGCATGAAGTCAGAATGGCTGTTAATGGGCACCTTAACTGGAATTCTACCGTTGGTCGCAGCGGTTGAAGTAATATGCACAGACTGAAAGAGAGAGACGTTTTTCCAGGCCGAGAAAGAACTTGACTCCGACAGGAGGGGAACGCAAGGACTGGACTACCGACCTGAGTGTGGTCAGGGCTGTGTATAGCTCAAATGTGGTCAGGCTGTTCGAGCCCAGCGATGGGACATGACTTGTGACCTTGGATAAGTCCATTCACCTTTGCCTCTCTCCATGAGGAGTAATGCAGTTTAGGTTTGAACAGAAACAGTTGCACTTTGCGTTACCTTCCCCAAAGAGCTGAGATGGTTTCAGGAATGTTCTCAGCCCAGCAAGCAGGGGTAATAATGATACATAGCCCACTTAGCACCAATTCTGATGGACATGTGTGTGTTATAAATACCTATAATTAGAAATACTACATCAGTCCGCTGCTGTTTAACAAGACCATGTCACTCTGTGCCCTTTCTCTGTGCTCTGACATTGAAGCATGGAGCCCTAGTGGTAACAGCATGGCCACTATGCATGACAGCTACCAAATATGGACGGCGGGTAAAATACGAATCGCTCGGTCCCTCAGGTATGGAAGCTGTTTGCATCCGTTTACAAAGTTTGAGCAGTTTCCTTTCCCTTTCTGAAAAACAGGGATGTGGCGTTCGGTTACCTTTTTTCTGGCCAGTGTTGGGCCCGATGTCCGGAGTTGCTAAGGAAATGAAACTGGTAGGCGACTTCCGCCGGCCTTCTGTTGCGTTGGGTGTATGACACCAGCGTGGCCGGCAGCGCAAAGTGAAAGTGCGCGCTGAGGGTGCCAGATCCGTGTAGGGAAGTTATCATTGTACCTACAGACTACAGGAAGGAGTCCGCGAGTCGGACATCCGACTGCCATGCACTTTGCGAGGGTATCCGGCCGCACGACCGTGACATAACAAATAGAGAATGGGTAGCAAGGAGTTTGGTTTCTAAGCAGTGTATTAACCAGTTCTCAGTTAACAGATCCCCGGAACTTAGCATTCCAAACATCCCAAACAACAACAAACAAACAAACAAACAAAACAACAATAACAACATCATTTGAGTGGCAATCATCGGGAAGCAAGCTGATTAAATGATAACACAAATAGAAATGTGCTTATTTTTATAGACAGTTCAAGATTTGTTAAGACCTAGTTACTTTTGGCAGTCTTATCACGGCGGCTTCTCCTTGCTATACGCGAATAATAACACCACGGAGGTATACGAAGCCTGATGACTCAAAATTCTTTCACAACTAGAATTCACTTCTTTTATAGAGTGACCTTTTAAATTGTCAAAGGACGGCATTCCACACTTTCGCCTACTGACAAGAGCGATAAAAAAATATTACTAAATACATCAATTGTGACGTCTGGTGATGGTGTCATACTCAGGATTTTCTCGTGTCTGTTAGCGGGGTGTGAGACAAAAGATCCACTACTTTGATCGATACTTTAGGAGATAAAGTTTGAAGAAACGAACTGCACTGGACCAACAGTGGGCAAAAACTCCAATTCATTGAGAAAATTTTGCATTCAAAACCTATGAAATGTAATTGGCTAGCGGCTAAAGGGGTGCTGGTACTTGAGAAAAGATGTTGTACAAAAGAACACAATGTATATAAACTACTTCCAATCTCCACAAGTACACTGTTTCAGTACACTGTGGAAGAATATTTTCCATTACTTTCCAGGCCAGGGATGACACACACGTAGTTGGATTACTCTATCGACTGTGAGCTGGGTTGGCGCCAGCGAATGTACAAAGCACTATCACGAAGAAGAAATCAACCACCTGGTAAACTATGCCCCGTTTGAACTTCAACGGCAGTAACACAGGAAAGAAAAAATCCTGGAAATTTACTGGGTCTGAAAAAAAACAAAGTTGTACAGTTTGAGCCCCAAGGCCTTCCCCCCCCCCAAAAAAAAGAGAGGATATCCACTTGCTTGCATTGTCTGCTATGACTGGGCAAAAAAGGACGGGTATCGATTTTATGAAGTCACCGAACGAGTATTCCCTCTTTCTTGGCTTCAAAAAGTTTTTCAAAGTTTCCGGATTTTCAAATTTCACCTTTTATCGCCCCTGAATTCCTTACACATAAGATAATGCCGGCATGGTGGGAGGATCGCTATCGTTTCGTTCTCCCCCCCCCCAAAAAAAAAAAAAATCAAATATCATCGCCCATTGTGCGTAACCGCTCACTTTCAGACCACACACTGAATGCGTCGGATCGTCGCTACAACGTCGACAGCCGAAAAAACCCGATCGACAAAATATGCTTCGATTCCCCCAAAAGACCCAGACAAAAAAAGAGTCTGTCTCTTCTAACACACGTTATGAATTTGTCGCACACGCTAATGAGCTGAGAACATAAAATGCATTTGGCAGATGATTTATTTTCGACCTCAGTCCAACAGCGGACAATGCACTGATTATACACAGACCAAACACTTTTCAGCGCCCGCGTCGTATACCCAGCAAGAAATGAGACCGAGGGGTACCCCCCCAACATGTCCCATCCCTATACACATTCCAGACTATTGTTACTTAACACATCCCCCCAAGATGTCTGAAAGGAATTACCCAGATTCCTGCGAGACAATGACCAACACAAAGTCTCATACCTTGCTATATATGCCGTGTCGAGGGTTGGAGACTCAGTGGGACCGCATTTCACCCATCTCAAAATTGGGAACTTAACTTCACTTTACCTGCACCCAAATGATAATCAAGAACACATTTAACAGTATCCTGAAGGTTTATAAGCACACTAAAGCTCAAGAATCTCTTATTGAATGCGAGGTCCAAAAAAATCACTTAAAGACATTTAAGAAAAAAAAATTGTCAGATAATATAATCAAGGCAAAGAGTGCACCCGCAAAACGAAGGTCTTCGTTTTAATTCTGGAGAAGGGCTTCCGTGGCCCTGCCACATATACCCTTGTCGAATTTCTATTGTTTCTTTGGGGTAGAACTACACATTGGAGGACATATTTTATTTCGACGTTACAAGCTGCCTGCAGGATATCCGCACTGACGGAAAAAGTAACTTTTGTAATGATGTAAGTGTGGAATTTGTAAATTTAAGGGATTTTTATGACCAAGCTAACTCGGGCCCCTGTTTCCTTGAAAACATCCACACGTTCGCCCAACAACAAAAAGTCAGTTGCGTGATTGACACTGAAGAATACGATAATATGGAACTTTCCTGGACATGTTCTAGAACGGAGCATCTGAATATGGAAGAAAATGTTGCGTACCAGTGTTCCTGCGGTTTACATGTTTACAGGAGTGGAACGGAAACTTGTCTTGGGAAAACTTCACACTGACTCACAACCGCGAAAATGATGAGGTTAACATGAGTCCCCAGGTCGTTTTCGGTATTTCCAACACGAATGCGTGAGGTGTACGAGGTGTGAGGAATTAAATGGGGAAAAACGGCGTGGGAGCAAGCCTTGTCTTGTTCTCACCACTATCTAAAAATGTTCCTCTTGCGAAATGGGGTCCTGTGCGACTCGAAAGTTTACATTCCACCTCCACTGGGATATTCGAAAAATGTCAAGCAATGTAACTGCGGTTTTCAAAGCTATTCTTCTACTCACAGAAGAGTTCAATTTTATGTGCTGCAGTACCCACTTAGATGCAACTTCGCTTTCAATTCAATATGGCTGACTTGTCAATGAGGCCAATGGGCTATGACTTGAACACATGCAGCATGAACAATGCTGCGGCTGCCGCTACTTCAGGGGCCGTGTATAATTCCAACCCGCAGCAAAGTAATTCGGACGCAGCCATAGGCTCCTGGGTTGACCGATCTGGGACTGGTTTGGCTCGAGACAGAGGTTTCAGGGACAAGGTCGAAACCTGATGTTTCTCGAAACCCAACCAGTGCGCCGAGAATTGACCGAGTCTTGTAACCACAACTGAGACCGACACCAAGACGGTGAAACCGAGGCCCGAAGTTCCCAAACCGAGACCACGACCCCGACCTATAAACTTCCGCGTCCTCAGAACGACACCTCATATACGGCCTGCAACCAACGCCCAAGTTTGGCCAACAACGGCCCCTCAGTTTGAATTAAAAAAAATGATAATGACGCAGATCGTTTGTGTACAGTTTAAAAAATCTTTTATGAGTGCAAACTGACTGGAATATGTTTCTTACTGGTTTGATGAACACCGAAGCCCTGTTCGGTGCCATTAAATTCCGACAAATACAAGTAAAAATCGACAGTCGAGAGGACACGGTTTGAGAGCTAGAGCCATTCTGTTGTCAGGAAGAATATTTTCCCATTGAAAGCTGGTTCAAACTTCAGGCAAATGCAAAATCGTAGCCAATTTCCCCAAACATTTGCTGCGGAATTCCTTGGAGCTGAAATGTGTTTAATTTCTGCGAGTATGCAGCGCGATCAGTTTGAGTGACGTAACCAATTCGCATTCATCTTTGAAGTGTAAATTGCAACGGATGTTTTTTAGTAGTATTCTTATATGCGTGTTGGTCATTAGTCATGTTATATGTTTTATTTTTGGTGAGTGTAAACTGTAAATGTTGAAATTTTTTTGTAATTATTTAATTATGATTTTTTTAAATTCTTATTTAATTGCTTAATTTTTTTATTATTTGATTGTTAAATCCATTGTAATTCAGTTTTTTAACTGCGAAAATGGATTTTTTAATAAACCAATAAACCAACCAAACCAATTCGTGCATCCTTTCCCGCCAATTTTTGTGAACCAGCTTTTAAAAAGATTGGGTTGCAAAGACAACCAAGCCCGAGGGGGGGCATGTAACTGAGTTTGCCTTTAATTTAGCGGAAGGACGGTGCTACCGACGACGGAGGCGGAGACGCCTGTTTGCCCGTTCCCGCGTCCTGTTGTTGCGGCCGCTCAGGATGCACTGAGATGGTTACCGCATCCGATCCACGCATCTCCCCGTCACCTTCGGTATCTTACACCACCCAAGGTAAAGGTCACATCGCGGCAGCCGGTATAACCGTCCTGGCGTTCCGGTAGTTAATTTACTGACGTCAACGCTAGCGCATCCTGATTTTCAGTTCTATTTTTTTTCTTCAGGTTTTCTTTCATTCACGGAAGCCCGACCGAAAATTTAGAAAGCAGTCAAAGACAATAAACAAACTCCTGTGATGTAAGTGTTCAAGAATGTTCAACAAACATCACACTCTCCTTAATAAAATCTTAGAAGGAGGCCCATATTCTCTTTGAAAGTTCCTGTTATCATTCGTCATTATTTTTTTGTGTTAACATCGTGATCATGCATCATGGAGCAGCGGTTGGGCGGCAGTGAGAGACTCCATTGACAACCTGTTCAGCCTGACAACCTGGACAAAATGACAGACGAGGTGAACTCTCTTCGTCCTCCGTTATTTTTACTCAGATCCCGTCCATTTTTTCGATTCAATTCAGGAAATTTTCGGGAGAAAAAAAATGAATCGTAAACTATGTGCCCAACACCTGCTCAAGTGCTTAAAAATAATTAAGTACACGAATAATAACTCAGATTCATAATGCCAACATTCGGTGAAAAAAATAATAACTGACGGGTCTTCGACAACAGGTGGTGTCTGAATCAAATTTTCGTATCTGAAAACAATTAAAAAAAAACTACCACATTGCTTTCATTTGGATGAACAGTGTGCAAATACAATCTATTTCTTTTTTCTCTTCTTCTCTTAACGTCTTCCTACACCCCGATCTTGAAAGCTCTCGTGCTCAATTTGTTTGTCTAGTGCTTTCGGTGCAAGCTTGTTGGTCTCTCTCCAATTCCCGTGGCCGGCCCGGAGAACAACTTTCTCATCAAATTGGACGGATGTAAAGGAACAATAAAGTTATTCGCACCTGTAGACCGCCGGATCGCGTCAACTCTTATGTCACCCAATTAGAGCTTTTCAAACCCTTGATGGCTTAATCCTCAATTAAAGATGACACATCCCCGTAATCACGTTCCCCTCTTGCAACCCCCCCCCACACACACAGCCCCCCCCCCCGATCATAGAACCTCTTGAAGTAACATACAACAAGCCTATTGACAGAACCCCCGCCACCATCGCCGCCTGTGATGGAATCCTACACCGTTTGACAAGCCGTCGTTAATCCTCTTCTTTGTTTCCCTTATGCATGACAACCTTTAAGCAACCTCCAAAAGCCTGTACCTCGTCCGGGAGCAGTGGCGATGCAGCAGAGCGCAATGGCCGGCTCAGACGTGCCGGCGGCCGTAGGCAAACAGTTTTTGTTGGCCGCTTCTTTCAGCGGCTTGGCAAGTAGGTGTGAAGCGTACAACAGTTATACTCTCTCCGGTTCTTATTAAGAAGCAGGCCAATTATACGTCATTAAGAGGCCTTGATCCACTCACCACTAAGCTGTCATTACAAGGCTCTGAGCTGGCTATTTTTTTTTGTTAGAACCTCTAGTCATGGTTAGGTATATTCGAGAGGGAAAAAAAACACGACCGCTAAACGAAAGTTGTACAATTACGAGAAGGGATCTCGAACACTGACTGTCGGGACACTATTTGTTTGTATGTAACGGGAAAAAATAAGTTTTTCCAAGAAAACTGTGGAAATAAATTGTTTGTTTTGTTCTTTTCATGTATTCACGTATCAGGCAAAGTACTTTGCCAACGCGAAGGTATTTTCTTTCTAATTTCGAAAGTACAGTGCCTTAACAAAAACAAGCAAATTAACAGGTTAAAGCGTTGACTCTATGGAGGACTGCCGAGTTTCAACTTCCATCTGAAACTCCATTAAACAGTTGCTACAAAACGGAGTACCTCGAGAGAGTTCTAAAATACACACAGTTCGATAAAATTATCAGCGAGCGCAGTTCAACCTCTTGGGGAAAAGAAAAGGGAATTCCCCGGTTTAATTTTAGTGCGTGCCAACACTCCTTCTACATAAATCACGCCAAAATGAAACTTGACTGCTATGTCATTCCAAATAAGCGAATAGACGTTTACAGGTATAAGCAAAAACGTCCTAAATCCGAAATTCCGAAGAAAGCAGGATATAGAGTCGGAAGATTTTTGTAAGAATTGTAAGACATGAATACAAACAAACAAAATGTATACTTCTGTCGAGGTCAGACTTGAGAGACAAACACCGATGATACATTATTAATCACTACGTGTCACTTTGTTTTGTAATGTTGGGCAATCGCTGAAGCTACCGGTTGGCCGCGCAAGGCCGCCCAAAGGAGCCTGGGATTGAGCGCTTCACGTTGTGATCGTACTTGAAGCGTGAGCGGTGTCCAAAGGGATGAGAAGACAAGCAAGGCACATCTTGCCGAATGAAAAGGGCGACTTTCTCAGATGTGAAAACCGCTTTTCACATTGACATATAAGCCACTAATCACAATCCCTTATTCAATGAAAAAAACTCTGCTGAGTCATCGACAGGTATTAGCGCGGGGCCTTGATCTGCCGGCCAATAGTGTCCACTTTCTACTGAGATAGTTCGCTCTCACTCATGGCTAGTGTTAACGATACTGTCACAAGTTCAGTCATAAGTCCAGTCCCAGATAACAGCGGAGCATTGCCAAGCATGGGCGTGGCCCATGGGAAAATATAAAGTAATAAGGGGGACGAGCGAACAATTGCGGAAGAAATGAAAAAAATAAAAGATGAACGAGGATGAAAATCCTCAATTTGCTTTGAAAGAAACTTCAATATGGCCCCTTCTTCTGATCATTCCGTTGGTGATGCTCCGAAGTTTTCCCGGGGAAAAAAGTGCCCCCCCCGAAAAACTCCTGACGACGCCCATGCTGCATGCCAAGGCAGTTCATTTGAACAGCTTGCGACTTGAGCTGTCATCGGACGACTGTTTGAACTTGATGTGACCATACTTGTGAGGACTTGTAAAGAACTTGCGAGGACTTATAAAGAACTTGCGAGGACTTATAAAGAACTTGCGAGGACTTATAAAGAACTTGCGAGGACTTATAAAGGATTTATGCATGGATAAGAGTGAGAATCTCGGACAGTCACACTGGAACCTCTCGACCGTATAATCATGTCCATCACGGAAAGCGATCGGGCCCATTCGACTGCGCATGCGATGCAACGGCCTTGTCCTAGTTAGCAAACTTCAGCACATGGGGGTTGCAGACCACTGCACTTTGAGTTAATTAGAACACGGGGCTGGCGTGCGATGGATTTTTCTCGGGAGAAAGGAAGGGGGGATATCATAAACAAGTGTAATTTCCCGCCAGCTTCCCGACACATCAGTTTACATGGTGCACGTGTAGTGTCAGCCATGTCGAGGCATTTAATCTGATCTGGGGCGGGCTCGATACAACAAAATATGGTGAACTATTTCCTTGTGGTGACGTCCACCTATTCCAGATCCTTCTCGAATCCCAACATCGCACCTGACGTAATACCCAACCGTTCTCCTTGTCTGAGAAAAAAAACCAGCACACTGGAACCCGTGTCTCAGTTAAAAGAAATTAAACTGATCTGATCTGTGGTTCGTGTCCCTCCGAAAATGAACAATGACATCCATGAACCACCAAGTGTCCTGACCTGATGCGACATCAAAATTACAGCATGAACGATGATTACGCCTAACCCGGCTCAGTAAAACCAGCAGTTCGAATATTGTTACCCAAGGCGCCCCATGCATCTTCAGCGACGTTGAAACTAGGCTTCAACCAGCAGATCATTTTCTCAGCACTTTCACAAGTCGTTTAGGGGAGTAGAAGTCGGTTGTCTCTGCGTAGAGCATAAAAATTAGGTCGTACCTGAGGTACCCTGCACATCTGGCCCACAATTTGTTACAGTCCAAAACCACCGTCACGAATCTTATAAATGGCCATATTCACAAGTCGGCCATATTGGGTTGCAAGTGGCGTTAACTTGTTTTGGAACCTGAAAATAAAACTGATAGCACTGAGAAAAAAAACTTCATTACAAGTTGATTCACTTTATGAAGGATTTAAATTTTGTGATATGTTACATATCTTAAATGTTTTACGCAACGTTTAGAAATAAATGAAACGCAGGCGTGGAACCCACAATAGTCTGGCACCACCCCTTTTAACGGGTAACATAGAATAAGATTAACTCAGTGAACATGACCAGAAATGGCTTCCTTGTGAATAAAATCTATTTAAAGGCTTATCGATAGACGTCAAAGTGTGCTATAACCGAGGAACTAAGTCGCAACTGGTGCGATCTCAAATTCAACGAGTCATGCCCAAGTAAGAATTGGCCAATACAAGGACGAATGCTGCACGCGACTGTGCGATCCCTAAACGAATCATATTCACTGAGTGTGCCTCAAAACGCACGTTGCTACAGTAGGCCTATTTTATACCTTAGGTTTCAAATACCACCCAAAGATTTATAATTATTACTTCAATGGCAAGTTCACTGCTTTAACGTTGTTGGAACTTTACCAAGGTATATCAGATTCAAAAATTTCCACCAGCCGGCCTACATACAGACAGCGTACAGGCAGTGGTTACTACAAACGGGGTCACCAGCGGTCATCCCTGAGCCTCATCCGACAACACCTCCACGGCTGACTGAACATTTCCGGATTACCAAGCCTTATTAATTACAACTTAATGATAATCACCTTGGCCCTCCTTCCCAATTAATACATGGGCGGCGACAAAAAGAGAGGAAACCAGAAACAAGCCACAACAAAGCGCAGCGCCACTCGTCGTCTGTCACAAGGCACTAAACAAGCATGACTTTAGGGTTAGATCATCGATGGATATGAACCGCACTGTGTGTATTACACATGTACACTCAGCCAGGCGATCTAGACCGCGCGTACTGCATTGATGCACAATACGCACCGCACTTCATATGAGAGGAACCGGCAGACTCGTCAAATGAAACGCCACTGTTGTCTCTCTCCCTGGAGAGATATTTCTGTCTCAAAATAGCGACTCGGAGTGTCAAACTCTTGAGATTTATCCCCCGAGAAGAATCCTAGTCTACGTCTATTTTGGAACAAAAGCCTGTCAATAAGTTGGGCGCGTTTGGAAAACGACAGCACGGACTACGCAAATTCTTATCAAATAGTACAAAATGTTTTCATTTCAATTTATTTAAGTTGGTTTAGGAGTATTTTGTGCCGTGGTTTGATGAAGTTAACGCTAGAGTCACAAGGGTGTATTTGACACATTTTTCAAGGTCGTGTCGTGAATGGTGCCACACCGTACAAGTCTGGACCCATCGCACGGTATGATTATGCATGTTATTTAAACTCTGCTTAGAGACAGATTGATTAATCGGCTGAGAAAGCAAAAGGGCAGGTCGTTAAACGACTCGGGGTCGAGCAATATCTTGCATGTAAAAAAGGTTATTGATTGGGGTAAGAAACACGAACGCACGCACGAGTCATGTGATCGCACACGATCGGTTTATGGTCAAGTTGCCGACTGCTCAGAGGTGAAGAAGTTTCCAAACGTGGTCTTTCCTTGCCCCTATAATGTCCAAAGTAAGGACTTATCGATCCCATTTATCCACTGCCCTTCGACACTTAGGCTCTGCATTGTCCAGTGACCCCAGGCTCACAATACTGTCCGGGCTAGTAGATGAAGCATTGAAGTGGTGAATTACTGTATGTGTACTCGTATAACGACCGACATGAGCACAGTTCTTATTCCGAACGAGTGACGCGTTTGCAATGAATAATATTTTGGATAATAAACAGACCCTCCGTCTTATTTTTCATAGGGCCATTGGCTGACAGCCCGTTAATAACACCCGTTTATGTAACAATTTAATAGAACCAAAATGGCGGCCCTATTGTTAAGAGCAATATGCAATTTTATGGTTTATTAACGTTGAACCACCACCTTCGGGAGTAAAATATGCACCCTTAATTCCCTCCAAACATAGAGCAAGGAACTCCAAAAGAGGCCACGTCTGCTTAGCATTTTGGAATTAAAGTTATGTTACATCTACATGTATTATGCATGAAGTTCGAAGAACGGCGTGTGAACGGGGTTAGCATATAAGTGCAAGATTGTGGCTCTATGTACATGTACAATGTATACTACATGTACATGTACATTTGAGTCATGTACAACTGTCAAAGATCGGTGACACGTTTCAGAGGACCCTTCAGCTTACCGGAAATAAACGCCAGTAGCATAACAATAGACGGAATCCCCTCTCTGGCAGCAGGGTGACGTCATTGAGTGTAGCAACGCGCCGGCTGCTGACTTGGTAGCATGGAATGCCAAATAGGATATCGCAGAGCGGTAGCGGTGACCAGTCAGTGCAGCGGGGAGCACCTGATCCTATATAACGGCGGAGAGTTTGCTGTTGCAGTCAGAATTTGCCATAGCGCCAAAGAGGGAACACCGGTGACTCGAAACCCGAAAAGCGGAGATTTACAGTGTTTGCGTCTATATTTTGCCAACCACCCGTATTTATTGTAACTTAATCCGTCTGCTTACACACAGAGCCATGGATGCGATCACAAGAACGAGTCTCTACAAACGCACTCAAGGTAAAAATCTCTTAACTTTTCTTGCATCTCAGTGTAGAGATTTTGATCACCTGCAATGGACTTTGAGCTTGATTAGTTCATGGAATTCCTCCATGCTTATTTGCTGTCGTCCACATGTCCCTGTCTCTCCACACTTGGAATTATAGGCCTGTAATATTTCCATAAACACTTTCTTGCATTGTACGTGTTACGCACGCGCCGGCAAGGAAACACCTACAGGTAACCACTCTTGCAGTGCCGAAGTTTAGGCAGGAAAAGCGGACAGTTATATCGTTCTCCATATCTCACTACACCAATTTGTAGCAAATAAAATTTCCATTTCTCCAACTGTTTGATATTGGTCAATAGCCACGTGTTCCTATTGCAACTAAAATCTGTCATTATGGAACTTCGGAATCTCCCCCAAAAGTTATTTCGTCATTTCTACCCTCAAATATTTACATAGCCTTTAGCACAGTCGTATTGTGCTTTGTTCGACATCCCATCCAATTTAAAGTCCTCTGTCCACGTCGGAAGTGATCAGAAAGGGTTGATATGGTTACAGTTGGTGGCTGCGGAACATTTTCGCTATGACAAAAACTTGGGCGGCGGACCGGTGGTACACAATTAGTGACAGGTAGGTCGGTCCCAAGGCCACAGGGCGCTTGCAGGAATGCCATATTGCGCAATCACTACAGCGCTGAAAATGGGTGCGTGCATGCGTGGCGCGGCGGTACCGGTGTCCTATGTGTACGTCGGGGAACACTGCGATCAAAGTACCGCTAATCTGGAGAGAAAAAATGCTTGCGTCACAGACATGCTATGAGCTGGTGCCCAAACACGTGCCTGCCATGCCATCGTCTCCAAGAGAGCGTTGGTATTGGCCCGTCATAACGAGTACTAACAGAGAGAAAGTCCTTCCTCTACGGCCGTGCTCGAATCACTAGGCAACGGCTGGAAATTATACGGCACGAGTCTATGGCAGTGGCCGCGGCCAGTTCTCATTTAGTCTTGTGTAAATTCCGCCCGAAGCCAAGTAATTCGTACACGGCCGTACTAAACCAAAGCTGTGTGAGCCTAGGCCCATTCGCAAAACATTTTGCAGCTCGTATTTTGACTTATGCATGCAGCCTATCTAATCGAGTTCACACTTCCAAAAATGTTCTCGAAGATTAAAGTGAAAATAAAAGAAAGAACCGCTGTGCACATGCGCTCACTTTTCAGTGTCATTGCATCAGGTGCAATTCTGTGTTCATGTTAATCAAACATGCAGAGGTAGATGGCGTTGCGAAAATAAGCAGTGTAAAACTACTCAACAGAAACGGCATGTTCGCTCTTGTTATACGGTATGCGAGCATTGTTAATGTACAATGCCAATCGCATGAAAAAACCAGGAACACTGTTTCGTTTTAAAAAGGCACCCTCATGCGGTCTGCCGTTTACTCACACAATCTATAAAATGGTATCGTTGGTTTTGTGACATTATAACGCAGGACATAGCAAAGAACAAAAAAAAAAGAGCGCGCGTGCCCTGCAAGTTGATTGTTCGCGCTGACAACGAGGCGCATTGTATTTTCCACCGGTGATGTGACCCGGATATTCCGGGCCTAGCGTATATTTTATTCAGCGCAGCTACGCTTGCACGTGGACCCAAGTCTATGACGCTCACGTTGGACCATTATTATCAACGGTGCTCAGCCAGGCGAGAAGTGGAGAAGCATATGCACTCCACTCGCTTGAGCCTGGTCGACACTACGCATACCGCAGTGTTTGATGTTAAAATTATTTATAGTGCTGTTTCCACGAAATCCGCTCAGAGATTAGATTCGGTTGCGTACGAACGGTTATTCCCCGTGTATTGTGTAAGCACATACCAAATATGGTTGTAGAATTAATTTGACTACCCAGAAGAATTTAAAGAATCGACAACGATGAGATTGTTTGCCATGTTCTTTGAAAAGACTTTATTGCTCCTCTCTCCAATCTACAGGACTCCTTCCCAGTCTGTTTCTGTCTACACTCGTGGCACTGTGCGTGTCGACGCCTATACCGCCGCAGGATACACATCCTTGGCACCACTACGACCGGCTGGTGAGAGACACGCGTGTTCTCGATAGGCACCATCACAACCTGTACACGAGCTTCGTAAGTATTCCCAAATAAATGAAATCGCCACTTTGGTAATTTTTTTTTTCGCTGGCCACACCCACAAGCAAACAAAAAACAAAAACAAACAAACGCGCGGAAGGTCCTCCGGTTCTATTTTGAACGACAACGTGCGAATGGGCCATCTGTCATATTTATATACAGTAATTCAAATATGGTCTTAGTACAGTTCCACTCACTCGACAAGAATGTCAACATCACCATGATAACAATGATTCAACGTGATCCTGCACTTCCGACTTCATTCAAGTGGATTGTTGAACAGTGCGTAGTCGGGCGAGAGGCGTCGGTTCGTGCGCCGGCTCAACCGGCGGGGGATTCCCCAACCGACAGCCAAGCGTAATCTTTTGTAATCTTAAGAAAACAGCCACACAGTGAATTTCATAACTATTAAAGTCTGCACGAATTGTGAACAACGAAGGTAGCAGATTTGGGGCGTTTGCAAAATGAATACAAATGTGCTATTACAAAAAAAATACATGTATTAGAGAGCTTCTATTTACGTTATTTTTCTTTTAATGTACAGAAAACCATTCGGCACGGCGACGCCTCAATCAGGCTAGATGACTTCACAATCAGCGGGGTCCCCAGCGTGAACGACCTCCCTTCACCCGTCGACAGATACGCTATGGTGGTGAGTGCTTCTTTTCTTTGATTCGTAAATTTGATCTGGCCCCATTACACCGACACTGTTGGTCAATGTGGATTACGGCAAAACGGCGGCACCAGACCAAAGCTGTAATATTTACCGCCCTCTTTATCTGTTCACCTCGTTCCCGCAGGAGAGCGAGCTTCTGCCCATCCATTACACGCAGCTAGAGGCCTTTGAGCAGATCTTGGCACAAGCAATAGAGGACGAGTTCACACTCAGAATGGCTGGGGAGGAGAACTTCTACAACTCCATGAGGACCGTCCTTACACTTTTACAGCGAGTCGTGTCAAAATTAAGGCAAACGGTAAGCCGTGTTCAATCTTCCCCACTGAAGAAATGGGCTAATTATAAAAGACCAAATTATTCTACGAATGGAATCTGTAATTTATTAATGTCGGACCAGTCCGTCGACTTCATAAGTTAACTCTAGAAAAGTAGAAATTGATTAAATTGAAACGAAAGGAAAGTCTTAATGACATTAGTATCATGTAGCGAGACGAAGACACGATTTTTTTAGTAACAACTTAAAGACGATGGGGTGTTACGGAGAGTTATTTCACGTGAGCTTTCTGAATTGCTGGAATTGTTGCCAACAAGGTTGGCAGTTGATAATTTGTTACCTCTCAATTGTTCTCCTTACAACTACAGATGATAGCTCTGGATATTGACCACGATTTCAACACCACCTCGACCGTTACCTTCTCCAACAACCAACAGCATTCCTTCTTGAACATGAGGATTCTTTTCATCCTGCAAGAGTTCAGTGCCAACCTGGCTCCCGCCCTCGAGGACTTTGTCAACTTCATGGGCACGCATACGCAGCCGTCGTCGTAGCAATCCGGAGAGTACGGTATAAACTCTGAAAAGCCCGCCAATTCTAAGGGGGAGGAAACAGTTCGCAGCCCGTGGTTAGCGGAAAGTACCCCCCCTTAATGTTTCTATGCAATATACTGAAATCGGTCGGTAAAGGCCCGTTCCCATTATCCAGCGTGGACAGTGATATTCGTAAGGTGATATTCGCCATTTTTTTGTCGCACTTTGAATTCCGTCACTTTTCTACTTAAAAACCTTTATGGCTGTTGCTGGAAATTAATAACCAAATATGGATCAAAATGGTTTCAATATTCAGGCAATGGTTTGAAAAGAAAAGAACTTTAAAAAGAAAGTCACATTACTCAGAGTTAAAGACTGTCAATCTTACAATGATGTTCGTTTAGGATTTCCAGAGTCTGGTGTTTTTGCCTTGATGGAGGGAGTTTCCATTATTGTCTACACGGAATTGATTGTGCCCTAATTAATAATCTGCTGGAAATGGGTCGCGGGAATTTCTAACAAGAATTTCGTTTCCGATTCAATCATTCACAATTTATTGTATTCAGAACGCTATATGCATTTTCATGTCAAGTAAGCACGCGTTATTTATGCATTAATTTATTCATATTTTGTGCCTCGAGCATTGTACTTAATATGGTATTTATTTTTCCGTCAGAAATTTGAGGAGATTTAAAGATGGGACCAGAAACAGCAGTACTGTTTTTGCCGTTTAATTAGCATAGTATTTA
The DNA here is from genome assembly GCF_054643075.1 of Acanthaster planci. Classification (NCBI taxonomy): domain Eukaryota; kingdom Metazoa; phylum Echinodermata; class Asteroidea; order Valvatida; family Acanthasteridae; genus Acanthaster; species Acanthaster planci. The sequence continues at coordinate 14,331,958 of NC_141787.1, read as the reverse complement.
TTACAAATTAATTTATTTCGTATTTATAGCTGGAGTAGATGTGCTTGAACATGTATATTTATACTGAAAAGTCGCCTTAAATTGAGCAGGGAAGTTATAATTTAAGCCTTGTAAAACTTTCCATAAATGGACACAACTACATGTTCAAGCCATCCGCCAGTAATACTATTGCGCACGGAAGGCCTTTCTGTAAGATATTGTGTAACATTTCTGAAGGCATATTATAGCAGTGTAAATAATTATTTAATATTTTTATATTAGTATTTAAAGCGGTCTATACTATTTTTAACGTCATGATGGCAGCTGGTGCTGTTGTTGTGAAAACTTTACCAATAATCAATGTCTCAGCGAACAAATGAACGTACACTTTTCCCACACATCAATGGCAATGGATCAATTACCAATTTCATTATCAACGGGGACTTTTATCTTTGGATAATGAATACCATATTTCTGATACACGTGTCTGGTTTGGATTCTGATTGTTAACGAACGCGTATGACCAAAGGAAAACAGATACGCAAAAAAACCCCATAAAGATGAATGATTTGAAAAGGTCACTCCATCCAGTGAGTGAAGTGAATGAAGATCGAATGGCAAATGAATACCATGCTAGTTGTTTTTTGTGTGGGTCTTAATGGTCACTTTAATTAATTTATTTATGCCCAGTCAATAAAACAAAAGCGGTCTCGGTTAACAGGTAAATCCCAGAGATGTTGTCTTTGTGTTTTGTGCACTCGGCCGGCAATGATTTTGATGCATTGAAATTAAGATGAAGAAAAGTACTCGTCTCAAAAAATTACGTTGGACGTATTTTTTGGCCGAAAGTGTTTCTCATCCAAGTACACTATCGTTTTCAGTCATCGGTAATCTTTCCACATACTGTACAGCGAATACATGAGCAGGAACGTAAGCCAAGGTTCATACTCAGAATGCTTTTAGCGAGAAGAGGGGAGAGCTATACTGTCCGTGCTGAAGTTTTCCCAAAGTTTCCGACATTTTTCAGGTTGGACATTGAGGCTTCAATTGACAATATTTACGAGTCGGCCATATTGAATTGGAAGCGAGGCGAACTTTTTTTGTACAAATAAAAATACGAATAAAAATGAAAGCAATGAAATAAAAGTTCAACACAAACCGACTTTATTTATGATGATGAATAATGTAAACATTTGTGATTGATTGTACTAACTGTTTTCACGCAACATTAAAAGATGAAAGCGAGACATGGAACCCAAAATAGTCGGGCACTACTTCATTTGGAGGATTACACTGAATAAGATTGGCTACTCTCCGAATAAGGTCTATTGGAACTTCTCACTACAGCCCCGGTGAATGTCATTAGAAGGGCATATATTCCGAGATTTGAAATAGAAGCAAACTGAACTCTATGTTCACAGCTTGGCAAATCATGGGATAACTGGCACAGACTTCATGTATATAATATGGGCATTGTGTGTATCATATTCACTGCATACGTATTTTATGCGGAACTTGTGAGCTTGCTATTTAATATTAAAAGGGATATAAAAATGATAATGTTGTTTTTAATGGTGGGGGAAACGATGACATTCTCACGAGTACAGTACGACTGGGTTGGACATGCGCATGACATTATGCATGCTCGAGCCAAACTTTAGCTGAGACACGGGTTTGAGAGTCGCGAGTGATAACAAAAACGGAGGGCGGCACCAGACTATGAATGGTCCTCTGATAAAGCACCAAGGGTGTTAAATGGACACCAGTTTAAGACTGCAGATTGTAAAGGTAAGAGCGGCGGGTCATGTGGGGGGGGGGAGTTCGGTACAAGTGCTTCCCAAGAGAAGTCTGTGCCCGGAGCGCACCTCCTCTACGGACGTCATATAAAAAAAATTGTACTCACAATGCTTTGCAATGCCCACATAGGTCATCGAAGCCAGTGTCAGCCATCTTACCGTGCCCAATACAAAGGTAACACGGTAACACAAAGGCTTGCTAGCCGTTGTTAACCAAATTGCTCGTGGCATCAATAGTTGTAATGGCACGTAAGCCAACAATACTCTTACTACATGTATTCGGCACGGTAAGATGGTCGCCGGTGGCGTCAGTTGCAACAAGAGCAATGCAAGTTTAGTCTTGTTGTTTTGCGTTTCGTGTTTTTTGTGTGTTTTTTTCCATTATGACGTTCGTGTCCCCTGACTTTAAATCTTGAAATGCACACCCAACCATGTACAAGCCACAGTTAATTTGCTTTCAGTGCCCACTGATATAATGTGTATCTCCCAGGTTTCTCCTCGGAGATGTTCAGAAGGCAAAAACCATATTTTCTCTGGTCTGTTCATACCTATCCGTTCACAAGATAAATACATCTATAAAATCAACAAATATAAGACAAATATACAGCGAATATGAAAACGACTCCCGCGGCAAGCTTTCAATTTTCGTTAAGCTGATGCCTTGGGTACGCATAGCCCCACCGTGGACCTTTTTTAACTAGGGTGAAAAAAATGGAGTGAGGGCGCACTTGCCATTTACTGTGGACAGAAGCGGACTGATTGTTTCGTTGATAGCCAAGACAAGTGCGAACCGGGGGGGGGGAACTTGGACGTTCGCGTGAAACACCGTGGCATTGGCAGAAGACAGCGATTTCCTTGGTTTCCGATTTCGGTTGGTTAGATTTGCAATCATACCAAAGACAAACCCCAGGCTCCGGCATACAAATATTGTTTTCAAGATGTATTTTTTATTTTTATTTTTTTTTTGGCGTTGGGGAGATGTTAATTATATAACGGTTCGCCCGTACCCAACGTATATATCAATAAGCACTGTATGCTCAGTGCTTGTCCGAGAGCTTGCGAAAAAAAACCTCACAAGCTTACTCGGGTGGGACTCGACCACTCGACCACCGAGCTTGCCGGGGTCGGCTGGCCGGTCCGAGTCAAATGAAGCAGCGGGTACCGCGAACCATTTTCAAGATGCATACAAATATTGATCAAACAATAAACGGTTAACAAGTGGTAAGCGATCAGTGGCGCAGAGTAAGGATCAGTGGCGCACAGTGCACGTTTTGTGGTATTATTTAATTCAAATCAAAGTGTTACTTTTCCCAGCGCAAATGAGAGAGAACAGTCACAGCCGTGCGTGCATGCGACAAGAGCGGCATGGCGTGCACGTGGCAGCCGCTCCGAAAGTCTGTGTGTACGATTCGATACAAACACTTTCCTCGTCATATCATCGATGTGCAGAGGTGACAGAGTACAGTTGAGACGAAAGCTGATAACAGTGGAAAGAGGGAGCCATGGCAACGGACCACACCTGTTTTACTCTAGGGGGACCGAGTGCCGCACGACAAACACAACACGATTAAGAGACAGGGGGAGGTTCCTGTGGAACCGAAGCTTGTTTGTTTCACGAAAATCTGGTCCTCGATCAGTGATCCCAAAGCCATTAATAAATTATGTGTCCATTAGGCGGGTTCTGGTGTCAGTGAACCATGACGCTTGCCGGTATGCCCGAGCTGCAAAGTGCGAGCGCAGGTCGCCGGGGGAGTTAGGCCATGTTCAAAACGGACTCCTGGAACAGCGTCTACACCAGCGTCAAATTTACTGCAGTATTTTGGAAGAAGGCGAAAACTTCGGGCTCAACAGGCCTCTCTCACGGTGTCTACTGTTCGTATGGGCGGCCCGGAAGTGTACAGAAATATCATTCTCTGTTGTGTCCGATTTCACTTCCAAATGTGCATTTGGTCGTTTACTTTTAAGGAACGTCCTAGTTCTGCAGCGGGTGATAACTTTCTAACTTGCAGTTCAATCTTATCACAGTATAACGATCCATAAACAAAATTCATAGTATGATCTACTGGCTAGTAAATGTTTCTATTAGTACCAATGGGACAACGCTCTGATGAAGCAATTCAAGGCACGCACAAAGTAATTGATTGATAATTATGACAAGTAAATGCTGCACATTACCAGTCTCGAATCGACACCAGCTATCGAGACCCAGACGGAGACTGGGACCGGCGAAAAGTGGTCTCGAAAGACCGAGACAGACCTACAGCACTGCAGCTTGTGTTAAGTTTTGTGTTTTGGATTGCTGCGCGGGATTTTTTTCTTTTGGCATTTAATAGTGAAATATTAATTTGATCTGTACTAATGACCAACCACACGTTTACCAGCCACTTGTAGGCAAAATATACGACCGACCGGAGAGAGCAGAGCCTACCGACACGTTTCGGACCACGCGAATGCGCTGGGCGAGGGCGCTGTTCCACAATAACGGTTCGCTCACGACGAGCGAACAACACTGCCAGTCTTACGCCACGTGGGAAATTCATCAAGCACGTTGCGATTCCGCTTTTTTCCCGTAATCACTTTTCCATTGCCTGACAGGAATCCCCATTGGATTGCTGATGAGTGAAGGGCACGTGATTAAAGGCAAGGGGCTCCAAAGAGCAGCCTAAAGCTGGGCGGGGAGTTCTGAACTGTGTGAAAGTTCGGGGAACAGATGACTGCATTCAGGAATCTCTGTCCTCTCGTGGCGTCTGCAGTGCGGTTTATACCGGACGCGAAGCTCACCGCGAGCCTCCGTTCGTTGCGTCGCACGCCCTTCCCGTCCTTCACCTCGCTCGCACGCCGTTCTTTACTGCCGGATGGGGTAGGCCACCACAAGCAATTTTCACCAGTGAATCGGAACCAATTTGGGCTTCCCGTCTGTTGTTTGGCAGTTTTAACGGGCCCAGCCATCGGGTGCGTTGCTACACACCAAGCTGCAGAGCAGACTCAGAACATGCACAGAAATATTACCCACCACACTTTCGGGGGTGGGGGTGGGGGCTACAGTGAATCACCCCCCGACCCCCCCCCCCACATACACACACCCACACACGCACTTTTTTATGGTGAAGAAAAAATTTAAGCAGATTGTGAAGAATTTGTCGGGCTTCCCACCAAACAAATGTACTCAATATCACTCAAAAAAGGCAAGCAATAAAAAAGCCATATATGTGCCATTCTAATATTAGATTCTGCACGAATGTGATGCATTATAATTACAGATGTACGTCTGTGTCTGAGTATTGCCCCCATAGTGTCATATGGTGTCACCCCCCCCCCGGCTTTTCAAATTTCCATTTCCAGGCAAAGTCACCCCCCACAATTCCCCACCCCCTCCCCCATTTCAGGCACAAAATCACGCCACTGATCTGCACGGATCTTAAAACGTGCCTTCATACGGTGTCAGTCCGTGCATGATAGGGGTAGATAGCAGTGATGTAGTCAAGTACTTTTGGAGAACCAGGTTCTCTACCAAATATTTAACTAGTTAGGAGGGAACAAAGCTGAAGTACATCGGCATTTGATGGTACATGCATGAAGGTACGATTACAAAGCAACATAATAACTTCAGGCCATCAATGTTTGATTAATTAAGATTAACTTTTTAGGACAAAAGTACTCGGAAAGTACTCGGCCGCGTACTTTTCGAGTACTTTTCTCCTTAAAACTTAAATTTGACACAACTGGGAGTATCTGAAGTCTGACATTTATTTTGTAATCTTACCTTTGCACATTTACCATCAAATGCCTGTGCACTCTGGCTTTATTCCCTCTTACCCAGTTCAGTATTTTGCGGAGAACGTTGGTACTCAGAAAGTCCGTGTATATCTTTAAAAGGCGCACCTGTCAACCCAATTATACGGCTGCTGTTCAACATAACGAGCAATATTTTCTTTTTGCCATTTACAAGAAGAAGGGAAAAAACAGCTCATCGCTGAGGTCTGTTGGTCGGGGCACGAACTACTTAACCTCATGCAAGCAAACTTTTGGAAACGTAACCGACAAAAATCCTGAAGAGTGCAACAAGAAATGTTTTGTGAAATCTTTCTGCGAAGCACAGGGAAAAAAACACAGCTATTTCTTTAAACTTTTATAAATACATTGGTAATGATTTCATGGACAAAACTGCAACTAGATAGATATATCTGATATCGGTAACGGATCTAATAATTCTGCATGAACTGGTTACATATCGATTGATTGATTTGTTGATTTCGGAAAGAGACCGAACTCCTGAAGAATTCAGGGACGGAACTGTTTTTTATCTTTTTTTATGCCAAAATAGAAAAAAACAGTTACCCTTTGCCCCAAAGTTTTAATTAATGAGTAATAGTCTAAACGACGAAGAAGCAAATATTTTTAGTATCAGTTGTGGATTCCGGTTTGCGAGCCACAAACATTATAGATAACTTAGTTACCCATCGATGGGTATAACCTGGTTAATAGATAACCTGGTTACCCATCGATGGGTATAATCTAGTTAATAGATAACCTGGTTTCTACCCATCGATGGGTATAACCTGGTTAATGATACCGCTGTGCCAGTTACTAAACGGACAAGAAGAAAAACGCATCCGGCGACCATGTTGTCGAATTTGCCTGGTAACCCGCGATGCCTAACACAGGATCCCAGGTCAATCCAGTGGTTGACAGAATGGTCGCTTGTGGTCAAACTTGGTTCGTGCTGTCGACGAGATGGCCGGGGTCAAGTTTAATGGAATTATTTTCCAAGGGGCCATATTGCGGAAAGTTGTGATACAAGACTTTCACAGAATACATCCATTTTCGGTGTATGAACGGATTACGGGAGTAAAACCGGAATGCGTGGTTGCAAACAGATGAGTTGGCCTTCAGCAGCATCAAATTTGGCCTTCAGAACTGGCCTCGAATTTGTCCCTATAATAGTATACTTGGTCGCCAGTTAGACAGAATCCAAAATGCTCTCTTTTTTTTCAGGACGAACAAAGGAGGCACAGACCTGATCGGAAACTGGTGAAAATGATAATGGAAAAGTAACATCAGAAGTTGATAGCAAGTTGGGGCCAACACTGGGTTCCGGAAAAAAAGCCTTTAGACAGGAAGGACGAGACACGTGTTAATTGACACGTTCCATGCCGAGTGCAGAGATTTTATGACATCACAAAGATGCGGCGGTCCACTGACCTCCAAAACGAATGCCGCACAAGGAATCCCACAATCGTTAACCGTCAGTTTACACGAACTGGTTCCGGAGTGCATGCAACGGGGGACTATCTAGAAGTTTTTTATGTCAGTGTGAATGGATGAGGGTGACGGCAGAAGGAAAATTTGTTCCTTTTTAGTTTTCTCCTGGCTTAATGTGTGCACATACAATGGTCCTTTTTTTGTTTTGTTTTTTTTATACAAAGGGCCATTAAAAAAACTAACATAGCAGTATCTATAATTTTACCAAATTTAGCTAAAATAAACGAATACAATGAAGTTTCCTCAAGTTATAACACAATAAATGTTGACACATCCATTGTACATCAAAATTCTATGAAACGCAACAAAAGAAAAAAATCTAATATATCTACGGACACAAAGACACTTCACAAAACGGACTCCTTAGAACTAACACAAGTCTATGACATTGTTTCCACGAAATAAAACTTCAGTTAATTTTCCAACAAATATTGATTTTTAGTAAAATGCTAGAATAGTCCACAAGTTTGCAAATGGATAATTCGTGTCAAATGTTACACTTGTAATTTTACACGTATTAACTACGGTTAACTATGGTCCTTGTTCGAGCTTGCCCATAGGTTAATGTGCCATATGCGCGCGCATATTATAATCCCTTTCGTAGTTCACGAAACCTCAAGTTGTTCATTGCACAAACCAGGACTTCTACTTTAGTTCGTGGTTCTGCCGACGATCGTCTTGGCAGAGAACAAGAAGACATGAAGGCAACAGCACGACAGAGGATTCCAGACATTTTAATACAAGCTCTAGGCCTAAACGCGAGACGCAAAACAGTTTCTTCATCCGACTGGCTTTTCCGCCAAAGTGCCCCACGACCTTGAGGTTTTCCGGTCTCGTGAAGGGTGCACTTTCGAAGCGGTCCAAAATCCCCGGGTCGATTACTTGGCCCGTTGAAATTTCGTAAGAGTCCGCCCAACTGCTCTGGTCATCCCCAAGATACGATCGAGCCGACTGGCCGTTTCATTTTCAGTTTCTGCCTAATGGTTAACCTTTTGGATTTTATCTTCCAAGCGTCACTTAAACTCAATGTGCACATTCACGTCACAGCATTCAGTGACTTAATCTTAGACCGACGCTCATTTAAAGGACAGGTTTGTTTCACACGGATTCGGATCGGGATAAGGGATCCCAGAGCTGGTTCGCGCTATCCATTAGGCGAGTTCCGGTGTCAGTGAACCAGTGAGAGATCAATGATGGCGGTCCAATCCGTGTGAAACAAACTAAGCCTGGTCAGTCTTCGGGTTGCACTCCATTTTGTCTGGCTGGACTATTCTCCTCTTGCACAACTTGCCAGTGAGCAACTTTTCAAAGTGCAAACCTCAATAAGTTGGTCACAATAATAATGTCCAGAGAAAGTAGCTGCCCGAACCAGTTAAAACTAAAAAAAAAAAAAATTAAAACCCACTTTCAAGATTGACATCACAGGACCTTTAATAGACCTCAATCCGTGAAGGATATCCAAAGGTATTCAATGCATTTCGCACAAGAGATATTTCAGAGTAAAATTAATTTTGTGGACCCCTTTCAATGGGAAGAAATTCCCCTAAAATGACGCATTCGTGCACTCAGGCTGCGGCTTGCACGATCAAATCGAACAGATGCGTCAGCGCTATTATTTCAGTTTTTTTTATCGCCTTCCAGGTCTTAAAAGACAACAGGATTGCTATTATTTTATTGATCCCGTTATTATGTAAACATGAACTCATCATTCCTGGAAAGAACAAGCAATAAACGCCTAAAAGCTGAGCGGAAGTTCGTCAAGGAATTCGAAACAGGGTCACAAAGCAAAAATGAAAGGAAACTCAATACATGTACTGGGGAAGCTTTTAATACAAAAAAATTGAATAATATTACAACTGTTATTTCCTGATTGGTCACCGATAAAATGGACAAGGTATACGCTAGAACCATTACGGGGCATTGAGCAAGTCATTCGTGGTGGAATAAAAAATCCCTACAAGCCCCATTGAAAGGTGAGAAAGTTCAGTATATTTCAACATTCTCAAATCAAAGTGTGTCTTTAATAGGTCAATCGGGAACGTCAACAGGGCACGCGGGGGCGACCTTACAACCCTAGCCGTGCGCCGACCCGGCCGCCGACTCTCCAAACGAGCTTGGTATTCAAACGACCCAGCCTTCTCGAAACATAATGCCGAACTGTTTGATTCGTCTAGCAGCGTGAACACACTCAAAAATAAGCAATAAATAATACAATAAACCCCTCAACATCTACACACAATACAGCTTTTCAGGGTGCTGAAATCCCTTCCACCAATTTGGCCCTTTTAATAGGCATGAAAGGGAGTTCGAACAGTGGTGATGGGGAATGAGGAATCGAAGTGGTTCAACTGGGCAACTGGGTGGGGGGGGGGGGCTAGAATTAGTCCATCGCGTTCCTCAGTGATACGCGAGGGTTATTAACCCACACACTACTCATTTTCATGACAAATCCCAGTTTGGTTAACTCTCTTTATGACTGCAAATACGACGGCAGCATCCGGGGTGTCGCGTTTATCATTCAAAAGGAATGAGGTTATCATAAACATTCTATATCATATTATTATTTTGTAAACTCCCAATGCATTATTTGTAGCAATTGCAAATGTAACCGGTACGTTTATGGAGAATAAAGGATGTGTTCAAACGAACCGGATCGGTTAACCCCAAGGCTGAGTGTTGGTTGATTTTTAATATAAGGTGTTACCCCCCAAAATCAAACGGTTCCCTGACTCGGGTTCCGCGTATACGGACAAAAACTTTCCATACCTGAAAGAGTGTGACTAAAAACAGTGGGAGGATATGACGATTAAGTTTCGAAAATTACAAGAGAAAAGGGGAAAAGAAGGGCGGGGCAATTTCAGATGATTTTTCTGTAATTTGAAATCTCATCCTTCTGGACACACGGCCTGTCCAAAAAATAAAAGACATGTTCTAAAAAATCATTTGTAAGGCGTTCGATGCACATAGGAAACGTATTCAATAAAGAAAAGGGTCAAACGGCCAGAAGAAACTAGAACCTCGGCTTTTTTATGTCAATTTTATTAACTCGTCCGAAGGAAAGGACAAAGCAATGATGACTTTAAGTGCAAGCCCCTTTGCGTGTAAAATGAAGGATGCATAAACGTTTCCGCGTCACGTCATTCTGTGCTTCCTCTCTGACTTGCAAAAGTTCTGGTAGAGCAGAATCCGGGGAAAGTTCTATCCCTTTTGTACTTTCTCTCCTTTATTTTTCGCGGTTTTAAGGTGAATTCTTGGGGTCTGAATACGTCATCCGATCCGGCTGGTACCTCATAGAGCATTCGACGGGTATAGCACCCTGGACAGGCGGGGAAGGATTCCCTGCCTATAAAAAAGCAGGCACTTTTCAGGAGCACCACAGTAACCGTACAGGGTCAAAATTCCACGGCAACTCGCGGTAATAATTGTCAGATTTTGTAACTTAGATCACGTGCGCAACTAGTTTCACAGCAAGATAAGCAGCACAGTGCAATCGGTACACAGATATACACATTTTTTCTCAGCCGAAACATGTATCCAGCCAGGTTTTCTATCTGTTTGTTCGCTTTTGCCTCGCTGTGCGTATTCATGGGACCATCCGCAGCACTACCTCTCCAGCAATTCCTGAAGTTGCACCGTCCGTCCAGAAGTGTCAGTGCGCTTCAGAGGCACACCTCGCATTTGGCCAACGAGGCAACGATTGTGAAAGGCTCGACCGACACGCTTCATGAAAATTACGTGAGTATTCGCTCTTCGCACGCTGCCGCCACAGGCATGCAAAGCCTTGATCTGGCAGCTTTTCACAATAATTGTAGCCGGCGGTTCAGTGACTCCTGTGTATCTTGCTTGTAAATGTAATTTTGCGTTAGTTCTTACAGGCCTACCATGCGATTGGACAAAGCGATTCTGGCGCGATTTGTACAAGTTGCCAGTTCGAGGCTCTGCATGCCTGTATTCAGATTAGACGCCGTAACTGCGGTGGCACCGCACTCACAAGTACATTCTTTAGCTTGATGCGCGTGTGCATGTCACAATTCATGACACCCAATTGGTCGAAGAGGCACACAACGCGCGCGTACCGCCTATTCGAGCGTTGAGATTGTATCAATCAATGCCCAATGCAGAACATGCCAACCGCGCAAGTACACGCAAACGCGAGTCTCCCCCCCCCATCCCAAGGAACGTCGTTCTGTTCCCAAAGGAATATTTGTTGCAACTTCGTCTGTGAGAGGAACGCATCTGACAGCGGGCACCCGGGGAAAATGCCGCAAAGCGTCCTTCACTATAGAGGGTTTGCGTGGCTGCCATCTTTTAGGCCAGTGCTTTTGTTTTACAGAATTTTCACAAAGAAGGTTTCCCTCTTGGAAAAAACAGAACTGGCCTGCAAAATGGCACCACGCACCGAAGCGTGACATCACTGCGCACCAGAAAGCGCAGTGCAAATATGGAATGCGTACGCGTTCCTTCACTAGATCGCCAAAGGCTTGTTGGGAGCCAACGTGGCGCGGCAAGATCGTACCCATGGGGAGAGGTTGGTGCAGTGCAAACGAACTGAGTACGCGCGCGTGTTGGTTCACGCGCTGGATCTCGCGCTAATAATTTTAAACACATAACTGTGCGTGTGACATATTCACTTCGGTACTCTATACAGGTTTCTCACGTGACGTAACAGAACGGGCAAAGGCATTTCAGACAGCGTACCATGAGGCGCGTGCATTTTCGAATTTGTGTAATTCTATTGGCGGATTCATATACGTCAGAATGTTGGGAGACTTCGAAGGTGCGCACGTTTCCGCGTACATCTGTGTAAAAATTGAACGCTGACCATCCAAAACCACGTGATTGAAAAATCCTCTAACTGTGTCAGACCAAAGCTAATCCCTTAGATTCACGATTCAACACATTCTGTGAATAAACTACTAACATTACGTTTTGGCTGCCTGCTAAAAACTCGAACGACGCACATAATTAGATTCTGCGCGCACATGCCATGCATTAAGTGACAGCTTCTTATGATACTGCATCAAGCATTTGAATAAAAGTAGCTTATCTAAGTACTCGGTGTTGGGAGCGATGGAAACTGCAGCACTGCAAGGGCGTCCTCTTGGTTGCCATGCTTCTCGGAAAGTGGTGTAGCTTATTATGACTCATGCATTAATTGTTGTTTGTCCGAAAACAGATGAATGATCGCTTTGGACAAACCACCATAGTCCGTAGCCAGGATTTAACAGCGCCCTCTTTAACTTTGCCCGGCACTTACGCAGTGGACGCAAATCATATCTCGGTAAGTTACCACATTTATATGGTTTGGGATTTAGCAGAGCCGCTTACTTCCACGTGGTATTTTAGTGCACACAATCCCTGAGCTATTTGAAATATTTGACTCAAACACCGGGGGGGCTCAGAAGTATTCTGGACAGCGCTTAGTTCCAGTATATCGCCAGCTATTGATTCGAACGTAGCCATGCCAGATTTCCTTTTGGACAGAATACTATGAAAAACCGTAGCAGACGAAATGGAAGAAGTTCTTCCCACGGGAAATCACTGCTTTGTGAAACAGCGCCCCCTCCTAAACATGCACCATTTAATTCACGAGATTAATGTTATTTTGCCTCTGAACACAGGACAGCGAGATTGCCGAACGGCATTACGATAACTTGGTCTGCTACAAGCAAGTGCTGATTAAGGTCAACGCGACAGAGCCAACGCACTCGAGCAGTATAAACGACGTTATCCAGAAAGTGAAACTCCTGATCGCAAGGCTCACAGAAGTGGTAAGCGTCATTAAACAGGGCTCTTCTCTTTCCTGCCTACCCGCGGCTGGTAAATCTACAGCTAGCCGTCAGTACAGAAATACATGTAGAATAAAAGTTGTACTTCACAAAAGGAGTTTAGAACTTTGATCTCACGCAAACCTCTTCGCTATGTTGCACCCTTTTATATTTTATCCTTCGCCATTTTGCATCCTTACTCGGTGCGTTCTCACGGGTGTGTACATCCTACGCCCCCGGCATTCTTTAACCATTCTACACCAAAGCTAGTTATCGTCACCATGCAGGCTCGTAGGACTGCTCAGTTCTCGCTGAAGATGTTCGCCAAGTCTGAGCTAAAAGCCCAACCGACAACCCAACGGCCAATCAAGCCGTCTTCAGCACCGCAGAGCGAAGTTCACTAAGCCTCACACTTTCCCGCCTTTTTCCCCCCCGTATGTTTGCACACAGCGTGAGTTGTTCAACCAGTCGTCCGCCGACCCCCAGCCTTGCTCCTCGGACACCTTCGATCAGAACACAGAGAGGGACCAGCGAACCCTGTACGTCCTGCAAGAGTTCATCGCCTACATGTACCAAGTGGCCAGCGACTTCGGCGTTCTCTCTAGCCACTACCAATAGCGCACGCCAGACCTTCGGTTCTCACGACAAGACGACAGCAGGAAGATCTTCTCGTTTGTAGTAGAGTAACTTCAAATTCCAACCTGATGCGGAGTTGGGATTTAAAACAGCGAATAAGTTTACTATAACAGCGCACCCTGCAGCCCAGTACTGGTATAAATTCTGTTTAGGTGTTATTCAGATAAAGTACTTCTGAAATCTCCGTTGTTGCCTTTAGGAAAAAATGTCCATCATGATTGCTACAAGCTTAAAAATTCATTGTCTCTTATTTTGAAAAGAAATGTGTACATCTATTTTAATGTATCTAATATTTATACCTTTTCCTATTAACTTATTGTATGAGTATTATATTACATACATTCCTTAAAATGATTCTTTTTAACTTATTTATTTATGTCCAAATCATAAATACACAAATTATATCCATTGTTTAATTGTAACGGTGTGTGTAGAATTTAACAAACTTGCAATAAAGTGTCAAGCGGAATACTTGTTTCAAAAAAGGAAGAGAGTTTTATGATGCAATGTTCCACTGATCAGCAATCTGTCAATCCATCATATAATGCGGGCCATCATGACTGATACAAGCTTTAAAAAATTCAATGGCTCTTCTTTTGAAAAGAAATATACGTTCATCTGTTTTAATATATTTAATATTGGTATCATTGTCCTAATAACAGATTATATTTATATAGCTATTTATGTCCAAAATTATAAATACATAAAATGTATTTATTTATTCGTAACAGTGTGTGCAGAATTAAACAAATTTGCAATAAAGTGTCAAACAGGCCACTGCTTTTAACAAGGAAGAGACTTCCATGGTGCAATGTTCCACTGATCAGCAACATGGCAGTCCATCAGAACTAGCGGGCCATCAGAGATGGCGATCCATCAAAGATGGTCCATGTAAATTTAGAAGACGCCCTCACACAGTAATACTAAAGGATGGATGGGGCAAAGATGCGTTCCCTGTCCTGTGTCCAATGCGTGAAAAGACCGATACTTACGTCACAAACTTTAAAAGTCAAGACCTCTTTCCTGAGGCAGTATGGTGAGACCATAGAGCTACATACAAAACACGATCCATCAAGCCTCATAGGAAAGCGCCCATAAAAAGTGGTTTATGAGAGCCTGGAGAAAGCGCGAAGAGAGTGCGAAAGAAAAAGATCCGACAAGTCAACTCCCTCATTTCTCCCCCAGTCATTAAAGTCCTGTCCATGCACTTCGATACTGTGCATGGACTATTTGTCGATACCCGTCTACAAGGAATGCAGTAGCGAGAGTTCAGATTGACAGGGGAAAGTTGGGGACTTGACACAGGAATGTTCGATCACAAGACCGATCCTGTACTTTACATGACAATATGACAGACTGCTCCCTGTTTTCTTTGATCCACAATTTGGCCAAGTTTCGAACATCCTGTAGTATCGATTCTTTAGCTTCTTCCCGTAAAGAAGGCCCGTTTATCACGAGTAGCAAACCTCACAAAACGTGCAGGGTCGCGTGATGCCCTCGTTCACTACTGGGTTGCATAAGGAAACTGGTCACACTTGTTCCGAATGAGTATTTTCTTATAAATAGCACGAGCCATTAAAAAACGGTGCGTGGAAATGAACTTTCAATTTCACCAAAACGAAATGTTTTGTTAACCGAGAGAGCATCGGTGCATTTACGTCAAAATTTTGGATGTCATAAAAACGAAGCCTAAATCGAAACAATAATGACGTAAACATTGGAAAGGTCTTTCATTTCTTATGTTTCAAAATAATATGTTTGCCTTCAAAACTGCCTTTTGTTTTTTTGTTAGGTTAGTCATCAATTTCCACAATTATAAATCAGCGTCGCTTCAATATATTCAACCCCTTGTTTCCAAACTTTGTTTTCTTTTTTAAAAAAATCAGGTTTAGGAGGAAATGATGATCGTGGTAGTTTGTTGATTTCTGAAGTGCGAGTTCATTACCAAATAGGTCCAAATTGCCCCGGACATTACTAACAGTACGAGAACTTCCATAAGACGAACCTGTTACTCGGCACCAACAAGGAATGCAAGGAGCACTAGCACCTATGGCCTACGGGACATACGTGTAGTTTGGGCCTACGGAACATTGGTATACTGGCGCCTGTGCAGGGTAATAGGAGAACTGGTGTGTAGGGTCTATGAAACATTGCTATTCCTGCAAGTCCTACGGAACACTTGAGCCTAATGGAACACTGGTGTACTGGCGCCTGTGCAGGGTAATAGGAGAACTGGTGTCTAGGGTCTATGAAACAATGCTATTCCTGCAAGTCCTACGGAACACTTGAGCCTAATGGAACACTGGTGTACTGGCGCCTGTGCAGGGTAATAGGAGAACTGGTGTCTAGGGTCTATGAAACAATGCTATTCCTGCCTAATGGGCCTTCAGAACACTAATGTCAATAGGGCCTGCAGAACGTTAGTACCTATAGGGCTTACAGAACACTGCCATTAAACATGGAACGCTGGTACCTGGATCCACCAGCGCCAATACGGCCTAAAACAGACTGGTACCTACAGGGCCCACAGAACACTGGCAGGAATACGGACCGCTGGTATCTGGGGCCTAGAACACATACTGCGGCCCTGACCCAAGATCTCGATGCTTACACGCCTTGTGGGACACGTTCAGTTAGACTTTAAGTCCCAAGCAGCAGGAACCAAGCAAGAGTAAAGGAAGGAGGGGCGTGTCCTCACAATGCAGTAAGACAACACCCGTGTGTGAGTGCGCCCCCTTGGCAGGTACTATGCGCATGAGAAGGTTACTTTCCACCATCAGGTAAATTTGGTCCTGAAGTGCGTGGACCTGCATGCGCGGTTCCCTACAACATAACGGAATTGCGAGAACGAATATAATGTTAAAATGTGTCATTTCTGGGGTATTTTTGGTATTTTTAACAATTTATTTATTTAAAATTAGTGTGCGGGTTCCACACTAACGGTTGACAGAAAACAATGTGTGATAGGTCGTACACAAGACGCCAAAAAATATGATACCGTTTGTTTCCAAGTTTTGATAGCATACGACTTAATACGTATTTCCGCGGTATGCACCCCATGATTCACGGGAGATTCCCTACGATCGGGGGGGGGGGGCAAATTTATTCCTGGGAAAAGTGCAAACACTAATTTGAAAAGAAAAATCCCCTTGTCTCCCAGAGAAAATAATTTTTGTAATTTCCCCGCCTGTATACTTCAAATTATAAAAGACAATACGGCACTGAGCACACTGACCGCCTGGGGGCGCTCTTCTCGTGGGCTGTTGTGGGGTTGCTAATCAGTTGAAGAAATCGTCAATACGCGACGATAAAATGTCCTCTCTTTAAAGTAGGCTACCAGGAAAAATAAAGTATCAAAAGTTGACGTTTTCGGTCCCTGTGCCTGATTCCAAGGGCTTCCTTTTTTCGGGGATTTCTTTCCACTTGTAGAACTGAACCTACAGAACTGCCTTATCTTAATATCATTATCATTGATCGGATTCTGGAAAGACTGTGTCAACTATCGGATGATCCCAAGCACAAGACATTGTAGTTATTCTTTCTTTCCTATCTATTTCGAAATAAAAATGGCTCCATCGCAAAAGAGGGCCCGACTTCATCCAGGTTCATGGGAACACAATCTATTGCATTCAGTTCACTGCCTCCATCCTTCTGTTCACTTTTTTTGGGGGGGGGTGTTACAAAACAATCAAAATGGAGGATGTTGGGTCGGTGAAGTTGGGGTGGTGCAGTCAACAGGCCTATTATGTACTGATGACGTCAAACAATGTTTACGATGCACTATCTTATGGAGAGTGGAGGCCCGTCTACAACAGAGCATCATAGGAAAGCACATGAAACAAAGTGTGGCGTCATCAGTACTGCATAGGTTCACTCGAATCAATTTACTGGCTTTGAAAAAAGTGGCGCCTTTGCAGTTATGGCGCAGTGCGCCCTCAATCTGCAAAATGAGAAATGTCAAGTCACAAGGTTTTCTCGCGAATCATCGCTGTGCATAAAAAAAAATTCACAGCACTTCCTAGGCCCGATTTTTGGGCCTTCAAAGATGGCTGTAATATTAACATTTAGTGTTGCAAGACGCGAAATCAAGTTTAGAACAGAAAATGTATGTGTGGGGTCGACGTCCGACACTTCGTGCAAGATATCCGAGATACGCGACGTGCCCGTGCCGCCCGATCGTGGAGCAGGTCCTGTGAAATCCACAGAGCAGTTTGACGTCGGAAAGGGAAGTGATGCATGCGAAACAACAATACCCCTTTATTGCCGAACAACAGAAGGCTCGAAGCGGTTTGTGACATTTTCTGGCTCTCAGGTGTGAATGAACGTGGCTTCGCAGAGTGCGAAATGGTTCCGATAGGGCCTGCTCCTTTGACGTCACAGTCGCGTTTTTCCTACAAGAGGCTTTAGAGTGGCTGCTAAAACTATGGTTGACCGTCAAAAGTAAAAAAAATACTTCACGGAGTCAAAAGTCCCTCGCAGCGGTCCAAATAACTAGATACTAATACACGTACTACGGAATACTAAATGAAAATATCACCCTATTTTCAGGGAACCAGGGCCGTTTTCCAATACTCGACGTCGTCTCCATCTCAGGCTTCGTTTCCAAAACCAATCCCCGATTGTGGGCCTGAAGCGTTTAAATTACATTGGATTACTGTAATTATTGGCTTTCTTGCGTCTTATTTGATGTTCTGTGGAACTATTCGACTGATTACTGCGCTTACAGCGCCAAAGTCTGCTAGTAAAAGACAGTTGAAGCCTGAGACAGAGCCGAAGTTGAGTATTGGAAAACGGCCCTAAACTCAGCCAAACGTATAGTCTGTTGTAAATATTCTCTGACGACTGCCTCGACCAGTCGAAGGAACTTAACAACGGCTACGTGAAAATTTGTTGGTGGGGGTTTTTTTTATCTTCCTTCTTGAAATTCACGTCGGAAACCCGAGTAAATAAGGTTATTATGCTTGACGCCCAAACGAACGAGAACGCGAAGTCTTGACGGCAGATCAAAATATTCGTGCCGCGAATTTGAAAAAGTTTAACACTTTTCCACCTTAGGCAAATTTCGCTGCAGATGTTTTGTGAAGTCGTTCTTTTTGCTTTTCGCCTGAAGTATGAAGTGGCATGTTCCTAAAAATAAACACTTGAGTTTTATTAATTTCACAGTCAATCAAGCAAAAATCCGCACCTACTGGATGTCTAAACAAAAGCCCAAATGGCCACACAGCATCAAAAGAACTTGCTCACACGATCGCGCGCACACAAATGAACAATCTCCCGACAAAAGGGTATATTCACGTGTGAGATTTTCCAGGGGAAAACCCTAAACACCTTCTAAATGAGTGCTGTGCCAATCTCCTCACCCACGTGTAGCGATTAAATCCACTACAAGCGGTGTAGTGAAGCAAATCAACATGCTATAAGGTCTGTCAAATACTATATTAATTCTCCCATTCATACTTCACTGCAATACGCTACGAATTTAGGTCTATTATTAGTTTCCTGAATGGCGAAGAAAGTTTTATCGTCATCGTGTTCGCAAAGTTACAGGAATAATGTCAAAATGATATTTTTTTTCTAAATTCTAGTTATAAGAAGTGGTTTTGCTTTGAAAGTATCAATTTTAAGGTTTCTGGTGTGTTTAAAAGGGCGACACTTCGTTAAAATATATGAATTATATTAATGATGTTAAGGGCAGAATAGGGAACCGTCGGAAAATTGCATGATTGCAGAGTGAACCTCAATTCAAGATGAACCAAGAGAGGGCGAAATTTTTCTTAGCGACGGAGGCTCCTTTGGTCGGAACTGAACTTCGCTGGTTCACGAACGACCAGGAAATGCACGCGTTACGGTCGCATCGCTATCAATAATATGATTACTGCCGACCAACATGGCTCTTTTCAACCGATAAGGGGTGCTTCTGCTCAAGGCGGAATGGCACGTTCCCCCAACCTGACACTTATGCGCCCCCTAGGTTATCCATACCTGCCGACGGGCGCCAAGATTTTTCCGACCAAAGTGTGCAACACACATCTTATCATATACATTGTAATAATTTATTGTTGATTTCAAAAAGAAAGACAAAACGGAATTTTTACAGAACGAAACGGGGAAATTGGTTGGTGTGTTACAAAAGATGTGTCAGTAACAAAATCAAGATCGGTGTCAGTAATGTTGATGATGAACTCTTATATTATCCTTAAGGAAAGAGAGTTCAATGCACTGGAACCCGTCAGGAAAATAGGGACACTGCCATGGAATCAAGCATACCGTAGACTTCCAAAGCCGCCACATTTGCTTTGTTTGGCGACACGTCATTTTTTTCACAATACCTCACCTTTAAATAGCCTAATTACGATCACAAAACAAGCAATGCACCTGTAGATGACGTTTGGTGTCCAAACGTGCCTTGGAAAGCAACAATACCTTTGAAACCATTTACGATATTTTGCGGCTCTTCAGAAAGAATGAACGTGACCTCTCAATGGGCGAATATTTGCTGCAGAGCACGATAACAGATTCCCACACGAAAACCTACTTTTCGGGGAACCTACAAGCTCAACCAAACCTCCGACAATTTGAGTGTAAAGGTTAATCTACTGGGACTATTTTTGAGGACCGGCAAAATGAACGGTGGCATAAGAACTTATCCAAGGTGCCGGAGAGAGTTGTTTTCGACAATTACGGGGGGGGGAGGCTAAGTGACAAGAAACAGCTCAGCCGTACTTATTGCTGCGTAACTTCCTGACCTATTAATAATAATGCCAAAAACAAGGATCTGAAAAAAAAAAACACCAGTCGCATCATGTAAACTACATCGCCCAACAAGATATCAGAGACCTTTTTCCCGGAAAACATTGTGGTTAACAACTCCATTAAACTGGAGCCTGGTCGGTTCCCCTTTATGGAAAATTCGCTTCACCAAAGGACTGTTTATAGAGCTGACGTTGGCTGCCATGCACGTGCGCGGACCAGTCCCGTACCTGGCCTGAGTGTGGAATGAGCCAGGAAATACATCGTTAAACAGACACGTTTCAGACAGCGTTACGCCCGTATACGGTACTTATTCCGTCTGCGGTCGGCAAGGTGAATTGTAATCAACGATGTGATCAGCTCATGGGGCGAGGCGACATCATTTTATGGCGATGAACGGTGTTAGGTTCGCCTCGGGAGCGGACCTTGGTGGGCTGAGGTGGGAAACAACAAACCGCTAACTCCTCTCAGCCACCGCTGGCTGACATCGACGGGTGACCTTGAGGGGATATTTAGGGACATTTGCGAAAAAAAAATCGTACTATCGTCAAGTGAAGAAACGGAAGAATTGTTGAAACTCATTGCCGCTTCCCTCAGTGGGAGTGTCCTTGACGTTTCACCAGAAAAAAGTCGATGTTTATTGCCTTGGTTTTGAAAGACATTTTTGAGCAATAAAAGGAAATTTTCCTTTTACTAATGTTGTGAGCTTTGACCTGCAAGGGCGAGTATGAATCTTGAACAATCACGATGTAATTGGATCAGTATCCCGCTGACTGTTTCCATGGAGACAAAAGAGAAATGGCACAAAGAGCGCTGAGCTCATTTTTGGTTTGGATATGAAATTGCTAAAAATGCCAAATCATCACAGAACTTCCTCGATGTTCTGCCCAAAAGAAGAGGGAAAAATCCCAGACAACAATGGGTATATGAAGAGTTATGCCAAAAAGCATGAAATGAGATATTTGCATGCGACCAAAAGTGACTACGTTTGTTTTCTAAACCGCGCTCACCTTTCCGTATGACATTTCAAGTTTAAAGTTAGCGAGTTTCCACAGAGGAGCTCGATATAAGACGGTGGTTAACATTTATATTTTTCGAATGTTAATTTCTACTTTGCAAACACTCTTTTTTGTCACATTCCTCCACATGATTGATATTGTCTAAAAAGGCAATCGCTTCGCTCTGCCGAGTTCACATTCCAAGTAGGCACTCGGTCTCACGAATGTAGTCAATTAGAAATTGCTCCACTTTTAAATGTACCAGACAGGCATAAACTGACAGTAGTTTCGTGCGTGTTATATCAGGCAAGATGTGGGACGGAGGGGTGCCTCTCTTACCTGTCCAATCCCTATACACACTCTGGACTATTGTTACCTAAAAAAAAAACCCTAGAAGTCTGTAAAGAATTCCTGAGAATCAGATCAAACAATGACCAACACAAAGGTGCGTGGGGGGGGTTCTCTCCGTCCCATATCTTGCTTCAAATGGTACATGTACGTTATAGATGAGCGGCCAACACAAAGAGCACAAAAGACACCCACACGATTATCGGGCACACAACCAAAATCTCCCAACAAAGGGGTGTATGCATCATCTTTTTTTTTCCAGGGGAAAGACCCCCCCCAAAAGAAACATGTTTTTACTGAATGCCCCCCCCCCAATTTCTTTATGACGCGACTGTGGCAATCAAATCCACTGACGGGGTTGTCTAAGTATATATTTTGGCGGGGATTTTAATGACAGGTCACTCTTGTACAACGAATTTATGTTTGTTACTTGTTCAGTTACAGCTTCAAGAATGACAAAAGAAAACTTTCAGAGAGTTGCTAATTGGTACCTTGCTCTATGACTTGACAAATTAGTACGCTGCTGTGAATGCATGACGTAACAGCAACATGAACAAATCGGGAAAAAAATCCACCGACGGGGAGTTTACAAGTTAAAGCCTAATTTTGCAATCTCGGTATTTTTCAAGGCTGAGATGTCACAGTAAAAGAACGAAATCGAAATGTGAAAATGTACACACGCGCCGAGGACTGCGAGGAGATGAAATTACAGCTCACTTTTGAGCGGAGAAAATTGCGAAACTGTTATTATGACGAACTGCAATTCAAAGTCAAAGTTACGGAAGAACTTAGCAAGTACTGTTACAGGTGGCATGGGTTTCCAACAGAGCATCACAAAGTAGCCTACAATGAGTATTTCATCTGAGGGCTGAGCCTATCGAAAAAAAAGGGAAAGCAAAGCTGGACGCGTGTTCTCTAAACTGAATGTCAACCGTACACAAGTTTGTGACATAAAGGAAAACACACACTGCAAACTGACAAAAAGTCAGGCCTTTCTCTGCTTCAACTTCTAGGAAACACAAACACCCCAGAGGTTAACACAAACCCATCACAACTATCTGACAAGTTTTTTTTTTGGGGGGGGTCTACCTTACAATCAATTAGAAAATTAGAGAGAAATTGGTGTAAACATCCAACCATGAAGGGATACAATGCAGAACGGGCTCTTGGTTTCATTTTAATACGACACACCATGCTGTAAACAGTTTTGGGTGTATATGGTCATTTTTATGCAACAAAAAACTAACTTAGCCTAGGTCCAGGCTGACTTTCGATATTTACCTGTTCAAAGCCAATGATACAGGAGCGGAACTGTAGCTCCTATCGCGTTGGCCAATACTATTTTATACTCGGAAAAAAACAAAAATATATAGGCCTATATACATTATTACTGGAGGGTTCTGTTGCAATACACGACCGCACTAATCAGGCGTTGGCTCGCTGAATGCTCTTTTCTTTCCTTCTTTTCTCTGTGTTGTACTGGCTACTAAACAAACAAACGAACGAACGAACGAACATTCTTGCCTGGTGGTGTACGTACAATCCATGCAGAGTCGTGTGCGCTATACTCATCGCGAACGAAATGCTTCCGTTACCAGCGAATGCTCATGTTACTGTTCACCCTTCCGGCGCTAAAAAAAACAAAGCATAATGTATGAAATTCTGACATTGCGGACCCATCGTCCTGTCTCAGTATGCCAGAACCCGGGCCAGAGTGTCTCACAGTTTTGGATTACACCACCTCAGAAGGTGGCAGTTTCACGTGCTGGTTATAGCCTGTGGACGAAGGACTTAAAGACGCCTTTCCATGTGTGCGTCAACACGTGCGCCAGCGCTGCGCATCCGTCAACATCGCTCCCAGGGCAACCTCGTTCCAATGGGTACGATCTTGCCGCGCCATGTTAGTACCTACCACGCCTTGCGCGATCTAACCCCTGGTATTGTATAATTTAAATATCCCACTATTTCGGATATTTAAATTAGGACTTTAGTCAGTGTGTGTACGCGTGATGAAGATTTACGCGTGCGTGACGTACAGGAGAATACTTGGACGCGAGCGTGCAACTTTTGAAATACGCGCGTGCTTGACTCAACGTTTATGTATAATCATCCTGAATAGCCAGTCAGCGTCATTTTCGTATCTACATGACCAGGGGCTATAGTGAAGAAAAGCGCACGCAGCCCATGGAGTCGAGGTTGCTCCCGGGGCGCACACGTGTGTTAAACTAATGGAGTCGATTTTTGTGTCCGTGAAAAAGAAACGCATGAACACATCGTCTGGGCCTACGCAACGCATCACAAAACGAACACAATGGAAACGTGCCTTATGTCAACATGGAATTTTGCAAAGCGGCACAAATCGAAAGGGACGACTCCCCCCCCCCCATTCAAAATCTAAACTTTAACGCAAAAAAAGACCCACAAAGAAACCGTCTTTCGTAGATGGAATCTTGCCACTGTCGACTTCCGGTGGTTTCAAAGCGCGTGACATTAATGTGGCGTCTGTCGCTATAAAGTGCTTACGCAGCTCGGACTCGGAACTGTCTGCGAAAAAAGACCCACCGGAAGTTGTCGGCGGCCCTATTTTTCTACGTCCGGTAAAGTGGCCCATTACATCACACCGGATGAGTCTGCTCAAAATAGCCCCAAGGCATACCAGGAAGAACTTTATAGTAATGACATTTTCCCCCATTTCTTGTTTTTTTTCCCTTTTACTTTCCTTTTACTTTCTTCTTTCTTTTCTTGAGTTTGTATAGTTTTAACGTGACTTCAACATATTTCGCTGTCATCCCATCACCTGGTTACCCGGTGTGCATGGTTCGGTTGAAAAAGAGGCTGGACTGGCAAGCTTCAGCCACCCAAACCGAACGGGCTCTCCGGTCTAACTTGGCAACATATACAGGCACAGAAATGGTGCATATCTTTCAGTCACAAGGTCACCAGGACTGCTGTAGGTGTCCTGTACTGCTTCACCCTTTGAAAAGAATGGAAACGCCTGACGACCAGCAGTTTTGCTTCAACGTGGCAAATGTTCTTGGCAAGGCAGACCTCTCTGGCGCAAGGTCTGCGCATCCTTTCGCATTTCAGCACGCCGCTTAAGGATCTTTCTGCAACAATAGACCCTTGTCCTTGAGTGTATGAATGGAAGCTTTGAACTATTACTTTCCCGTCATGACGTCGCAATCTGGGTGGCAAATCAGTATACACGTACTTCTTTAAAACACAGGTTACTTTCTTTTCAAATTGGCATGCAGGGACTTTTGTAGTACGTCAGTGGGTTTTTACGACAGAGGACAAAGTGTTCAGCAACGATGGAAACGATTTCACATTGAAGCACGCAAATGACGCATTGAACTATGGGACACCTGCATTAGAAACCCAATTAACCGGTATTGGAGTCGAGACATTCTACAAACTCACAAAGGCTGATTTTTCCCTGATCGTTTTGAATTTGGTCTTCAAGAATCTATCATGTCAACAAAACCTGCCCATAGCCGGCATAGACCAGTAGCACTACGTAGGCGACTTCTTTCATGCGTACATCACACATCAGTGATGATGACACCGAGGATAGCTTTGTTTGATTTAGTTCAATGACCCGGAGGACTCCTGCCGTGCTACAAGTTAGGAAAAGAGGTTACATCGTTACAGTGTGTACAATACAGGTTGGGAGGGGGGAAGATGACCCTAGCCGACCTTCCTGGAAGTCCCCATGACCGAAGACTACCGAAGAGCAGGCCGCTTGTGTGGAAAGCACGAGTGACTGGCAAACCTAATCCCGTCGGTGACCTAGAGCAGAAGAAGAGAGATCTTCTGCGGCGCCGCTCGCTAGAAATCAGAACCCTGCGCTCTCCATTACTGCAGCATATAGTTGAAGCAATCAGCACACATGCTCTTGTATAAGCCAGGGACAATTAAAGTTTAACTGGCCATTCGACTCTCCAGATTAGAATGTGTTCGACAATTCTTATGAAACATTGGCCGTGCGAAATGGAGATGTACCCATCTTACAATATAGTCCCTATCCACAGCTAAAAAAATACTTAAACTGGTTATATATGATGCCCCTTTTCCTAAAGTCTTCCGTGATTTTCAAATTATAACGCAATTGGAGAACGATTACAAAGTAATGTGAAAAACAGTGCTCGATCTGACCAAAAGCTTGACTTCATCGGTGAGGTATGTGGCCAATGTCTCCCCCCAACGAAACCCGGGTGTATTTCGCCGGGAGAACGGAATTCACCTTCATGCTTCAAACCACGGACCGGATTCTTGCAGCTATACAGATTGAAAGAGGAACGCCTCCCCTGTAAATCATCAACCGCGATTCACAAATGATGGTGGTTTTTTGTTATCGTCAGTGTCATTGGAGTGGATGTTGTTTTTCTATCTTTCTTTCAGCCTTTAACGCGGTTGCCAAATCCCGGTCTCGCGTGAATGGAGACAAAATCCAGTATTAACCACACAACGACTTCGGCAACGGGAATTGATTATGGGTAGCCTTTGCGACCAAATTAATAAACGAAAGAGACACATGACATCAGTGCATAGTGTGTATTATTAAAACACAAACCCAAATGCGTGTATGTTTCCCCTCTTTATCTCTGCTTTTTAGAAAGCTATGTACGATTGACACCGATTGATCATTTCCCAAATTAATGCATCTTCCAATACAGCGACTAAACTCTTCACAATTATAACTTATAATTTTCAAACGAGTCGTTGTAAGGAAGTACATTTACAGCGCATTAACACACACGGGCATTAGAAATGACTAGGGGAAAAAAAGACTGAAAATGATTTTCCTGTGTACGTATGTCACCAAGTATATAAAACTATTTACTTCCCACAAATTTGACTGGAGGTGGGTTGTGATGGTGTGTTCCCTGAAATGACATTAAGCTCCACACATCTGACGCCGTCAAATCTGTGTTAGTCTGTGTTTACTTAGGCGCTCACTTGCTCCCACGCTCGACAGCACCGGCTGTGAACATGTTGTTTGGGGTATTTCCCCGCCACAGGTATCAGTGCCGAAGTTCTGGGTATCCCATGAATGACGTCACAGGGTGACTGTACGCACGCTGGCAGCTTCAGTGCGCACACAACACATACAATGGTTCCGCGGAAAGGTCATAGCCGGCTGCTTCTCCGATGCGTAATCGGTCTACAATTAGCGGAAGGTTTACCCCCAAAAATGTGTTATCAAAACGAAACAACTTACCCACGTGTTGCGGATGCCGCGCGCCAATAAATACGGGTAGGTCACCTGCATCTCAATCAGAATAA
Source organism: Acanthaster planci (assembly GCF_054643075.1). Taxonomy (NCBI): domain Eukaryota; kingdom Metazoa; phylum Echinodermata; class Asteroidea; order Valvatida; family Acanthasteridae; genus Acanthaster; species Acanthaster planci. Next base: position 14,305,135 of record NC_141787.1, on the reverse strand, counting down.
ACTTCGACTCGACTAGTTGGCTCTAGCAAGACTTCAAAGATTCAAGCAAAGCAAGATTTATATTATGGAGCTGCACGCTGCACTGATGCTATCCGTCCTTCTCCTGAGCGTTGCCTGCATGGGTGCCGGCGCGTCGCCGGTCCCCGCCAGTTTTCTGTCCAGGTTACGGAGGTCGGCGGGCGCGACGGCGGGCCTGCCCACCGATCCCACGGTAGCCGCGACCGGAACGGCGGAGAGTGCGTCGACGACGCCGTACACTTCGCCGCGTCCCAGTCGACTTGCCCGCCAAGCATTTCAATCCGACGTCCTGGCGGTGCATTTTGCTCACCTTCACAGCGAAGCTGCAGAAGTCTTGAGAGAGCACGGGGAACTGTATTCACATTACGTGAGTTCATCTTTTCACTTCCCTCTTTGTACCAAAGGCACCACGATGAAAGAAAAAGAAAGAAAAAAAAATCTCCTTTCGGTATCTTGCATGCATGAAGAAAAATAAATATCTAACCACCAACGCCCGTTTTATATCAAAGGCATACTTGAAATTTCAATTTGACGGGAAACTGCCAAATGTGTAATTCTTGTGCATGCGTGCTCTTGGCTCCATAACCAGCATGCTGTGTGACTGAGTGCATGGTTTAATCGTGAGCCCTATTTCCATTCTTCCGTCTGCAGAAGAGGGAGCGCTTTGCCGATGACCCCGACCCACTCGTTCATGAGTTGGTCTTGACCTACCTGCCGAATGCCAATAACCTGCCGCACGAGATCATCAGGTCGACCCTGTCGGTAAGCCGTGTTGTTTGAAATTGAGTTTGTTAAAGTTTATGGTTTTCTTAAGTATTCTGATTTTTTCTCCGTTAAAGCTAAGGACAAATCAAACAACACCTTTAAAGTAATTTCTGTGTTCCCGGCTAAATTTCTTAAAAGAAATTGACCGCACATATTTAGAGGAGCTAAATGAGTAAGTGTGCTATCTGTGCAGGTGTGTGTAATTTACGTACGGTGACAGCGCTGACCATTGTATCTATCTTTACGGCAATGTGAAACTTAAACCTAACCTAGAACATCAGTTCGCGACACATGCAAAGATTTAGTGGAACATATGTGGACTTCACCGGGCAAATCATTCTCAGCCTTGTTTGTCAGCGAACATGCCTTAAAATAGGTTTCCAAAAAATTTTTTTTTCTGAACAAAGTCATCGGCATTCAACACTACATGATGAACGGGGCCGAAAAGTCACGACCTCGTTCCTAGTCTGAAGCGATAAATAATTTTAAACAGTGACTCGAATCGAGCACAGAGACGGGTATGTCCATGCTGACAAAAAAAAGGGAAGTCCCCATAAAATCTAAATGAAAAAAAAATAATATAAAGCCAGAAACACCACTCAGTTTTTCAATCCCAAGGAAAAACTTGCAAGTCACCCGAAAAGCCCATAATTACCAGTGATTAATTCTTTCGGGGTTTCAGCTGTCGACCGCTGCGCAGACAAAAACGCTGTATCATTCTTCCTGCAATATAAAGACAGGGCGCGCACTCGAAACACAAGGCGTTGCTCTGACAACTACAAACAGACATTCTTTATGTGACATCTGCCAAGCTTTATGGCTGCAATGACGTCAGTTGATGAGTCTGCGAGGAGGTACTTGCCAAATCAAATAACCTATTCGAAAATTAGGCTAACTTTAAGCCGGAATAACAATTCCATAAGACTCGGCTATGAATGCATGCTTCAGTGACCGATTTTGATGAGAACGACTCAAAACGGCTGTTGATGGAAAAGAGAAGCTGTCCTCGCACGCAAGATTGAAGTGGGCAAAGCTTGTAAATTGGGACTTTATTATCAAGTAACGACGTCATCGCGACCGATCAACAATTAACCACAGTCATGTAAAGTGCATTCGTCCGTACACCTCGCATGTTCGAAGGTTAACCTATTGTTTGGTGGTACATGTATAAGGATATCTTCAACTCGGAAGTTACCTCTTCAATTCATGTAATAACTAATATCAAACCGGTGAGGTTGGGTTTCACTTTCGAAGTCACACATCATTAATCACATCGTCATGCAGAACGCGCGGCGTAGCGTTGAATTTCAACAACAGAAATGGACATTTAAGGCAGATACGGGCAATCTATTTTCTCTTCCACTGTGCCCAAAGTTTATGAATAGAATACAGCTGGAAGTACTCAATGCCCAACTTATCCTACCCAGTATCTGAAAATATACCCGACAAACGCATACACAAGACTGCAAACACCTGTTACATTTTACAAATCCACGATCTCACGCAAACTGTGATTCGCTGGGTACCATACTAGCAAACATTCCCCTCAATTAAAATTGCTAAAAATTGTGAACTAAAAAAAAAAAATGGTTTCACAGTGCTCGCGGTGCAAAATGGATGCCTGGGTCTCCGCTGTTAACCTTCCTTGTAAACCCGGAAAAAACACACTTGTTTCATTGCAGAATCAACGAATCAAAGTTTTAAAAACTGATTTCCCGATTCTTCGTCCATTTCAGGATTCGGAGCTGGTGCTTCTGCACTACAACGCCCTCATCCTCTTCAGGGACACCCTGCACAGAGTGTCGCAGAGCGAGACGCACGATATTGAGATACGAGTGGACGTGGTCATCGAAAAGTTACGTCTGGTCATCGACCGACTGGAAACCACGGTATGTCACTGCAACGGTCTTTCCAACTCTTGATTATGCGTGATACTCGTGTCCGTAAACTGGTCCAGTCGGGGTCAGGGATGCAACGAAATAATTATAGTGGTCATTCTTAGTTTTATTGGAGGAGAGAGTATACTTCCTTCAGGTGGCGTTCGTGACGCCATATCAATAATTGTGCATGGCCCTCGTTTGGGCTTTTCTTCAGAAGCAACTCATCACCTAAGGCTCTCCCTTAACAGCTATTTTCTCTCGAAAAGATTTTTGGCTGCAACTACAGATTACATTTACTTTGAAAAGTAATAAAGTTTACTTTGAAAAGTTTAAGTCGAAACTAACTCAAAATGATACGAGAGTTGGGCATCTATAACAGGCCCCCAAACATCCTCGAATTTTGCGAATCACAATCTCGTCTGCAGAAGACCTTCCGCACGCATGAACACGTGTCGGTGTGATTTTATTTTCTGACAGATGATTCAGCTAGGACAAGAGGCCAGCATCATCCGGGTCCCATCGTCCATCCCCGCGTTTCACGCGAACGTCACCGCCGCCGAGCAGAACACGCGCACTCTGCTGGTCCTGCAGGAGTTTCACGCCTACTTGCCGCACGTGCGTCAGGACTACAGGGTACTCAGCAACCGGTACTGATGGACGGCCGCACTGTTCAGGTTAACACACAGGGCTCTGTCGTTTCAAAGGACAAAAACTGCAATGTGTTTACTATCAAAGGCAATTTATAGTGATCTATTTTTATACCTATTTATATGAATGTCTTTTCCGAATGTACATATTCAGTTCTTGTGTGGAAAAAAAAATTAACTTATTCTTTTGGAAATAATTTATTTAACTTATTGACTTTAGTAGGGTGTTTTCATACTATTTAATGACTATTTATTTAAAAGAAAGGGAAATACTTCTGCAAATATTCTTGTGAGCAATTAAGTCATCGTGAAGAGACCAAAGTATTCGAATGAAATATTTGTAAGTTCATATTCCAATTCGTTTCAAAGATGGTGCTGGATAAAACAGAAAATAATTTTTATGTTGAACACAATTTAACTTCCTAACTTGAAGGGGAAAACAACACTGTACTTTCAGATTTAATTTTGGCTTGTGGGGTTCACAAGAGAATTAATAATTCCGAGATAGATATTTAATTATATATTTGCCCAAAGACATCGTCACATCCGTCCTGATTTTACTCCATTTCCTTCCCTTTGCTATCAATGGGGGATATTATGCAATATCCCAAGAATGAAATCGGGTATGCGGCCTGTGGTCGTGCATTTTGTATAATTTCCTATCCGTGTCTACCAATATCCGGTCGGTAATGGCCGCAGGACAAGTGCAAGTGAAGTGGGTCGCACAGGGTGAGTATTAAAGCGAAAGTATCGCGGAAACGTGCTGTTAATTGTAACCACGTGATCTCGTCACTCTCTAAACCGGCATCAAGGGTTAAATTTGCAAAATTTCTGATGCTGCATTTTTGGTTATTATTGATAGAAACTGTCTGTTCAAACAACACCTGTTATAATTTAAACTCACCCTGTAGTTCCTGCTTTTCGAAGTACTGTATGGCGATATTCGCCAACTATTGCTCAAATACAATGCACTATTTTCTATCCTAGCCTCTGATATATTCGTAAAATATTTCTAAACTATTACAACAGAGATAGCCATAAACTTTAAATTAATGTTACGCGATTAATTAGCAGTTCAGGATTGTATCAAGCAATTTATGAATTATCGGAAAGGGCTTAAAAGTGCGCACAAAATTTGTACTTGTATCCTTAAAACGAAGGAAATGTGTGATATATGAAAGAGATACCAATTATAATGTTGAATTGTTGTGAGCGATACTAATTACTCATTTGAAAATATTCCAGTACTATGTTTGATTGCTGATACTTCCTTGCGTGCAGGCAAAGTGCTTGTGTGACTCAATTCAACGGAATTTTCAAGTTACTTTCACGTGAGAATGGAACAAATATAAAGGCTGTCCTGTACCTTTAAAAGTTCGTGTAAATTATTTATACCAAAAAATACTGTCAGTACTTGATACATTTCATGTTAGAGATAACGTAAGTTATGTTTCTTGCGGAGAGCAGTGCAGGCCTAAACTTTGATGTGCGAGTGTGGACCTCTGGGTCGAGTTTTATTCACGCTGGGAGAAGTTAGTTAAATGCAATAATTTTAGAAACTATTTGGGTGTTTAGGTTCTATCTCAAATAGCAAGGGTTCAATGTACAAATCATGACAGCAAGAGCTCACTGAATAATGGACTTGACATTTCCGTTGGATCAGTATTGTAAACCACATGTATTTAATATGATAACACATGTCTGTGACCTTTCAGGAGATTTCAATTGTGTGAAATGTGACTTCTATGATTGTCAGGTTCTGTGGTATTTGTATTTGGAGCGGTTTCCTCGTATAAGAGTTAATTTGCGAATAAAGTGTGCACGCATAACGATATTACTTGGAATTCCTTCGTGTATTTCTGCTGCCCAGTACTATCTGCAGTAGTACGACACTTGTAACCCTCATCGCTGTTCACATTCCGTTATAGATGTACCAAAGCAATTAATTTCAAGTACAACCCTGTGGGGGAAGTGGACCGGCCAAATCTCAAAAGATTTGTTCTCCGGAATTTTCTGAAGTATCTGCTCATTCCTTTTAGAAATTTGGAAGAAAAAAAAAAGAACGGTAGGATTTACTTCAAGGGGCTAAAAAGTGACTCAACAATGTGGGCAGAGGGAGCTTTGGACTCTGATTCTGATAGGAAAATATGTGCTCGTTGACATTTTGTGTACCACAGTCATTGTCCTTTTTATGGACGGAGTCACGTGACCACTCAACAATAAAAGAGATTCCCCAAAACTTCTCTTTATAAGCTTTCAAATTTGATTTCGTACGATTTTTCGTAAATAGCTCCACTTCAAATTAAAAATGCAAACAAAGCGTGAAAAGATGCCTTTGCTAAGACTTTTTATTGGGGAGGAATCAAACGTCTCTTCTCATCGGTTCACTGTTTTGTAGGGAAATACGTGCGCATATTTGTTGCCAGAGAGGGTGTGTTTTTTTCTTAGCAATGGAGGCTCGTTTGGTCGGAGCTGAACTTTGCTGGTTCACGTACGGCTAGGAAATGCACGCGTCACGGTTGCATTGGTAGGCCTACCAACAACACAAGCACACTTACATGTACATTCACACGGGTGAAGAGACAGCAGCGCGACACAACCTATACAGATTGCTCCAAGTCGTCGGTAGGAATTTGGAAAAACACTCCCTGACGATCAGAATAGTTAATGATTTAATAATTTATTCATTTATAAAGCGAAAATTTCATATAGATATGTTCAAATGCGCTGTACAATGAAGACATTAAGCGTGGAACAATGAATACATTTAAAACATGGTGGAGCCGATGGCATACAAGGGTGTCTCGGGCAGCCGCCAAACGACCCACATTCACCAACATCAGTAATGGGGAGACAGTAAGAAGCAGTTACAGTTTTAGAGGTGGGAGGAAAACCCCAGAGGAATATTCTGGGTAAAACCCACGGAGTCAGGTAGGGAATGAAAACCCCATCCACATGTGGACCGGGCCGGGAATCGAACCCGGGACCACAGAGGTGGAGGGCGAGGAAAGAACTACCTTGCCAACCCTACTCGCCATTACTCGATCATTACTCGATCATTACTCGATCATTACTCGCTCATATAAAAATCACAAGCTTGCTCGGGTGGGATTCGAGCCTACGATTTCCTAATTGCTAGTGCAGACGTCTGGCGTGAAGACGACTCAATATATCACTGACATGCTTGAGGAGCCCGCTGCACTGGATTTCTGCCAACTGCCTCATCCCGGCAAACTCGGTGGTCGAGTGACTAAGACGTCTGCAATAGTGAGCAAGAAGTCATGGGTTCCAATCCCCTCCAGCAACCTTTTGGTGTGTTTTTGCTCACATACAGTTCTTTCTAAATATGCAGCGGAAAAATAACTTCAAAATAACTACAATTATACGACTAAATATAGCAACTGAAGTGTACCGAACATGAGTGACACAAAACGACATTTCTTTACATTTCCTTTGTTTCCCGATATTAATGTGCCTTGTTCTCTTAAATTAACTGTTGCAGATGAACAATTTTAATACAAAAATTAGCCAGAGAATCAGCCAGCTTCTGTTTATAACCTGGAAGTGGTCGAAATACTGTACCCACAAAAATGTCAATTCTTACACAAAAAAATGTAAAAGCTTCTCAAAATTCTTCACCAGTGACTCATAAACTCGTTAGCCCCCTTTTTGGCAGCCTCATTTCCTCAGACGGCAAACCACAAGCAATTTTCCTGATCTTTAGTGTCCCCCCAAACAGATCGAAAATAAATAAAAACAGAAGCTCTGAGCAGCCGACGAAAGGGGGGTGGACATTCCAGTCTCCTATACGGCAACGGAAGAACACATCCCACTTGTAGCACATGTCGCCCCAAACCAAAAACTAGGACCATCAATAAAAGTTGAGAAGCCACAAGTTGTCCTCACGGTCGTGAAGACGTTTTCCGGGGATCGTTTCAATGGACGACAGCGTAAACCACTTAACCATTATTAAATTTGAGCAGTCGTTTTCCGAAAGTTCAATGATCCCCTTCAGCTGTACTCGCCGACTGAAAACGTGCTTCTCGCTGTTCGTGTAAACAATTTTTTTTTTAGTAACTGTGACAGGTCACCGATCTTCGTTTCCCATTCAAAGTTTTGTTCCTATTTTTGATAACAATTGCCACAGGGGTGACGACGATTTCTAAACCCACGCAGTCGCACCGAAGAGCTGTAATTCTGAAAAGCCAATTGTGGGGAAAGACGAAAAAAGATTGATGTACACCTATTTTCAGCATCATAACGGAGAGGACGGTGAAACATACCGGTGCAGCCTGTGACGGAGTTGACTAGAATGGGGGGTCAACAGAGGTTGTGGTACTTCAAAGAAGTGACGTTTACATCAGCCACAATATTTTACAGCCTGTGCATGCTACTTCTCGGTAGCGACGGCATCCTCAATGTAACTTAACGGTATCTTCTCGTGAGTTACTTTCACGAACGTCATGATTTGCTGGCAACATTCCTTTTAATCAAACTGCAGTTCTGCCTGGGCGGATGTCCACATAGTTTAATCTTGATAAGAAAAACAGGGTAGTCCTGTCGAGAAGTTGAGTTGGTCAATGGGCGCGCGTTGGCTCAACGAACGAGTGGGCAAATGGGGTATGCTCCTTTGACGGCACAGTCGTGTTTACAAGTGGCTGCTAAAACTATGGTTGGCCATTGGTACAAAAGTAAAAAAAAAAAGAATAATTCGCAAAGTGTTAAAGTTCTCAAGCAGCTATCAGAATATCAGATAATACTAAATGAAAATATAACCCTATTTAAAATTAATGGGACGAATGCCAATTTTGAACGAATTTGTAGTACAATCGGAAACCAATCAAAAGGTGATATTTCTGCAAACTTTGGCCGCCAATAAACGGTCGACTGGTGCGAGTCGAGTTGGAAAACGGTCCGGCTGACTGACATTGGATAAGCCTAAGTAAGAGAAATATAAGCTACTGCTCATTACTTGAACGACGGGCACTGTTGTCTAGAACTTGGCACTGGAAATGGAAGAGAACCGACACTTGGTAATGGATTTTAAAGCCACCGACGGCAGAATGACCTCAAGCATGCCCAAACTTTCCATAGTTTTCAAGAACACTTGTCAAACTATTATTCACCACTTTTTTTTTACGGAAAACCCTGTTGCGTTCTCATCCCTGTCTGTTTGGAGTATGACTCACTAGGACACACAACTTTACTTCACATATAAGACACCCTTTAGTGTACGGAAAAACCTTTAACCTACACACGTGTCACGAAATATGTTGCCGGCAAATGAAATAAGATTTGTGAAGTGACATACCCGTGACAAGAAGGATGTGAACAAGGTCACAGAGATTTGGAACTAGTGAATAAAATTTTCCTGTGAATATGCACGAGGTCGCGAATAACCAGAGAGGACCACAACTTTCGAAAACGAATTCGTCACTGGAGGAACAATGTGGAAGTTTCTTTTAACACAGCTGAAAGGATGTGAATAGTCAACACAACTCGTGGCCTGACGTAAACAAAAGAATAGGAAAGCGAATTTAAGAACTCGCCAACGAGAGTTACCATATTTGGCCAGCATGAATGACAACACTGGCCACAGGTCGAGCGATTAGCAGCGATGACTTAGGAAGAACAATTTTCAGTTTCATACACAAGGAGGCTGGCAACAAGCGCAATTCGTCAGGCTCCTATTTAAAAACGAAAGCGGCAAACGGGGTGCACGCCGTATACCGGTGGGAAACATTGCAGGCTTATCTGGCATGCATCCGTGCGTGCTCGAATTTAATGCAAATCACGACTACGCCAAACGGGGCCACTGTGGTGATCGGTGGTCTTGAAATAACAAAATGTCCTGTGATATTTGAACGAATTTTCCAATTTTTTTTCCTGATAAGCTTTAAGTTTGTCGTGTCATTTTAGAGTATCTAACGGTTTGAAGTTGTTTTTAGATTGTGTTATTAGTATATCGTTTTGCTTTCTTTGGAGTGTACACCCTGCGTGTTTTGGTTCTCAAAACCGTGACCCGAGTTATTTGTATACATTCTTTTATTTTTAACGAAGAATGAATTTCTTTTACAAAGGAATCAAATTGATGAAAATAAAGCAAGAGAGAGAGAGAGAACAATATTACAAACAACACCAGGAATATACAACTCAACTTCTAAAAAAAGGCCATCCTTGTTTATTTGCAGCGCTAGGTGGGAACAAAAAAATGGTTCCCTAAAAACTTTCGTCAATGCAACGAGAATTCTTCAAATAATGAGTAATTGGGAAGTACCCTGTTAGCCCCGCTACAGGCGCAGCTTGTCGCCCCAAATTCGGGATAGACTGACACTGATGACCGAATAAAACCCAAACTCCTGGACAAAGGAGGTGACACAACTCCTGACTAAAAACGGCACCTGATGAGTGCACTGAGTAGCGGCTGACGATGCGGGGAACATTACATAAAAGCACGGCCTTGGACACTTCCTATTTCAGTCACTATTACCGAGGTAAGGAAGGAACTGGCTGTCCGTTATGGGTCCGGGATACCTTTGTGAGTCCAGGATAAGTTAAAGGCAGTTTAAGTTACAAATGTATTACCGTGTACTGATTCTGGAAACTCGTGCACTTTCAGAGTGTTTCAAAATGCTATTTCAACCGCAAAGTAGCGATGTTTCTCAAGTCATGGCTATATTTAAATAAATATCGGCCTAGTCAACAAATGGTTCCTGAAAAAAAAAACTACCACCGGGATGTATTTCCGGAGAATCCGTGTTACCTTTTGACACTCAAAGAACATTGAGCGTGTAGCAGATTATGACACTTGAACTATGAATCTGTTCGAATTTCTGCATTCTGTATTAAAGGGAGAAATGCTTACAGGACGACTTGGCCATGATATCTGGATTATTCTCGTTCGAGATCAGAAATCACATGAAATAAAGCTAATATTTCGAAATTAGTTTAATAACTTCACATTATTAAAGTAATTGCAAAAATGCAGGCAGACATTTCTTACAAAGGCATTACATTTCTTTTCCAACTCACTGATTCCCATTACTACAGTAATCAAATAGAAGGGTGCCTCTGGGCATGATTTCTGAATTGAGAGAGCACTGTTAACATCATGACTTTTGACATTCCGTTGTCGTGCTTGATGTGACGGCATTACGCCATCCATAAAAAGGTGCTTTCATGTTGTTCTGAAGCCATAGTGAAATGCATCAGAACAAAAGAGATGGAACAACTGGTCCTGGTCAGCTGACACTAGTTCGTTACTTTCCACAAATTGATGAGGCATTCAGACGAACAAAAAAAACTGTGTTAATGCAATGTGTAGCAGCGATTGCATCAACACGACAATTGCTCACACGGTGACTTCACCCGCACGAGGGGATCGTGATCAACCAGACAGACCACTTCCTTTGGGGACGGCAATCCCAACGTGGTACCTAGCCAGGTCTGTATCCACCACACCAGAGGGGGCTCCACTCATCAGATCATTACCTTCCATGGTTTTGGGAAAGGCGATGACGTCACGAATGGAAGGCTCCCCGCACAGAATGGATATGAGGCGATCGAGACCTGAAAATTTAACATCTGGATTTTAGGACTCAGACTTTTTTTGGGTGGAGGTTAATGTAGCTGTAAGTTCGTAAGATGTGGAGTAAAAGGTTTTAAAAGCCAAAAAACAACTTGTGAAACTGTAGAGGATAATTACTTCTATTAATGCGTCCTGTATTCCGGTGTCGTGCTTGTTACTAAAAAAAAAATACTAAACATGCATTTCTGGGGAAAAAGTACATGATGTGCTTGGTTGCCTTCAAGGGTAGAGCAGATTTCACTTGCTCACAGTAGTTCCGTTTGTGTTTACACAAAGCACACTAACTCCATGACAAGTGAGGATCCACGTAGGTTAAAGTCAAAGTCACAAGGCTCAGATGACAGGAAATGGATCGGTTGTAAAAAAAATTCATGCGAACATTCGAGACCAGCCAAACAGACTACTACTAGGCTAGTACTCCACTACAATTTCTTCACAAAGAAAACACGGCTATTCATCTGGAGTGAATGCAACTAACACAAAGGTTAGCGGGGTCAGCCTGTACAAAATCAGCGACAGCATTAGGCAGCTACATGAGACCAGGGGTTACATATTAAGAGTTGCAAGCCTCGTACCACACAGAAACAATCAGACACCAAAACATTCTGTTCAAGCTAAATGCCCAGTTAATTTTCAAAAAAATTCCACTTCACGCAGAGTCACTAAACTGTTTAAAAACAACACAAGGTATGACACATAGATCGCTACGACCAGTAAGCGCTTATGTACGTGTTCTTCTATACAATGCAGGAGTACAACCTTTAAAGGGCAAGAGTATTGAATTATTCAAAGACATCCAAAGTTATACTCATCTCAAATGTATGCAAACAATCAGGCATTTCTTACAGATTAAATGTACTTAAGAAACCCTCCTTGGGACATTCAATAATGTCTAATCTTTCCTGGGCAACTGATGGCGCAGTTGCTGTTCTTCTGTTCAAACAGCAAGTCCAGAAATTACACCCAGAAAACATTACTGAGAAACAGGCTGCTCGCTGGCTGCTCGCTCGCTACACAACAACGAATCACCAAAGAACAGGAAATTTGGGCCAGCGAAGTCTGAAAATATCTAGCAGATAACAATGAGGTGCTGATGCTGGGATCCCATCAGAATATATTTTGAAGGTTTGAATTTAAAAAAATTCCACCGAGGAGACCCGCCAACAAGAGCCTCAAACTAGATCTTTGTACAAGCTTACTACAGATGCTCTGATTTCCATTAACATCCCCACCTGCAGCGATGCGATTGTGGCGAACGTGAAGGTTACACAGGTGAATTCTGTTCTTGCGGCAGTTCTTACGCAGTGACACCTTACTTCCAAGTTCCACTCACCCGTAAATAAAGCATGTCAATCGGCCCAAAGAGAAGCCACGGTGAAACATTACGAGTGAGAGTAAGATTCCATGAAGTGATTGACTTACCCAAAGCAATACCTCCGTGGGGCGGACATCCAGACTGCAAGGCGTCCAACAGATGTGTCAAGCAAGAAGAATCCTCCTATTGCCAAACAGTAGACAGATGTAGGCTGTTATTGTTAGCATTAACCACACCTAATGCACCAAGTTATGAAAGTCTGCAGTGTAGGGGCAGGGGGGGTGAACCAGGGTGTTTTTTTTGGGGGGGGGGTTTCTGGACATTTTTGTTCATCCAAGGGGGGGGTACTACATGCAGTTGTGGGCACTGGTGAAGCCATTTTTATAACGATCTCTGTTTTGTCCTTAACCGTGTGCACAAAATAAGACCCCTAAATAATTGATTTTTTTTAGGGGGGAGGTAGGTTCCCAATAATGAGCAGGAGAATGGGGTTTGACCCCCGACACTGCCCCCTGGATCCACACCTGGGGTGAGGGACTGAAAGTACATAATTTAGCCCATGCTCTACCCAGCCTATGTGAGGCGAAACATGAAGTCATTGCAGACAGGGTTCTATGCATTCTTGTAGCAGAAAGTCCGCGTTTAATGCATGCCACGTTTCAAGGCACATCAATCCCCATGTAGCCGGTGGGATCTATGTTCCTTGATGAAACCAGACTTTCACAAATGTATGGAAGCTATGGCTGCATCCGAATCTGTTGTCTAGAGCTAGGTCTAAGTCTTCGCTCCATTGGAAATGCGTGGAGACGCGTAGACAATAGACCTAGCCGTAGCTCTGGAAGCCTGTTTCGGACACGGCCTATGCTAAGGGAAAGAAATCAGAATGCATACCTTGAGAACTTTCTCCAAAACATATTCCTGTAGCTCGGCATTGTGGATTCGGATAGATCCCCCGCCAATCTCTGCACCGTTCAGTACTAGATCGTAATGTTGACCCTTGACCTTGAAAGGCAGAGAGAGGGTACACTTGAGCTAGGTGTTGTACACTGTCTATGTTTATGAGCCACAAACTTACTGGATTGGTCGATTTTCTTGAGGAACGACTGGAAAAGATCTTTACTCATACTAACATAAAATGAAATGATTACATACACAATCACACTTTCCTGATTCTGAATCTCTGAATAAACACACGATAAAAAACAACGATCAGCAGCCAACAAATCAGTAATTAATCATGCAATCTGGAAATCAAAACTTTACAATCATAATCCCCTGGGCATTTTGACTGGAAGAAAACTGACGGCAAAGTTTTAAGGCGCACCAAGTTCCAAGTAGAATTACAGGAGCAAAACTCAACCCTCGTCAGTTCCTACCAAATCCTACTAAACCACATGGTGGATTTTGACAGATCTGGAACAGACAGGCTCAGAGGTATTTCAGGGGGTTTTTACCTCCAGAGGAGAGGTGTATATCAGGTCGGAATGCTCGGGCACCGGGGCCGTGAATGGGTGGTGGGAGGACTCCAATTCCCCGTCCCTTCCCTCGCTGGGGAGAAATAGCGGGAAGTCCTCCACCCACAAGAAACTGTAATGGTTTGGGTCCCTCACGGGCACTCCTGGATATAAGCAGAGGAAAAAAAAAATTTGATTAATCTTGATCCAAATATCTTCAAAATACGGTGCAGCTGATGCGCGTCATGAACATTTTAAGTCCAAACCGCAGATGCACGTGGCAAACTGCAGGAAGTGTGTCACTTGAGAGACACCCACAGAGCTCCATAATCTCCAAAGAAAGAGCAGACTTTTATCGCTGGGAAAACTGATCCAGAGCTACTTTTTAAAAAGGAAATCTAAACTTGAATTTCCACTGATGAAATTCGGTTCATATCATCATTCATTTATTTCTCAATCATTCCACCCATCTGCAAGAAAGAAATTCTGCACCAAAATCAAGCAGTTCTAACCGTTAACGACTGAGTGATGAAGTCATCTTTGCTGAAGATGAACGTGAAAAGAAACAGTTGTCAAAACTGGAAAAGGCCAAGTTTTCTTCACACATTGCTCCTACCTCTAGATTCCAAGATATCGGCACAAACAAGTCGTACATGTCCTAGCACTTTGGTCTGCAAAGACAACAAAATGGAGACAGCAAGTTACATCAAAGTGAAATTTCTGGAGGTTTCTCTAAAAACAATTAATAGTGTGAATGGTTATTCACGTAATTTGATGGTTCTTTTTACTTTCTCATAGGAGAAATATGTGGAATTTTCTTTAATTTTTATTTACTTTCACCGTAAAACTGCGCAATCTCAAATTGTGTGGCATAATTGACTTGCATGGTCTTTGCATACACGCAGAACGCCTGCAAGAACCCGCTCGTAACCACCCGTCTTTCTTTTCGCCGATTGGGGTGCATTTGAGCTCGGGGCGGATTCCAACTTATGTGAGTGGACGGCTCATTTCAAATTATACAGCAACAGCTTATAACAGGCTTTTGTCTGCTAAGTGGAAATGTGCCAGTTACCGACCAAGCACGGTCTGTGATATTTTGTCTGTTTAACCAGGGTAGCCCTACATGGGCCGACTACTGCCCGACACGGATGTTTGTCTGATTAAGAGAGGACGTACCACAGTACTGCGATTGCCTGCAGCGAGGAACAACACGTCTCCCCTGGATGCATCCATAACCTTGGCCATTTCCAGCCTGCTGGTTTCGGGGAGGTGCTTGGCAATCGCAGATTTCCAGGTGTCCTCGTCTTTGCACTGCATGCATAAGACGCCGTATGGGAAATACTTTTTAGATTCATTCTGGAGCCGAGTGAAGTCGTAGTTGGAGAGGTGCTCCTACGTTATTGCAGGGCAGAAAAAGGAAAAAGGGTTTTGGATGTCAGACTCACATCACATTTACCTGCCTAGGGCTGAAATCAACCATCATATTTAACCATCACGTAAGCCTCAAGTTAGCGGCTTCATCAATTTCCTATAGACTTATGCGCTATATCCAGCCACAGCAGAGAAATTTCCGACACAGCCTAAAGCTGCATCCAAATCTGTTGTCTAGAGCTAGGTCTTCTTCGCTCCATTGGAAATATGCAAAGATGTGCAGACAATAGACCTAGCCGTAGCTCTGAAAGCTCGTTTTGGACACAGCCTAATATTCATCAAATGTTAGGCACTGGCTCATCCTTGGCGGGAATGGAAGACAGAACAGGGAGAGCAAACCTTTGCAATAATATTGAATGTAAATATTCAAAGGATGAATGCTTTTTAACTATGGTGAATCTCGCTACGTATACTTTCTGACATCCAATCTTCCCCAATTCACATGAAGCAAAACCAAAGCCTTTATTGCACACAATGTCTTTCATCAGGAGGGGAAACTCAAAGTGGACCTGGCCTGCATGGTTTACCATTCCACACAAGTTATGTCAAAGAAATCATGTGTATAAACTTACACACAATGCATGCAACCAAATCTTTGTCTGCAATGCAACGTGCAAGTATTCCCAAAGGCATATCAAAATACCACCACAGGCCACTTTGCCCTGAATTTGTCCGATCACCGAGACGGGCCAACTTGCTAGTCGAGTGCAAGGTGTTGTTATTAGATTACATGTGGGAGGGCAATTGGGGTCGCATTTCAGATTGGGAGGAATAAACTCAATCTGCTTTCATTTCATTTACTGGGAAAATGGCTTGTGTGATCTTCCTGCGCTTTCAGAGCATGTTTTGGGCAAGAATGTTGAAGTAGATAATTGAACTTTGGGGAAGCCAACAATGATATTTAGGCAACACTTTTTTTATTTGTTGGATAACCTATTTACAAGGAGGCAATGCTGGAGGATGGAATAAAATTGAAAATAAAGATTAAATCCCAATCAAGGTCAGCCATTTATCTGTCGCAGTGGGCAGGTGAAAGAGGAAACTACCAACAGACCAGTAAAACTTAAATGAAATTGGAAATTTCTGGCCATTAATGGTAAATTTCAAATTCTTTTTTGCACGGCACAAGCACCGTAAAAAGTACAAATTCAGCAGAAAAAAATAAATTTGACTAAATTTGAACTTTTCCCCTCAATTCCTACATCGAAAAATGCATTCCTTTCGGAAAGCGTTAGCGTCCACCTCTGACATCAAATCATGCCTTTCATTAATACAGGGTTCTAACAAGTGCAACCTTGGAAACAGCAGTCCTGGAGGTCATGAAATTTTTGAAATAGCAAAGTGTCATAAAGAAAACTATTATTGAAATTGAACGTACCAGGGCACCTTTACAATTGACTGCTCTTATTGTAAATTCATCCTCTTCTGAGTTGAATATGGAAGGACCGCATCCCTTGAGAACAGTCGTCACATCCTTTATCTGAAAATATCAAAAAGCAAAGAATTCAGTGATTGGATTTCACAGCTGTACTTAGGTGAAAAATTAAGATGTAGCCAACAAAATGGAAACTGAATTTTTAGAACAGTTGGGAAAATAAAATGCAAGTACATGTATTTAACAGGTTTTTGCGTAAAAAATCACGTAAAATCCGGGGCAGGACCGAGAGAACAAAAAAGGTAAGGCCGCAAGAGGGCGCTAGTCAGAATTGTTGATGCACGGCCACGTACAGCACACATGGAACTGCGAAAACACAATACATGCAGCTGATAAGAACAGAATCAGTGTGACTGAACAAAGGAAAGGAACCAGCGCCAGGTGAGAGTAGGGCAAGAACTTGACCTCTGCTTCAGCTGGTTCCACTCGATGAAGCGGGAAGAGCCAAAGTGGTATCCGTTCAAATACAAAGCAAACAAAGGAGGAAGTCATCTATAAGATGACAGCAAACCATTCAAGATGCATCAGAATTTGACAGTACAGCTTTTCTCGGTAAACAGTTTTTTTGCTGGGAGGGTTACAGGGGACAAAAACCAGCCTCAGTACTGCTCCAGATCTTTTTCTTGAAATCACTAATTAATGGTGTTGCTCGCTGTTAACGGTTTCGGGGGATTTATTTCAATCTTCTGTTTGTTGGTATTTCAACAGAAATTTGATGAGCAGATTGAGGTTACCAGCTTAGATATCCTCCACTGTACATCTCTAGCAAATGTTTCCCCGCCAATTTTGGCCAAGCACAATTTGTTATAAGTGGTGTTTTCTGGTCAACAATTCTCTGAAACTGGGCTGGTGAAGATTAAATGACCTGGAATGTCTCACCTTCCAGTTGAATCTTGTGTCTGGTTTATCTGAGCCATACTAGGGGAAATAGATCAGAAAGAGCGGAAGAAACCTGGAAATTATATTCATCACAGATTAAATAACAAATCACAAAATCTATACACTTCAAAACCTAAAAAAAAATAATAAAGCACAAACACAAATATGAAATTGTTCTGTTCTATTCCAGGAAGCCCAGGCTGTGAATCACTTCTTTGAAAACTCCCCCACTGAAAGGCGGACACTGACCTGTCAAATTAAGAGGATATCAGGCAATCTGATATGTGGAATTATTTCTACCTAGTACATTGACCTGGTAGTCCAAAAGGCTTGATCAGAAATGGGAACTCAAGGAGGATAGGTTTCCGAAATAACTGTGTATGTACTTGTTACATTTTCAAAGGAACCAAGGAATATTGATGATAACACTGACTTCCACAATTTCACCACATTACCAGGTTCAGGAAATAATTCAAGAGCTCATATTTCTAATTTTCCAGCAATTGTAACCAAAGTTTACAGTCCACTCTGATTGGGATATTTACTGAGAAATCATGCCCAGATGCTTCATACCTTTGAATCTGAATCGGAATCATATAGTCAGCAAAGCCTCCATTAGGAAACATCACACCAACTTGAATCTTTGATCTTTCATCTTCCACCACTGATCCCAGACAGTCATTTCAAAAGCTTGTGAACTATACCTCTATACACCAGAGTGCAGTGAACCATCTTCAATCATGAAAATACTCTGACCCTAGCCCGAGTCAATTTTTGCGCATGCTTAACCATCCTTTGAAAGTCCTACTCCAACTCTGACTCCCAACACACCTCAGCCATTGCCTGCGAATAGTTCATCCTTGGGAAAGGCGTGCTTAACTTCGGCTTATCACGAGGCCACGAATACTCCAGAAGTTGTTCGATCATTGCATAGATGCCGTCCTTGTTGACAAAAGACATTTCAATGTCTACCTGAAAAATGGGTGAACAGACAGGTACAGTGGATACTGTGTTCTCACACGACCGCACCACAATCAACATTATCAGTAATTCCCTGTAATGGCTTTCCATGCTGAGGTTATAAATGCACTTTTAATACAGGATTCACAATATAGTGCACCACTGAGAGGTTGCCATGGAAAGGCCATTTTTCAGAGTGCATTGTGGGAAATGATCCATGAATTCTATTCATCAGCTTTGCCCGGGGAAATTAAATTATTCCCCGACGTTTGTTTGTCAGAGAAGAAGATTCCTTAGCGTATTTTGAGAACCAGTTTTAATGCAAAGCCTTTTTTTTTTTACTTGGAAAGTCCTAATCTATCAAAAACTTCCCCGAGCTGCGTATTAGCATACGCTAATGCGAATCATAGCAAGCCATGCTTTTGTCAACCATAAAAGTTGAAAAAATAGCCTCTCCGTGGCAACCTCTTGGTGGCGCACTACGCTCTGATCTTATTTTTAGCCTTGAATTACAGTATTTTTAGTCTTACACTTGAGTCCATCCAAACTAAGTACACAAAGTTGGTCACATCCAACGGGAAATATGTAAGCAATAGCTAGGAAATCATGTCTTGTTGTAATTCATTAGGACAGCTTGCAACTCGACAAGAGAGTGAATGACTTGTGGGTGACTTACGAGGACCTGACCATGAAGCAGCACTATGTCTACTTACCCTGAGAATGTTTATTTGGCATAAACTGTTTCTTCAAGTGTTCATGACAAGTTCCACAACTTTTTCCAGTTTCAAATCCCGCCAGGCAAAGAGCGCCGTCTTTACAAACAAATGGCCGGTGTTTCTCAGTGTTTCCTGCTCTTTAAAAGCCACTTGGTTTTGAAACCCCTCGGTCATGAGTTTTGGCTCCCAGACCCGTAAAAAGAATCTCACCTGTGTAAATTCTGGTTGTCTGTCTGCTCTGCTGCCTTCGTCCCTGTAGCACCTGGCAATCTGGAAGTAGCGGTCAATACCTCCCACCATCAACAACTGTTTGAACTGTGGAGGCCAAAGTGAGATGAGTGAAACTATCGGCCATCAATAACCTGGCCATGAGACAAAGGTCTGTAGCTTGGCTTCAGTGTTTTGCCTTCAGCGTGTACTATGAGGGGACCGAAATGAACTTTGGGGGATTATTTTCCTTATGTATTTTTGGTCATTGTAATTACGTCAATGTATTCTAAGAAGATTCTTTGTATCTGAAGTATTTTATTGTTTGTATTTGATTTTCACCTATGTTGACTTGATGCAATTCAATCTTTGATTGCCACATCTTTGTCTTAACAATAAATCATTTATCTCTCTAGCTAAATTGACCTGCTGAGGACTTTGCGGCAAAGTATAAAATTTGCCCCGATGGCGTGTTGGCACCAGAAATTCTTTGGCTCCGCCTGGCGTTTTTCGGAATAAAGAAGGAGTCTCCACATCAACAAAACCTGGGGGGGGGGAAAGATAAAAGAAACCAAAGTGGGTAATGAAAACCGAGTTGGGATGACTGGTAACGTTAACAGACATGAAGAACGAGGTGCAAGGATTGAGCAGGCCCACACCTGAAGTTTTACCTCAAAATGCCACAAATACACCAGTCAGTTATTCTGCATTGCTACGGCTAAAAAACTTAACCTCTTCACTGGACATGTTTGCTTAGAACCTTCCTTAATGGTCACGAGTAAATTTCTATTAGTGCTCCTTGCCAGAAACATACAACTCATTTCGAGGAATGTAGATCCGCTTTACCTTCCACCATCTTGCTAAATCTGGGATTGCAATGGTTTACGAATCTTGTAGTTGGGTTTGATGGATTTCCCGTAAGGCCTCTGAAAAAATTTAATCCCGAACTTTCTCAGACTAGACTATCTGAAATATAACAGGTCGACGTCATCAACCTACTTGGATTAAATGAGGATGGGTGGTTTTTCTTGGATCTCAACTTGCAAAGATCCTAGAAAATCCACCTGGAGGTTTTGGAAGAATTCAGAAGACCAAGGAAGGGTAGACTACGGTCACTCTCACTTTACATGAGGTTTGGTGCTCCTTCAAAGTTTAAGTACCGAGAATGTGCTATTGGTTTCCTATACAGTGGAAAATTTTGAAGGATCCAGGGGGGTTCCTCATGACAACACCTTGGGATAAACATTAAGTTAGCCCCACAGAACAAAAGAGTTTTAAAGTGAAACTTGGGAACTTTTATTTAAATGAAAGAAAGTTAGATTCATCCGTTATGATTGAGGCCATGTTGTCCTTACCATGCTGATTACAGAGGAATTCCCTCATTCTCATGATGATTGTGGAGCGTAACCGGAGATTCCGTTGCATTCTACTACTCCTCAGATCAAGGTAACGATACTGCATCCTCAGTGATTCCTTAGCCTGCGAAATGACCAAGTGAGTCAACCGTTATACAGAAGCAAATCATTCAAGAAGGCTTCCCCTTATGCGGACACAAATTCTTTGTCCGAAAATCTTTTGGGGTTGTGCCTCTACCAAGAGCAAAAGGGCAACAAATTTGAGGCAAAAAAGCAGCAGGGCAAGCATTGCTCCAGATAATTTTCAGATCTTTAATACAAACAATAGAGTTTCCTTTCAACGATTTCAGGGGATTTATGCTTATTCCTTTGATGCTAAATACTGTGTTGGATTTAAACCCACGGTGTCAAGAAGCACCTTTTGAAGACACTTTGTTATGAAAGTGTTAAATGTCAAAATTGATTTTTTTTTTTTCTTCAGATTTGACAACAAATTAATTTGTTTCATTACCTGCTGGAAACTATTAATGTGTATGGGAAGTTTGTCTTTGCTGGGGTTTAACACTTTGATATCACTAGCCACAACTTCAATGTCACCAGTGGGCATTTTCTGAAAGAAATCAAAATGCAGAAATCAGTAAACTTTACTCACAGCAGCCCTAACCCCTTGGGGTTTGAGGTAAATCACAGAATCTTGGAGTGAAAGTGATTTAACTCATTAAAAGGATCAACGCATCGTTGATCAACTTCAAATCAGTGGAAATTCAAATGAGAGTTGAACATAAAACTGCCCTGTTAGCCGAAACTCATTCCAAAACAGATCGATACAAAAAATATTTCCGAGTTTAAAAACATATC
Organism: Acanthaster planci; assembly: GCF_054643075.1. NCBI lineage: Eukaryota > Metazoa > Echinodermata > Asteroidea > Valvatida > Acanthasteridae > Acanthaster > Acanthaster planci. Next base: position 14,283,627 of record NC_141787.1, on the reverse strand, counting down.
TGATATGCGCTTGTCCTAATCCTTTGTGCTTTACAATTCACCACACTGTACTATAATTCCATAATACTTGTCAATACTTTGTTAGATCACTGTGGCACAATCCATACCAAAATAGAACCAAAAAATATCAAATATTACACGAGTCAATATCATCCTCATCTAATGCTACACTCAAACAATCATAATGTGTCCTCAGGCAACACGATAGATACAATGTAGATATACTTAAGGATAGATACACTTTACTATGAATGAATCATTCAATGATACTTTTCAATACTTTGCTATAGAAAAAGCACTACAGCACAACTATAGCACAAGCTATTTCAAAATCCAACCAAAAAGTATGGTAGGAAATATCACTAGCAAGCAATCTGAGTGCAATATCATTGCACGGCCCTCCTATTTTTTAGAAATCCCTTCACAAAATCTATTCACTTGTGTAGACAGCTGAAGAGGGAAGGTTGATGCATACTCAGACATTCATAATGTGTCCCAAGGCAATAAGAATAGATAGCATCACACTTTCCATCCAGATTCACATGCAGCGATGCGTGCAAAATTGCAAATGTAACCCTTTAATAAGATCATCAATATGGGCCAGTTGCTCTGGCAAGTGGTTAACATCAGACTGCGGAGGACATCCAGTGCTTTGGTGCACTTGCTTGAAGGTCCCAAGGGATGGTATACCTATTTCACCCCTTGGAGCAAGATGAGAATCTCTGCCAAAAATTAATGATGGACAGCAGTTGGCTTGGTTGTGATAACTCATGAAAAGAGCATTTGACTGGATACAAAGCAGTAAAGCACGTCTTTTAAACCCTTTTTTCCCCCAAAAAATGCTTGTACGGTTAAAATTTGTGGCGAGCTAAAGCAAATCACAGAGGAAGGACACAGGAGTTTGAACTGCCCAGACTGTAACATCTGGCAAATTACCGCTTTCTGGAATGCCTGGTATGTCCATAGCCAGAGTGTAGCGAACACTTGCTACGCACCATCTGTTCATAACCATGAAACCCTTTTGTACCATATGATTGCCGCTGCAACTTGTCGATGGTAATCTGCATCCTTAAAACTTTGTGTACTGAGGTATAGGAAATTGAATATTCATGCCTTTGTTGGTGCTTGGTGCGGGCAGTAATCAGGAATTTTTGGAATGTTTTCTATTATTCGTCTCACTCGGCGGCGACCATCATTGAACATTTTAAAGTGCCTGAGTTAAAACTCCTTCTGTATCCTTCTTCTATGAGCAAATCAATGCCTGGGAATGTAATGGATAAGATTTACAAGACAACACCACCACTGGTCATTCAGTCTAATAGCCAAGTCAAAAGTCATTCAATTGAACTGTGAAATAGCATTCCTTTGTCGTTGTTCGACAAAGTTTTCATACTTCAGACTGTTCTTAGAGAGGACTTGTGATGGAACTTGCTAAAGGACTCCTGCTTAACACGTTAACATACCGGGTTGCTCAGGCCCTCTGGCCTAAACTGCACCATGCCTTGCACCATGATGACCGATTCTAAATGGACTTTTTCCAAAGTCTCCATTTTGGGAAGTGATTCCTGCAACCAGAAAAGGACACAACAACAGTTGAATTACTGACTGGCAAAATTGCACATTTCAAAAGATTTATGAATAACTGATCAGGGAATTTAAACCAGGGCCCAATTTCATGGCGCTGCTTCACAGTCTGCAAAAAAATAGCCTTAAGCACCACTTCATGGCCATACTTGGCATGGATAGTTGAGCTTAAGGTTGTTCATGCATAGAGTTTTCAATGGTTTGTCCACTAGGCAATTTTTTTTCTCTAAGGTAACTATGCCTGTTGCCGAGCTTATTGCTTAACAGTCTCCATGAAATACACTGAGCCTAACTGTAAAATGGTGTGCTTAGTGGCATCATCGACTTGGGCCGGGCCCTGGTTGTTACAAGCCAACTGGATTTGAATCTGGATAAACACATCAAACGAACTCTCAGTGTGGGATATACAGGTTGCAAAAATTGTGCCCCTACTGGACTTTTCTCCTCACACCCTACTACACATAGCAAATGTTACAAATATTTGCTCATTTACTTATTTAGTCAACAGAATTCATCAATCAAATGCAGCCTTTCACATGCAGCAGGGCTGATTTTATCCAAGCACATGCAGATTTATTGTTGGTGTTTTAACTGTTGAATGCCGGCCTACACACCTCATCTTTCTTTGGCAGCACGACTTGTGTGACACCAAAGGCGTCCCTCAAGGTCAGCATGAAGTCAAAGCGTTTATGCTGAATCCATCCACACAGCTTCACTGACTGGCCCACCTGTGCTGCCGATAGCTCCCCACACGAGTGTGTCCTCCAGGAAAAGCTGTTGGGATCTGAAAGGACAGATTCCGACACTGTTTAACCTCAATATCTGCCCGCTGGCTGGTTGCACAGAGAAACTCCCAAATCCAGATTCATCCATGTGCAACAAACCAGTGGCATACATTTTTTGAGCACCAACAAAATTGGAACGTAAAGGGCAATAATAGTTGATATCCCCTAAATGTGGTGTGACTATTTATAATTTTACAACGCACGCCTTTATTTTACCGCCAGAGCCTTCCATGTCTTGCTCGAGCAAATATTTACCGATATCCCTTTTCGTAATCTTACAATTTACCTAACCATCTACAATATTGGCAGGAAACTAGTGTGAATGTTTGTTGTGAGGTGTGTATGGGACTGTAGTACGGAAAAAAGGCAAAAATGTAAAGAGTTTCCCACACAGTTGGCACTAACGTTACCCAAAAGTGATATAGGCAGGCCTACATCAGCTATCAGAAAGTGATAGCATGTCCTAAAACATCAAACTTAGCAGTGAAACTGTTGAAGTATTTACTTTGAAAACACTTAGGCCCTAGAATTTTTCAGATAAGTCTCAAAGGGTCTGTGCAAAGAGACTGAGTGTCAAGCTAAGTTCAAGTGACGTCTGGTTACGGAACTCTTTCCACACTTACATCAGCTAGCCAGTGAAGCCGGTTCATATTTGACAAGAAGAAAGGAAACACAAATACCATTTTGTGACATTTGGTTGGCCTGTATGATATCTGAATCTGCATTATCCCACCCCCCCCCGAATCGTGGGGGTTCTTTGTCGCTGGAAGACGAACCCCCCCCCATTTACATGCCATAGCAAATTCAAAAAGTTGAACATGTTGAACACGTTTCATCTCAAGAGAATGTCACTGCTAAAACATTTAGTGATGTCACATTTGTTTCGAGTGCTCTCACAAATGTCTGGTTGCCTTTATTAACTTCAAAAGGGGAAAGACTTCCATATATATGGATGCCACTTGATGCCCTGTGCTTGTTGTGCACAATCCCTATGGAACTGGTCTGAAAAAAAAGTGTTTTCTAAGTAAACGACTTGGTTTTTTCCTTCCTAAATTGAACTTTTCTGGACTTTTTTTGCTTTCTGACTGCTAACTTGGCTAATACGTCACTGTAGGAAATAGTTACTGAACTCTTCCCACAGTCAGTAGGTCAGACAGTGAACATGTTGCATAGGCCGTCAAAAGTCATAATTGAATTGTTCATCGGGTCATGTTCACCTCTTTTATCCTGACATTCCTCTTGAATTTTTCCATTCAGAAGCCTCTTCGTTTGATGAACACTCCATTTTAGCTGCTCACAGAAAATTCTCTGACGACATGCATTGCAAACTTTCAACATTTTCACCTGACGATGCCAAAACGGCTGCAAGCCAGGTTTAATTTTTGCTTTTTCCACAAGTGGTCGTCTGCTACGAAACGACTTCAACACATGTTTCGGTCTTGTTCTCAGGCTTAACCATGCATACCGTAGGGCACATGTCATATCACTATTATATGGGACAGACTATACTATTTCGCGGCGGCGGTCAAAGTGCGACCACCGGAAACGGAAACGAAGGTTCAAGGGTCGCAAAAACCGAAGCACACAATATTAATACGACCGTTGCAAAGTTGTCCTAAATGTAATATTTCAGCAACCAGATCCTCATTGTATTAGATTTCCAAATGTATTAAATTACTTAAATGTGAAAAATCTTCGTTCATTGACAAAAATGTGGCAAAATGGAACTATGACGTCAGGCGGAGGTGCTATTGATAAGAGTTGTTGTTCGGCAGCTGATGGCTTCGTAGAGTGATGTAGTTGTTAACGTGACAGTTTTGACATAAATTTTATGTGAAATTGTGTCTTGTTTGACTTTTTTCGCTAGAGAAACCTCTGCTTTGGCTACATAAACTCCACTGAGGCGATTAGAATAGTGCTTAGCATTTTAATGTACTTGGGAGGTTGTACACTGGTAGCGATATGTGCTCTTTAATTCCGTGTCGTGGCATTGGGCCTGGTTAGTTAGAAGAACGTTGGACTAGGCCCTAACGTTACTCCATTTCTTGAAGAGATGAGAATGGAAAACAGAAGTCATCTTATGCTCTAAAGACTGCTTGAGTAAAACCCGGTCTTTCTTGGATCTCCAAGTAGCACTTAAGCTTGGCCCCTCTGAAAAAATAAAGGGCCTTAGCCGTTAGCGTATGGCAAAAGTGTAGTGCTGTTCATAATCATTTGACCAGACACTAAGACAGTCATAAGTTCAACTCAAGATGTTTAATGCACTGAAGAAATTTGTCACCAATGAGCAACATGTCAGCAAGGGCACCATGCCCACGGGCATGCAGGCCATGGGGCAGAACCTGCAGAGAAAGTTTGCCAAGGGTGTGCAGTATAACAGTAAGTATGGTTTTTAAAAGTAAGTCAGATTGTTGAGTTAAACTCACGACTGAGCTAACATAATGTATAATGTAAATCAGTCTCTGCAAATTTCTGCATTATGAATGTGTACTTTCAGTACTTGTACGATATGATCAGTCGATCTGCGCAATTTACATGATCGATCAGTCTTGCAGCACAGTCACACACTCTTGTATTTAGTTCAAGTTGTAACATGAGCCAACAGTGTTTTCTTTGTAATTCACGTTTGTCAAAGATTGTTGTGAAAAAAAGTAAACACGGTAAAGTCAGATTTCTGACAGGATCAACTGACAGCACAATGCAATCAATGGTTCATACTGACCGATTGTGCTCAACACTACAGTAGCATGTCATGGTGTTTGACTGGAAATTGGATTTCGTTATCTTAAGAGTCCTAAGCTTCAGATTTGCTGAAAAACTGTCCTTTATACATGTACATGCAGTATTTGTTCAATATATCATGGAACAGTCAGAAATGCCTGAAAAAGTTGCAGCGCCACTGAATTCAAGTTTTCATCATGTCTTGTTTGCAGTGAAAATCATCATCAAAGGTGACCGCAACACAGGCAAGACGACGTTATTTCATCGACTGCAAGGGGAACGGTTCAGGGAAGAGTACCTCCCCACACCAGAAATACAAGTTGCCAGCATACAGTGGAATTACAAAGGTAAGTTGGAGCTCCTGACATCAGTGTGCTCTTGTGGTCTTGCATAGAGGTGATGGAACGAGAACTACAGTATTTATTGGTGGTTAAGGTTAATCCTCTAAAATCCTTTGGGTGGTTTTGGAGGATTTTGAGGCTGATAGCCAAAAAATGTGTGGCTGATGGCAAAGGATGCATTGGCCATGGTCTTTAGCTTGACCTGGTGTTGTTTATGCGCCCCGGTACATAAATGCGTATTTAGATTATAAGTGGACTTGTACGTTCTGCTCTGCTCCAGGATCGTGGCATTTGCACTGCCGTAACACAATGGCAGGAATCTCTGAGAGATTTTGACGGATTGAGGCAGTGGTATATAAAAAGTTTTTTGGGGGGTGGTAGTGTTAGAGATTTGTTTGCAGGTTCAGAGTGATACATTTTTTTTTATAGCTACTGACGACATTGTCAAGGTTGAAGTCTGGGATGTCGTGGATAAAGGGAAAGCCAAGAAGAAATCGGAAGGCCTGAAGCTGGAGACGTCCCAGGACATGGACGAAGGAGATGAGCCGTGCCTCGATGCAAGGTTTCTCAATGTCTACAAGGGAGCTAACGGTGTGGTGTTCATGGTAGACGTCACAAAGCAATGGTAAACAGTTGCTTGAACTCCACCCACATCCCGCCCTCCCAGACCCTTCAAAATCTACTAGGAAGTTTTTGATGGGTTTTGAAGGGGTAGGGAGGTAGAATGAAACCACTAACTCTTACATGAAGTTGGATGCCTCTTAAAAGCTTGGGTGCAAAGAATGTTCCATTGATGCCCTGCACAGTAGAGGATTTTTTCGTGGATTCAGGAGGATCGCTTTATTAAACCAGCGTAGGATTTTGGAAGGATCAGGAAAATTCCTGGCAATATGCCTCAGAAATTACGTTGAGGGCGTGAAAAAAAATCAAGCTCTTCTGTGTAAGTGGGCTTTGCAAGTCATATTATGATTCACTGAGTACAAGTTTCTGAAGTGAACTTTAGATCAATTTTCCTGAACACTTGATAAAAAAAGTTTTCTGTATTAGTGTGGAGTCCTCCGAAGAATAGGAGAAATCCAGTTATTTTAGATGCTTTAGTTTAAAGAAAGGCATGTTATAAGTGAGGATGGGCATCTATATCCAAGTGCACATTTAGAGGACGGCTCTCCCACATGGATGATATGAATGTCTCAACCGACGCAGATAACACAGTAGAGGCTCCATGCTCAACATTTTGCATCATTACAAGGCGTTCTTGGATAGGGACTTTCCCTGATTCACATGAGTAATGGTGTCTGATACATTCCGCCTCTTTTCATCAGGACCTGGGGTTATGTGGAACGTGAGCTGCCTTCCGTACCCAACCACATACCAGTCCTAGTCCTGGCAAGTTTCAGAGACATGGCAGACCACCGCACGGTTGCCGAAGACACTATGAGATACTTCATTGAAAACTTTGACAGGTAAACCAACCCAGGAACATCAGAATTTCTTGTGACTGTTCGTAATTTGTTTTGACTGCTGCTTATAAAAAAATGAATTTAGCGGAACAGTTTTGGGCTGCGATTCTCTCTGTATTCGCTCTTACAATGGTGAAAACGAAATTTAGCTTTGGTTATTCCAATAAAGAGTACTTTCCATGGTAGGTTACATCTAAAGTGTTCCCTGAAAATGGCTCATTGCTAATGCAATCCTAGCTAAGTGCCTAGCCAATAAGGATGTAGTTTCAAATGGGATGGAGATTATAAGAGGCGAATTGGACTGCTAACAAAGCAGAATCCGGGCAATGAAAATGATTACATGAGACAACATTTGATTGATTGATTGACTGTGCAACAACAAACAGAACTGTGGCTACATGGCTGGCACAAGCCCCTTAACCCTAACCACCCAAAGATTGCTGGCCCTAACCTTCCCCATTCACACAAAATTAAACACCCATATGGGACTTTGCGCACAGAGGTTGTTGGACCCAATGCAAAAGCCAGCTGTCTGGGCCTACCGGACCTATCCCCCCAGAATTAAACACTTTGCTACTGTTTAATTCTGTGTGGTTGGGGAGGGTTAGGGTTAATGGAATCCAGTTCTGCCAACAAAATCCTTCACACCCTCCAAAACTTGTCCATGTCTGCATTCAAGTCAGGACTGTCATTGCCAATCTCCTGTGCTAACTATTGTAATAATATTTTTAATAATAGCTGCATGGCTGCTTTCCAAAAGCAGTCAGTAAATTGAATAAAATACACAGGTAATGAGTGGATTCAAGATGTACAATAAATTCTCTTTATCTTCAATCGAATTTCTTCAGACCAGAAGGCTCTGCCACGGTGCTACTCGCCGAAGCCTCCATGAAAAACGGTTTTGGACTGAAATATCTACACACATTCTTTAACGTTCCATTCCTGCAACTCCAGGTAACTGTGACGTAGCTTTTATGGAATCAGTCTCTGTACCTTTCCGTTACCTGCCTTGGTTTTTATATTGCTGTAAGTAATCTATTTTGGTTGAGGCCATTTTTTTTTAGCTGGTAAGGCAAAATTTGTCAAGTTCAGAAAGTTGGCTCATTAAAGCAACTTACCCACTGACATGCTGTGTAATGTATTTTACTTGGGGATTGGTTACCGTCTTATTTTCTCTTAGCGCATAAATTTGTTTCTTAAACTGCAACTTGTTTCAGTATGAGTTAATCTGTTGATCATCCCCGGAAATGCACTGTCAAAAGAAGGCAAAAATATAGAAAGTGATTACAATTCAAGGTTAATCTACGCATTGTGGCATTATGCGAATTGGGCCGTGAGATGCACAACGCCTTCTTAATTTACTCGCTGGGCGTAAAATACATGGAAACCTTTCCTGATATTGTGCAACCATTTCAGCAGGAATTGTTAGTGGGGCTTTTTTTTTTGACTGCAGAGAGAAACATTACTAAGGCAATTGGAGACAAATAAACTCGAGACCGTTGCAACGCTAGACGAGTTGGACATGAGGAAGGAATCAGTAGACCAGAACTATGATCTGTAAGTACCCTGTCACAGTTATAACCTTCCTTGTCCAATCATCCCGGCAGGAATATTCCGGTGCTTTTCAACGTTTTAGTGCTCCAAGTGTATGGTTTTGTGGACACTTCATTGGTTTCCAAAGAGCTTTGGGTATCTCGAGAGTACTGCCATTATCCAAAAGTTACGACAACCATAGGCTTTGTGACATCTTCTCATATGCTTTGCTTTTTTGCATGTGAAGTGAGTGATTTACCGTGTATGGATTTGTATTCTTCTGTGGAAATAAAACGTGAATATGGATGAGACACCGCATCGAGTTTTAATAGAAAAAAGTTTTTTTTCAAAGCCCATACAAAGGGCATTTGAATTTCTTCCCAGTTTGCATCTCTCAACCCTCCACCCTCATGCCAGCCAATCTCCCCAACAGTTAACCACATCTCCATAGTCAGGTGCGGCTCATAACATCCAGCCGAGTACCGGCCTGCCAACCGTTATTCTCTCGGTGGCTCCACACTGCAGGTACTTGGCAAGTCTAGAGGAGCGACGCAAGCAGAAGAAGGCCAAAGCTGCATCGCCGACCGTGCTGAGTCCGTCAGTGCCCAACGGCCAGACGCCTCAGACCTCACTATGTGAGTTAAACGCACGTCGATTTCAGGATTGTAGTTAGAAATTTTAAGCGGCGGCTGTTTTGAGGGTTAGATGGCTGACCCAGAATCATCAAGAATGAGCAGCACACATGCAGGCTAATCAAGCACAATTATGCACATGTATGATATCTTTTTTGTTTTAAATAAAATAATATGTATTTCAGCATTTACTAAGCTTTTTACTTACACAAGGGATTAAAATATGACTCCACGTGAAACAGGACAGACTATAAAGTTCACAGCAGAGAAATATCTTGGTTTCAACAAAGTGTCATAGTCCACAAATATCAACGTCAACTCCCCAGTGACATTGGAGTTTATGGAATCCTAAAAGTTCTTCACTGTTCCAAAAACTATTGGTACATTCTTCACATTTTGTTGGGTCAGCCGCACGTTAAGTAGCAGTGGGGTCATTCTATAAATCGGGGGTCCAATTTTTTCATGTCCCTGTCACATCTGACATGCAATTTTGCAAGTTCAGAACAATTCTCTAATTTCCAAGAGTGATGAATTAATGCAAATTACCTGCCAAACAACTAAAAATAGTTTGAAATCAATTACAGTGATATGTCAAATTACACAGGTCAGATGTAACCGGGACACAAAAAGTCCCACTTTTGGACCCTAAATTTATAGAATAACCCAGTGGCTTGACTCTACTATCCTAAATCCTGCAAAATCCTCCACTTCATCCTGTGCAAGGTGAAGAGGCTAGAGGGTTGTACAGAAGGTCTAAATTTATTTCAACTTTTCCCTGACATACCAGAAAAATAGACATTCACAACTCTCCTTGTTCTAAACAGGGAGTTGGAGTAAAGTCCTGAATTCCTGGCAGCAAAGGCTCAGAGTTGTTATATCAAGATTGCCTTGTAAACCGAGATTCTCCTTTTGCCTTATTGTGCAGCGCCAGGCAGCAAGCCCAACTCCAACCGTTCCACTCCGGCCAGGCTCAGCCCGGCCACCACGCCCAAGCAGAACACCCCCACGTCCACCCCCACCACCGCCCGCAAGGAGAGGTCGGCCAGCGAAGTCAAAACAACTCCCGAGCCGGCGAAGGGACCCGCGGCGCCCCAGGACAAGCAGGGCTCGACGACAACTCTCACGCAGCGCTTCTCCAAGTGGTTCGGGGGCAGCGAGTCGAGGGTGCAGCAAGGAGTGAAGGAAGAAGACGAAAAACAAGCAGGTGCAACTTTACCAACCAGCAAAACCTCGTCGACCCACGACCGGATCCCACAAAATGAGTCTTCAGGCCATTTTGCAGTACATCTGTTTTAGTTTGATTTGGATCAAAACGAGCTCCTGCTTTTGATGAATCACTCGGGCTCCTGATGGAAAAGGTCATTATGTGGGTGCAAAAAATGTCAAGGGTACCTGGAAATCGATATTGTGCAAGATTCTTGTGAAGGCCTTCCACTCAAAAATGGGTTTGGTTAGGTCACAGATCTCAAACAAATCAAATTCCTGCATAAAACAATACTCCGCAGATGATCAGCCTGCCATTTTCCTGGAACATGCGGCTGCTCTATTGGCAAGGGTTCGTTAGTCTTGACCAGAGAGTCGGGGGGTTCGAATCCAGCTGCCGGCCATAAGTTGTAACCTGGGGCAAGTCACTTTTCCCCTGCTTGGCTTTCTCCACTTCAGGAGTAGGAGTGGGTACCAGCATTAGATGGGGACCAACTGTGATGGACTGGCATTCCATCTAGGGGGGATGGCAATATTCTCATTTCTTTCATGCTGCGGAAAACAGAGATAACTGCCAGCCTGATAGGCCACATATACCTCACGAAAGACTTCATTTTTTTCTACTTAGACTAACAAAAGGCTGTCGGGCCCATCCCTGTTCCGATAAGCAAACACACCAGAAAGAGTTTCTCTATTGAAGAACCTTTTTTTTTCGATTTGAGCCCCAATCTAACCCTCTTGCCTCACTCGTTTCTCCCCGTTCCATCCTTTGATGACCCCGATCAGTTGTAGAGACCGTGGCCGAGGTCAAGACAGCGCCCATCACCAGCGTGGACGAGTTTGTACCCGGGGAGGGCCTCGGGGGTTTCCTGGACGACGTAGATGGGCCCGGAGGCAGAAAAGGCAAAGCCAAGAAGAAACCAGTCCAGGCCGCCAAGCCCCCGGCTGCTGTGACGCAGAGCGAAAGGTTCAAAATTCTACATCTGTACCATTTTTTGTGACGTAGGGTTTTAATAATCACCAGTATTAACCACTACCAGCCGGGGACTCCGAAATCGGAGCCGTATGGTTTATATGTGTGGCCGGGGTCTCCGAACTCGGACAAAGGAAACAGGGCCCTGTAACAAAAGACCGTACTCCGAACAAAAGACCAGGCTGCTGGGCATTACCGGCATTTTTCACTCTCAAAAGTGGTGATAATCCAGCGTTATTTTGAAACCGTATACCAGGGTTTGGGGTATTTAGAGCAAGCGGATTACCACCGGGGACAAAAGCTCTCCACCACCACAGCGATGAGCCACACAGTACCGCTGCATGCTAATCTGGCCCCTATTGAAAAGAGGTCAGCAGTGCACTGAGCCAGGTTCGTGAACAAAAGACAGTTGTATAACACCGCACAATCTGGGCTCTGTTTACAAGGCTGCAGGCCTGGCTGAAATATTTGGGCGTCAATGAAGGCCACCTGTCAACTTAGAGTAGGGCCTGAAGATTACTCCGTGTGGCTATAAACGACTGTTAAATGGAATGATGTATTGTTGAAGGATTTTGAAAACGGAAAAATGATAGTCATGCCGGCCCAGCATCCTCAACGTTGAAAAATGCCCTGGCCCGAAGTGGTTAAATATATATTGGCATCTGTAAAAAATATTGCGTTGAAGATTATTTGGCATAGTGCTAAGTGGCACATAATGTATATGTCATTATTTTATAAGAGTTATACAACAGTTCTTAAGTTCTCCAATTTCGAAGTAATTTTGCCCACATCTTGGGGATTTATTACTAACACAACTGGTGAATATTTTGTTGATTAGTGTTCGGTATGGCCTCTGTGCGTGAACTGTTGAGGGGGCTACAAGTAGGGAAAATGGTTGGTGCTTACATTTCCCTTCGGTCCTCACACGCAGTTTATTCATGATCACTGGAGAATAAATGCACAAGTAAAGTTGAATGGAGTACTTTTGCTCCAGGATCGGGCGTTGTGACCCCCTGTATAGCAGGCACTGTAACTAGCTTGCCACTTCATGGATCGTCTGTGAGCAAGGTGGTCGGGGGCAAATGATGGCTCAAGTTGAAGATGATGGTCGTTCTGAGTGGGCACACCCTGCCTACTCAGTCAGGCATGACAGAGGAGAGGATCAGCTACAGCATGGTTTTGCCTTTGCTGGTGTCATAAAGTATTGGGTTTGTTTAAGTCTTGGGTCGGAATTGTAGGGACTAAATGCCCCCCGTGGATCCATTTTTTTTTCTTCTGAAATCAGTGACGAGGATGAAGCCAACCCAATGGTCGCCGGCTTCCAGGAGGAGCTCGATTCCGACGACGAGGTGTCAGTCTTCAAGCCCACCAGTTCCACCCAGCAGGCCCCACCTCTCACCAGCTACGACGTGGACCTGTCCAGCGAAGAGGATGATGAGCCCATCGTGGCAAAAGACAGGGACTTATCCGACGAAGACCATACGCCCATGGCATCCTCAGTGTCATCGTCAAGACAGCACAAGCCAGACCGAGGGACAAGTGTGCCGTCAAGTTCCCCCGGAGGAAGAGACGGTGGCAAATCGAAGATGACCAACAAGAAGTCAAGAGAGAGTGATGGGGAATCACCGTTGTCCCCCGAGCAACCGGCAACCACAGACAGTGTCAGCGAGAACGAACAAAGTCAAGAGGTAGGCTAGAGATACCTGACGTTTTGCCCACGCTGCTTGACCCGAACTTGACCTTATTTCCTAAAGCTTGCCCCGAGAGTCGGGGTGAAGTTAGACCAAGACATCAATTTTCAACATCGAGGGAATTTTCTCTTTTGACGAAACCAGGGGAAATCAGCACTTCTGATCCCAAACATTATTCCTCTATTCGAGGAAACACTGATGCTTTGCCACAAGAGCTACCTATGACTCAAAACTGTAAATCAGCTTTTACACGACAGAGAATAAGTCAAAGTCTAAGAATTTTCAATTAAACAGGCTCTCGATTCATCAGTCACTAAGTAACCGACTGGATGCAACTTTGCTTTTTCTTGGTAGCACATCAGTAGAACATCAAGCCAGACCACCGACCAAGACACGTCGCCTGTTTCCCCCATGATCCAACTCCAGCAAGAGGACTTCAACTTCCTAGAGAACGTTGGATCTTCCAAGAAGCCTAGCCTAAAAAGTAAGCCAGTAATCTCTAGACAGAACTGTTCACTAAAAAAACCCCTGATTTTGTCCTGTGACAGTATTTCATCAGAGTTTGTTACAATGAAGTGTCAACTACCAGTGAGAAACTAACTTGAAAAATGATCAGACTGAGATTTGAACCCAGGACCACCAGAATGCTGTATTGGGGGCTGCACTGCCTGAGCTGCACGGCCTTTATCCTGCAGATTTTCCAAACGAGAATATCAGTACTGTCCTGTGAAAATTTCCGCAGCCGTCCAATGATGCATAATATGTGGCCGTACTGAAAACCAGCTTCGGAAAGAAGAGTTTGTCCTCGGATGTGTAGCTTACTGTAGGCTGGAAGAAAATGTGATAAAAGGAGACTGAAGGAAATGTCAATTTAATTCTGTGGGGATAGGTCTGGTAGGCCCATAACAGCTGGCTTTTGCATTGGGTTTGGCATACCTCAGAAAAACCAAGTCCAACAGCCTCTGTGCACAAAGTCCCATATGGGTGTATAACTTGGTGTGAATGGGGAAGGTTAGGGCCAGCAACCCTTCGGGGGTTAGGGTTAAGATGGCACAGTGAAAGCTGTGACCATACCACATGATGCTGGTGCATCTCTCTTCCCCTTGTTCCCATGTTGACTCTAGATCACAGAACGCGCAAGATTTGTCCAACAAGATTTCATGAAAGCTAGCCATCAACAGCGCCCTTGGCTGTGGATGATTGATGCAAGCAAATGCGAATTCTCAGCGGCAGGTCTCATTGTCTGTAGAATACTCAGAGTTTTATTTCCTTCCCTGTGTTGAAGTTTGTCGGTGCTTTCCAATTGACAGAGAGGCCCTCCCTGCCAGCGGATGACTTTGACAATCTCCTGTCTGTCACTAAGGACGAGGACATCAGTGACACGGACACCATGACGAGCACCAGCACCAGCAGCTCAGCCGTCAGGAAAAAGAAGCACAGGAGCAGGGACAAGGACCGGGTAAGTTGGGCAGCTTTTCCCTCCCTAGAAATTTCAAGCAGTGGCAAGAGAGCTCCTTGAGCGTCTTGTCTCAGAGGCCTTTGCACTGTACGGGCAAGCCTTGAAGTCCAATACGCCTCACGGTGCCCCCGTGCGAGGTGCAGGAGGAAGCCCACTGTGGACCGTTTCAGAGTCACTGTCTCGGGTCAAGTTCACAGAGCTGGCAAGCACAGAAATTGGCTAAACACAGGGGAATGTTTGTTTTGCAAAGCCAGGTCACCAGCCCGGATGGCATGTGAAGGGTGCTGCTTGTAACTGGTTCTCTGTGCGTTCCTGCTCAGCGCAGAAATCCGCTTAAAATTTTTTATCTGACTAGCTGCTCCATAGAAGTGGGCATTGACCTGCCTTCTGGGAGACCGTCTGAAGCACAGTCGATGGATATTGGGACATTCTGTCTTTAGTAAAAATCACGTTGTCCTCTCTCAAGCCCAAGGTTCACTTTAGAGACACCATCTTGAAACTTGTCAGAGAAATCCACAATGTCATCTTCAAGACTCATCGATCCACCCCCCTTTTGCAGGAGGAAGACAGGGGCTCACGTAAGCACAAACACAAGAAGCACAAGGAGAAGAAGCCACACCGAGGAGAAGAAGTCGCACCAAGCGAGAAGGAGGCCCATCGCGACAAGGGGGACAAGGAGAGGAAGAAGAAGAAGTCGTCGTCGTCATCGGCCAGCAAGGAGGACGGAGAGGCCTACGCCAAGACGAGGAAGGAGTACGATGCACTAGAGGCCTTCCTGGAGGGACCCGGCTACGAAGTGCTGTGAAGAAAGTCCCTCGACGAATCGCGCGTGTGCTGCCACTTTGCATGACCAAAACCCTCCTTCACAGATGTCTGCAACTTTACACTGGATGGTTGTGACTGCACTCGATCCACTGCTGTGGGGCCCCCTAGGTCTGAGATTCATGGGGGGGGCTTCCAAGCAGAAAAGAATTGTACAGAGGGGAAATATGTGCCAATCAAGTAGTCGAAAGCCAGCCAAGGCAATAAACTCAACGTAACATTACGGCCGGTAACTCGCTTTTGCTCAGCCAAAGGAGCTCTGATGCCTATATTAAATTCAAATATTGAGGAACAGCTCAACAAGACTTCGGCCGGGTTATCAGTTTTAGCTCAAAGTAATCGTGTTCGCCTGGAGCAGAAGCACCCCCACAGTGGCTGAAAAGAGCCATGTTGGTTGGGGGTGTTCATTTTGTTGGTAGCAATTTAATGCGTACATTTCCTTGTTGTTTTGTGCAAAGTGCAATTCCTGCCTAAGGAGCCTGCGTCGCTAGGGAAATCGCACCCTCTATCGGCCCAGCTCTGGGGCTCCTAGCAGCCGAGGTCAGCCGTGTCTGTAAAACGGACTGGGCAGCAACGGTCTCACACTCAAGTTTGCTAAGCAACAAAAGAGAAGAGTTGCACTTAACCAAAGCTGGACTCCCTTGCTTGGTTTTTCCCTAAGAGCAGAAATTCACCAAGGAAGAAATTTCCCACGTGGCATGTAATGTTAGTCGTATTCACTCTTTCACTGAACAAAGCTGATTTACAAACACGCTGTTTCATTCTACCAAAAAAAAAAATTCAAAAAGTGCAAAGTTTTCTTCAAATTGGTAACAAGTAAGCATGAATGTGTCTCATTTGTTTGAAGAAGTATGCAAGTGTATTTAATGTTAGACACAATTGTAAGGTGATCCTTTGTTCAAGTTGATTGACAAAGCAAGCAATGCAAAGATTTAATCAGTTCTTGTTGTAAAAGTTCATGTACATAGAGCAAAGAGGTCTACCGGCCTGAATAACGCCAGCGGCCAGTCACACAGATTTACAGAGCAGGTGGGACATGTCACCCCTTCCAAATGTGGAGGGACCCATGTTTCGTTTGGACCGGCCTCAGAAGCAAGTCCATGCATCTGATGCTGGAATTACCTAAGTGGAAGACGATGCCTGAGCTCAAGTTCACTAGCCAAACTGCCTACTTTCGTTCACGTAACTGATACTTTGCTGTTGGGCGAGTAAATTTGCTGAGCAAGGTTTTATGTAAGGGGGCACTTATCTCTTCAAACGCTAATGAGCAATGGAGGCCAAAGTTGACGGAAAATGGAATGAACCAGTGCGGTATTCCAACCGTACATGCCCAAAATGCTGCGCATCTGATGTGATTTTGACGCACGTGCGAGGGTCTGCCCTATCAACACGGCCCTACACAGACACGTGCGCGTGATTTGATCTGCAACAACTGGCTCATTGTGTCCATTTTCACGATGACAATCCACTATTTATTACAATGGTATCCATCCATCAGGAATTGGAATTTTCAGTTTCTTAATGAGCTTTGCATTTTTACATCTCTGCACAGTAATATCTTTTTCTTCTTGTGTACTTGAGCGCCTATAATTCCAACTCGACCTGAAATGGAGCCAGTCCCAGCTGTCTGCCCGAGGCAGTCAGGATCGTCCATGAAATAACTGTACACCACAACTTGTTGAAGGCCCGACACTCTGGTTTGTTCTAACATCCCCTAACCTCAGCTAGGTAGGACTCGGCTAACAAATTCACACTTTGGAGTTGTCTCCCTAAATTGCTCGAAGGTGAATATACATGAATTTGCAGTACATGTGTACATATGAGCCCTAACAGTCCCAAATCCTCCGATTTCAATGTGATTTTACATACATCCTAGCTGTCCCATTACTCTAACAAAAACTCAAAAATTGGCCTATTTTTAAGTGGCAGGTTTACTGCAAATGAATTCTGTAAAGTTTTCAATTTGTAACAGGTTGGGCATCATTTTGTGAATGGAATGGGATATCGTTTGGTTTTTTTTTGAGGGGGGGTTAGGATGGCGGGTGGGGTGAATGTAACTGAGATATTTTAGTACTTACTGAAAAAGAAAGCTGTGTTTTTGTTGTAAACAGTACTGTATTGAAGAAGTATTACTCACCATGCTTAGGCATGTGCTGTATTGCTCCATGGAGCCAGTGATTTTTTTGTATTTTTTTAATCATTTGTGTTGACTTCAAAGTCATTTTAAATAAGTGAAACTCTTTGTGGGGATATTTTCATTGCAATCATTGAAGGAGCTAAAAAAACCGCAATAATTATCGATTATGTTGGTTATACTCCCAGTAGACACAGTCAGACTGTGACGAAGGTCACAGCTGGATCATTTAGCAGTGGGTGGAAATAGGACATTAGCCTGTGGGAAATAGATAAAGTGGCTGGCTACCATAGAGGTACAGGCCATGGTTAGCCACAGCCAAGTCATTCAGGCACGTCCTTAGCCACATGGGGGTGAAGCATGTAGGAAACTGCTCGACGTTAACATACACATGTAGGAAAGTGTGAGACAGTGGTTCGAATCTCCCTCCGGACAATTTTCTTTTTCTGTGTCAAAGAGGAGCAAGCCCCACACCAGGCCCACTTAACCACTTCGGACCGGGGCATTTTTCAACGTTGAGGATGCTGGGCCGGCATGACTATCATTTTTTCCATTTTCAAAATCCTTCAACAATTCATCATTCCATTTAACAGTCGTTTATAGCCGCACAGAGTAATCTCCAGGCACTACTCTAAGTTGACAGGTGACCTTCATTGACGCCCGAATATTTCAACCAGGCCTGCAGCCTTGTAAACAGAGCCCAGATTGTGCGGTGTTATACAACTGTCTTTTGTTCACGAACCTGGCTCAGTGCACTGCTGACCTCTTTTCAATAGGGGCCAGATTAGCATGCAGCGGTGCTGTGTGGCTCATCGCTGCGGTGGTGGAGAGCTTTTGTCCCCGGTGGTAATCCGCTTGCTCTAAATACCCCAAACCCTGGTATACGGTTTCAAAACAACGCTGGATTATCACCACTTTTGAGAGTGAAAAATGCCGGTCATGCCCAGCAGCCTGGTCTTTTGTTCGGAGTACGGTCTTTTGTTACAGGGCCCTGTTTCCTTTGTGCGAGTTCGGAGACCCCAGCCACACATATAAACCATACGGCTCCGATTTCGGAGTCCCCGGCTGGTAGTGGTTAAGACCAATATAGGGTTTGCGTGGCTGCCATCTTGCAGACCAGAGCTTTTGTTCCATGGGGTATGCACAAAGAATTCCCTGTGGAACAAAAGAGCTGCCCTGCAAGATGGCTACCATGCATAGCCTCTATAGGAAATGACCGATCTCTCTGTCCTGTCAAGAGTGCAACCCTGCTAGATTTTTTCTCCCCACCTCGGAGATCTCATCAGATTTGTTGATGTGAACAAAATTAATCCATGTTTCAAAGGTATCCCTCATGCTCCTATGGACTTTGCCATGTCTAGTTTGGGAATAACAGCTGGAAAAATCACTGCATGTCTGTAAACTCCTCCTCTAAACTTGTATTCACTGCACAAAGTCCACATCTTCCCAGCAAGCCCACTCCATCATGTAGCTCATGTTGATTTTCAGTGCGACAGAATTGTGTTTCAAAATTACCATTCTTGGAAGAGTGCAGATTATGTAAATCTTTGCATTGAGCGACTCAGAGGTGCAGCTGTCCGCTTTTTTAGAGAAAAAAAACCAGCTGTGTTCTATGTCAATGTAGAAACCAGCCATGATTTCTGGGTGTGTAGAAATGAATGTCACTTTTCCTATAATATACCATCTTTAGTGTAAATTGTGTACTGACGCATCAAAGACAGATTCGCATTTCCTATGCAAAAATTACAGCAAAGAATGAAGTGGTCTATCATCCAATCCATAACTTTTTGGGTATTACTGTGGAATATGGCAGAGATCAAGTGACATTCATTTTCAATTATAATTCCAGTTTTCTGCTTTTGGGGTTTTTTTTACCGAGGGGGTCTATGTCTTAGTATGATTTTTTTAATCCACTCCAGGAATTATGCGAAAATCCGCTCCTTGTATGGTCATTAAAAATGTCAATATGTAAATACTTGTAAACCTTAATATAATGAAAGACATTATAGAGGTGTATTGCTACATGACCATTACGTAAGCTGGATTAAAGTGGAATTAAAAAAAATCAAGAATCACCAAAACTACAAAACTAATTTTCACCTGGCTGTTATTTGTGATTGTACTGAAATTATTGACTGCTGTTGGGGCAGTGTCTGGCTGAAGTTGAATTCAGTTAGAAAGCACCGGAGTATTCTACCTTGCCCACGAGATTTCAGTTGGACAACGAAATTAATGCAGAAATACACCAGCCATGTCTGTAGTCACATAGCACAAATGCTTCTGAAGCAGTCACTCACCTGCAGAACTTCATTACAGCCGTCAACAGAGCATGCAGAGAACCAAGCTGGACACTGCCTTCACACCTTCCTCCCCAATCCTTGCCTTTCTTTCCAACTAAAAAAACGGTTGTCAAAGGTCATGACCCTGCAACCTTTCACCTCTGACCTCTTCCCATAGCCAAATCATGGAGATACAGGTAGGATAGAGGGTTTCCATCTAAAAAGCATGCAGCGTTAGTGTTCCACTCTAAGTTAGTAGCCACATGCAAGACATAGCACCAACTCACAGCTACTTTTCCTTCCCACTTGACATTAGAAGTTGTGAGATTTTAAGAGGCAAGGGAGTTCTAAAATCTCTGGCCATCGCATGGAACTTGCCAGTCAAGGTTCCCTAGAGAAATTACTGTGCCTTTATTTATTAAGGGACACATCACAGTGGGACAAGATTAAGACCGGTCACTGATCCAAGCAACTCCGTAAGCAACTTCATTGAATGCATATACGATCTTTATTATATACAAATCCCGTCATGATTGAGCATGAAATACATTACATTTCACCAATGTTAACAGCGACAACAGTGCACAAATTTAATTTGAATAGGGTAACGTTTGGAGGTAGGAAACAAATGGGATTAATCACCGCCACGGAAACTTTTAATTCCTTAAAAAAAAAAGAAATCATGAGGGGAGAGAGGATTAACTGTGAGCTAAAAACCTATCACAAAGGGAATACAGGAGAGGCGCCATTATAATATTCCTGATTACTAAATTCTTAAATGTTTTGAATCGGTCCCATGACTGAAAGAAGACTGTACACCCTTTAATTTGAAAACTCGCCATTGTTACAAATTAATGGTACACAAATTAATCATAAATCTTCTTGCTGAAGATGTTGGTGATTACTGACGATCAACACGAATGCTGCCCAATGCTCACGGGCGAAGATTTCTTGTCACACGTGGGGGGGAATGATTTCTGACAGCTCAGCACGGCCTCCATCCCAGGTGAGATCATGATGCTGGAGTTGGTAGTGCAGGCTAAGGGTGTACATAGCGACTTAAAAAAGTGGGGGAATATTTATATTATACTTTGACACAAAAAAAAGGACAAACTGACTTTCTTCAATGTTTTTCAATTTTCAACGGCATGAGTGTGAAATGAAAAAAAAAAAACAAAGATATCAGCTGATCGGGGGAAAGTTGCATTCCTGAGTGAGCCCTGCCCACTGCTGACATGGGCACCAATAACGTGTTCTCCAATGCCACACTCAGGGGGAGTTTAGTGGAAAACAATATATCCACAAAACAATCAGCAGTGGTTTAGAGGTCCCTACAGCAGCGTACGGTCTACGGTATACATGTATATTTATGTTTGCCTACTTGTGTTCTACATCAACACCTTTCTGGTATACTCAGGAGCCTCAAGATTTTAAAAGGGATTGTTTGGAAAATTCTGATGAAAAAAAAAATCCTGAAATCGGGCAAGATACTGATGAATGTCACCCCTGCACATTACGTATTCCAGCCATGCCTATCATACACGCGTGCATGCATGCCAGACTATTATGCGGGTATGCTGGACATAAATTATGGCCGGTCAGAAAACAATGGGCGGGGGCTTAAGGGATCGGCCGATTTGGTGGGAGGAACGTTGCCTCTCCCCGAAACAATTCCACAGAGAACTACACCTGAGCGACCATCTTCCCCCAATCTCTGGCTCTACTTTAAAAATTTGCCACAATTAATGCATTTGCAATAAAATGATTAAATTATTAATTACATTAAGGGGATGAATTGTACACTATTTTCATGAAAACCGGTTTAGAAAGTGTGCTTAGAATGAAACATAAATACGCAATAAAAGTACAGGAAAATGGCTGGAGGAAAACTCACTTCGGCTTTTTATGACAGCCTTTTTTTAAAATAAAAAATAGATCTCTCAAGGACTCTGTACTTTGGAAACTGAAGTCTGCCAAAAAAAGACAAATCTCATATTGTTGGCTGTCCATTTCAAACAATAATATTACCAGATATGTTATTCCTTTCTTCTTTTGAAATCTGGAATTATCGAACAGTCTTCCACGAATAATCTATTAATATAGCGATGATGTATGCCTTCACGGTATAAAAATATCCTTTATAAGAGGGAGAGAAAATTATTTCTCAACTCTGCAAGCGCTCTGTACAAAATAATTCCACCTTATGATCAAAAAAAAGACCACGACACAGCTTACACCTTGGCCATTTCTCAATCCCAGGCAAATTGAGAAATCCAGTTTATGGATTTCAAATATCCATGGCCCCTTTTTGCCAAGGATGGCATATAAAAAAACCTTCACTCGCAATGCTCTTGAACAGACTGAAGCCACCGGCGGCCATCTTAGTGTGCCAAACACAAAGGCGATTGTTGGCTCACTGTGCAATTGCAACTATTGTTTGCTGCAAGCCTTTGCATTACCTTTGCATTTGGCATGGTAAGATGGCTGCCGGTGGCTTCAATGACCAGTGTAGACTGACTAAGGGCACTGTGAGTCCAGATTTCTCTTATACGGTGTCCATGCTTTTTGCCTGCACATGCAACCTCTGCTAGGAAGCCACTATCTCTTTGAACGCACAATGCTTCAACATGGTGGCTGGCTTGAGCCACCGGCTAGCAATGAGGCAGGTCTTTTGACAAACCCTCCAACTTGACAACCAATACACCGATAACGTCTTTGTCCATGCAAGTAGCAACATCCAAGTTCACCTTCCCAACCCATCTGACTGACTGTATATGTGTAATTTTGTAAATTTGTCCGTACATGTACTTTAAGGGACCCCACTGGAAATAAGCCTGTGTAATTGGCTTGCTTGGGTTATCCCAGAATGAATCAACCGTATCTTGTTTTCTCTGTGTACGATTGTTGCGTAGTTGATTGATTTCTGAATAAAACAATAAAATAATAATTCTAAGTTTACCAGCATCATTCCATTTTCTTGTAGACCTTTAAAAGGAAAATCCCTGGAAAAACAAACTCGACCCAAATCCAACAGCACCCACATCAAAGAATTATTTAGCCCGTCAGTTAGCCAAAGACAGTAAGTCGGGTTCAATACGGTTCTAATGCACATGGCTTCTATGATTTCCTAAAAGATTCATCTGTGCCAGCGCTGCAGTATACGCCAGGTTGGATTTATTTTGGCATCATTACACCAGCCAGCCTATCTCCAGCTAAAGCGGTAGAACGCGCTGGGCCCGTACTATGTAACCCTTGGTCGTGATGATGCCACGGTTTTTGATGAGTGCTGTGTAGCGTAGGACCCACGACGGGTGCCAGCTGGCCCAGTCAGCCTGCTCTGGGTAGTGACCGCGCAGGACCTCTTGGAAGACCTCGGGGGGAAGGACATCTGGAAGAGCCGACAAGAGTGATTGTCAAACCCTTACTCTGGATATCAAAGGTTATGCGTTTGAAACGTAAGATCCTACTTCAAGGAAATCTGGAGTAATCTGGATCTGAATATTTATGTCACCAAAAAAGGGTAAGTAGCTAAAAAAAAAAATAGTTAAAATTGGCTACGAAAGATAACGGCCCATTCGTTAAAGTTTGAGGTGGTTGTCAGGGGAGAAAATTCAGGGGGAAATTTTGGGACTGGGTGGTTGCAAAACAGGCAAAGCTGTGATTTTGGTCGGGATGTACAGACCTGGTTACATGACCTCCGCTCTAAGGTAACATAACTGCAAGAGGCAGTTCGGACAAAATCTCACGTTGGACACTCGCAATTATCGGTTTCTTTTCATTTGCGTACCAGTAAATTTCTCGGAGGCTCTGAAAGTTTCTCAAGAGGTGTTTGGCTTTTGTTTTTAAAATCTCGCACAGGTAATCAAAGAGTTCGGGGTCTGAAGATTTTACCAGTTTCTTCTACCGACAAACAAGCGGCTTTATGAATGCCGCGGACAAAAGTAGACCAGGAGAGGGCAGGGGTGATAGAATTTAACAACAGAGAAGACAAACACGGAAAGACTCCATGAGGGGAATTGAGAGCAAACTGCTCACCATCGGAGTCTGAATGGGACACCAGCTGGATTGTATTCTCGTTGGCAAACTCTTTGAGCGCAGGGGGGATGACGCAACACGAGGCTTGGTTCATCTGGTTGGTGGTAGGCTTGACCTAGACGATGAAACAAAACCCAGGGAGAACGTCGCCAAATGTTGGACTTGACTCAAGTTTGGTGATGCCTATTTTGATCCGCTGTTTTGGATTGAAAACCGTGCAGAGTTTGAGACTGTGATGGCCAGCTGTTTCAGAATCGTTGCCCAGTTTTGGTGTTTTGCCCAAATGAGAAAGGTTACCCATTTTAGAATGGTTTCTACATGTAAGTCTGGTATGACACCCCTTTAGGAATGGTTCCTCAGTTTAAAACAGTTTGGAATGACTGCCCACTTTGGGACACTTCCCCAAGTCAAGACGGTCACGCAGTTTTAGATGATCACCCAAGCTGGGATGGTTACCCAAGCTGAAATTTTGTGTGCGTGTCCCCAGGCTCGTTACCTGAGCCCAGGAGTGCAGCTCCCTGAGCATGGCCAGCTCCATGTCGCAAACCCCCAGCGTCTTGACGTGGTCCTGCCGCACCAGCTCCTCCAGTTCCTGCCAGACGGGCTTGAAGTGCTCCACCGTCAGCTCCTCGTCGAAGGGCCTGGCCGGCATGGAGAGGAGCACGCCGTCCACTTTCTTAACGCTGAGCTCCTTGAGCACTGTGGGTTGGCAAGAAAAAAAAAATCACAGCTAAGAAATGACAACAGCTCCTTCTTTATATCTCCGTGTCTGCCTACAGTTTATATTAACCCTAACCCTCCTCAATCCTTCACCTGTTGGAGGACTGAGGAGTGTTAGGGTTAAGGGTAATCCACTTGATACCTCAATTCTTCATAGTGAACAAAAGTGAACAAGATTGATTTCAAAACCAGTCCTTGTACTATTTAAGGCCAAAAAAAACAATTACCTCTGCTTCCGGTTTCCCGACCGACCCTAATTTTCTGACGCGACCCTTAAAGTTTTATTGGCAAGTTAGAAAAATAAATTTGAAATAATCCTGTTATCTTTTTTGTCTTTAAAAAGCACCTCCGAACAACTGTTTTTCATGCTGAATGTTTTTAAATATGTTTTCCTGCTTACATTTGTAACTTTTGAAAAGAAACTTCCATTATTTTCACAAGTTCCCTTCGTGTTTCGCTGTCGCAGTGTTGAAGACACGTGTGCAAAGCTCAATGCATTAGAGTAAGGCTGCGCTGGTTCCCGCCCGCCGCATCGCATCCACGCAAAGAACGCAGGATGGAAACGTGCCAATCAGTCTACACTAACGGCATCATCACACAACTCTGGCCGTACACGCAGGGAACCCTACAGCTGTGCGTCGAAAAAATATCAATGTTGCGAGAAGATTTCTGCAAGTTAATTCAGAGAGTGTGTACTTTCTATCTTAATTACTATGAAAATTGACCATAATTCGTAAGAATTGTCGACTGTAGAAATGTGTACAATTTTTAATGCAAGTCTTTTTCACTTTTTGAGGCGATTTTGGTAGCTTTTGTCCCTGTTCATGCCATTCAATCAGCACAAAATATCGATCCCAACGGTCTAGTCCTCGCTTAGTCCCAAACGGTTATCTAGATAGTGCAATTGTTCGGGCAACGATGGTCCAACTTCAATTCCATTCAATGAAATATACAGTATTAGGTTCTACCTATATCCCACACTAGCGGAAACAAATCTTGTATGTTTTTTAACAAAACTAACTACAGGAAACCGGAAAGAAAAGTCTTTGCTTTTTGGCCATACTGTTTGGCATATGCAATGGACTGCCACAGTTTTCTCGTATCATCTTTAAGTCTGCTTTTCGGAGGGAATCTATGATCAAATAACTGAATTTAGTATTTCCACTGATTTTCAGCTCCAAATATTCCATTTCAAACATAAATATTTGAATATTCAATCACCGATTGAATATTTGTTCACTGGTGGATAATCTAAATATTATAATATTTAACACAGCCCTATCTTCACAGAGTTTATCATCGGACTCACCCATGGCAATGGCTTGGGAGGTGATTCCCTCATCAGCGTTGCTCAGCATCAACTTGACGGTGATCTTGATGTCGTCTGGAGTGGTGCAGCCATTGTACTCTATCTTGGGGTTGGGATCGGAGAACACCACCTCCTCACAGTCGTTCTTGGTGATGGCATCCTGGAAGGGCGAGCTGGACATGGTCGACTTGAGGGCGTTGTTGAGAGCCATCTTGAGCTGTGCCGAGCCAAGAGGGAAAAGCGAATATAGAAAGTGATTCAACGATGGTCCATCAGCTTTGTAAATGATGAAATTGACAATGTGCAGAGACTTGTTCTCCGAGTTTTCTCGTTCCATTTATCCTTTCCAATCGGATTTGGACAAGTTGACTTCAGCTGTTCAAAGTCTGACCTCAGGTTTCAAGTCTCAAGTTGAGATGACTATGTACGCAAACTGACAGGGTTCAAAGGAAAATGAAACCTCAACATTGCTGGTAAAACAGCCAGGACCTCAATTTTGGGGATAAAACTGTGGGATAAAGACAAATCAATGAAACAAGATAAAATACAGTCTTTTGAGGCCTTTCAACAGTGTTCAGAAGCATAAGCCCTTTAAAAAATGGCCAAAATTGTGCAACACTTCAACTTACAGTTTTTTGCACAAAATGCAAAACATCAGCAAACCCAACTGATAAAACGTCCGAAAAATCTAAAACATTTGTTTCAAATATCCCAAGATGCAGAAAAATCCTCAGAAAAAATTACTTTTCCAGTTTTGTTGTGAGCAAAATTTGTAGAACTCACTGGCTAGAGCGTGAGTTAATTTGCCCATACAGTGTTCTGCTTGTGTTTGTGTGTTCAAGTTCACTATCAGCCCGAGAGAGAATCCACTCCGAGTCTCTTCGTTTACCTCATCTGTTGACGTCTTAGGGATAGTTTTCTTCAGATGGTGGTAATTCAGGATGTTGCCCGGGCTGATGTACATCAGTGATGCCCTGGGGAGTCTGGCCGGGCCCTCCGTTCCCATTGTCTGACAGTAGGAAGTGAGTTATTGATGTGAATCTATGGGGAGATTTGTTGGGTAGTTCTGGACAGCTGGAACAGCGCGATGGGGTAGCCAAGGTACTGCTAGGTCAAAGTTTGCTAAAATGCTGAAACAAAATTGAACAAGTGCATGTAACATGCCCGTCGTCCAATTTGGCTGATCCCAACCTATCATCATTGCACACGTTATAAGTTTGGACTCAGCCAAACTTAATTTCCCCAACCAATCTCCTCTAATCAACTTTAACTGCAAATGTCTTAGATGTAAAGCAAAACGTCTGAGTGCGGGCCTCGACCTTAGCACTAGATCGGCATACACGTTCTAGTAAGAACTACCGTGGGCAAGTAAAGTGTATTCTTCAGCTTGCTCGGCAGGCTCACGAAGAAATAAATACCTGTTTGAAACATATGCAGCAAGGTATGAGACGGAGAGGACCCCCCCTGCCTTGTGTTGGTCATTGTCTCGCAGGAATCTGGGGAATTCCTTTCAGACATCTTGGGGGGATGTGTTAAGTAACAATAGTCTGGAATGTGTATAGGGATTGGACATGTTGGGGGGGCACCCCTCGGTCTCATTTCTTGGTGGGTATAGTTTGAAACTGTCACTTGTCATATTTGTACAAGATGAATAAATCAAACATTGTAGAATTGACTGTGCATGTTGTTTATTAATACCAGAACTTGTTGACTTTTTAGGACTTTTCAGATGGAGATTGATGCAGGGAGAATTCATTGCGTCCGTAAGGAATTCTTTCAATGCTTCACTATTTTTTGGGTAAGAGCTCCATATACACACATCACTAATTTCCTTGCAGTGACATATCAGCCATCAGAAAGTGATAACATGTCCTAAACTGTCAAATTAAGCAAAGGGAAATTTTGAAGTGTTTACACAGGGAACAGGCGTACTTAAAGTTAGGGTTTTTCAGACCAGTCTCATAGGGTTTGTGCACAGGGTGTCAAGTGATGTCCTTGTGTGCAACTCTTTCTATTTGTTCATATGTATTTGTGAAAAATCACTCAAGCAATCACTTATTTGTATTTGAGATCAGGTTTAATTAAGCACGCTGGCAGGACCTGATGGCTGTGCATCAAGTTTCACTTGAGAAGCATTTTAGGCCAGAAGGCAGCAAAGAACATGCACAGTTAAGTCAATAAACCGTCAATCATGCTTAGTTAGGCCAAGTAAAAAAAAAACAAAGACTGGTGATCATCCCTGCCTGACCCTCCAACATGTCCCTGATGAGACTAGTTCATTCTTGATTGGAGGCCGTTCCATCTATTGGACACGCACGCTAGGAAAGGACAAAGCTCCATTCAATTGAAGCTTGGAGGTAAGGGTGGTGAGCGGAACAGCACTGCTGACTGATCAGACACACCCACATCCGAATTATTGGCTGCGGCTATGACTGTATTGACAAACATATGGAAAATCGAGCAGGGTCTTCTACTGTGCTAATATCTTTCGATCATGAACTTGCTGTTAGTTCGACACATGTGGACATTTCTTACCCAAAAACCCAACAAAAAACCTAGCTCTACTAAGTGGAACATTAGTATTCGTCTTTTTCAATTTTGGACGGGATCATACTGACGCTCCACAACATTACATATTGTCAAGTAACAACGGTTCTCAAAAATTCCAAAGACTCACCAAAAATACCTTTTTCACCACCTTCTGGCTTTCTTATTATGTGTCGTGCGTGTGTCAAGCAAAATCGGTTGGATTTTGACTGATTTTGAAGTCGGAAATATCACTAAAGCCCCAAAAGTTTGCGTTTGGAATTTAAAATTTAAAATTCCAAAGGCAAACTTTAGGGCAATACAAGACATGAATATGTTTTTGGCAATGATACACATACGGACAAACACTGACAGGCAGGAGATAATACAACGCATCAAAAATACAATTCCTCTATTCTAATTCAACTTCTAATTGCTCACACTACTGCCTAGGCTATTTCCAGTCCGAATGTTAGCATTTATGTACAAACCAAACATAAACAACGAGGCCCATTTTCGATTATGATCATGATGGCATTCCACTCGAGAAACCAAGCACAAAGAGACACAGCATTCTCACAATCTCAGCATTTAATACACACCAAAAAACACAGCTCACGTCGGAGAGAAATGTTTCTTCGAATTTGGAATAGACCGACAGAGCAAGGAAGCAAATCAACAAGAAACACCAGCAGCACAAGTGACCTGCTGTCAACTCAACGCAACCAGAATACAACGGTGTACATATGTACACGTTATATGCAAAGTACCATAATGATTTGGCACTTTTTGCAATAAACTTGCGCAAGTACTTTTGCGTATCCGCCCCCGACTCGCCCCCCACTCCGCCCCTTCGTGCACCCAACGGCGAAGAACTAGAACGGCCAGCCCACGTGCATTGTGCCCAGTCGGTAATTAAAGTGATAGTGCCAAGGACAAGGATGCTCACTTTTGTTTTATAAAACAGCGGTTTCTCGACACCTTTTTTCTTGCGGCCACCACTTGTTACCGAGCAGCCGCCGAGGGCGCTACACTACTTTCTAGCGACTTTTTATATAATTATCACAACAGAAGTACTTTTCCTGAGCTTACAAGTTCTGTAATTTTCTTCGCATGCCTTTACTTGAATTACTAAGCGTTTTATGAAAAACCATCTTCTTATTAGAAACTACCTGAGGGTACCCCAGCAATACACTTTTAGGATTCATGCACTGATCAAACTTGAAATGAGTATTCTCAATCTACGTGGAAAATGAATTTTTACTTGAAAACAAGAATGATAAATAAACTGAAATATGTACGTATATTTGGTTGCAATTTCATATTCTGTTGGTTCATCACAAACAAGCAATTTGGCTACTTTTGACAGTTTCTGGAACAAGATTGGTTGGCTCTCCTGGGCCAAAAAGAAGAGTTTGGGGGCTCCGATAAACTTCTTGATCTAAACTAAAATGTTAAATTTCATCAGTGTTTCTCCTACCACCCCCCAATTAGGAAGCTACTAAGAAAAGATAAAAAAAACCTCTCAGAAATAAACACAGAATGAAAGAACACACAATGAAAGAACATGTACGTAATTTTTATTCACACTGATTCGCTCTTTTATCTTCCAGTAGGCCTATTACCTACCAACCGGCCAACTCTTTGAAAAAAAAATCCATTTAAAATGTTCCTCGAACTGGCAAGTAGTGTTGCAGCCCAGTCCAACGTGAGTCCTTTCACAAGGCCAGTCGTAGGTAACAAGGAATGTTTTTATCACACTTCATTTGAATAAATTGGGACAGGGACTTGGGACAGGGACTTGGGACAGAATCGACTCCAACACTCTCAGTTTACTTCATTAAATATTTTGAAACTTAGTTTTGCAAAATATTTGCGGAAGAAAATTTATGAGTTGAGAACAATGTGTGTCAGTTGTGGCTCAAAATAATACATGCAATAGTAGACTAAAAAGACTATGTTTCCCAAACATACTGTAGCATAATTGCAGATACATTTTTCAGCGCCGTCCAAATATCCTTCTGAACGGAGCAGTGAGAGGCAATTTGGAACTAGCATATAAACTTTGCTCAGCACAGAAACTCCTGCTTAGCTGAGTCACATTACCAGCTAAAAGCCATGTTAAAGTGTACTGCCCATAACTGGTATTTAGCTGATGCTGGTTAGCATGTAAATTTACCAATCAACATTTTCGGCAGTGCACAAGCAGCTCTTGGTAAAAAGTCACTGGGATCAAAATCTATCCACACACTAAGTGCCCATAAATTTGATGCTCCTGTTAAAAAGTATTCAAGTGGTGTGAATTCACAGTATCAAATTCCAGTATTCCTAAGATTAGGTGTACCAAAAAAAAACAATGAACGGCTACTTAACCTTCCATAAATTCAAAAAATAAACTTTCTTCTGATGTGCAGAAATGATAAAACTATTGAAGAAACCTTTTTGAAATTGGAACACATGAATGTGTCAGACACGATGTGTCACAGGACAGTACATGTAATGTGTTCTTGCCAGTTAAAAAAAGGTGTAAATAAATTCTTATGCAAAAGATTCGGAATGACTAAATGTCTCAAGGTCAACTGGCATCTTCCAACTGCTTGAGCGTGCTCTCCAGCTTCTCCAACTGTGACTGCAGACGAAGTGTCTATTAAAAAAGGAAAGTACCATGAGGAAGGTGATAATTTAAACACAGGTTGCGTTATTTCATTCAAAACGGGATGCAAGTGAAATGATATATAAAAACGTAGCCACCACATCTTCTTTTGCCACAACAACAGTTTTAACGATACATACATGTACTTTGTTAACCATCTTGGTTACATACTTTGATAACCATTTTGGGAAGAAATGTTTAACTTAACCCCTTCGCTACGGAGGACTGTTACTACCACACCACTGTGTGAGGATTAGTGCATACCACGCATACAGTCTATTCACCACGCAGCTACTGGTTCAATGGGGCCTGCTGCTGGACAAAGCCCTCCATTCAGGGCATACCACAGCTCAGCAGTCGTGGTCAAAATAATCCTGCCGTGAAGGGGTTAATCAGGATTTTCTACCTGTGCGAGTCCTTCCCAAGGCCGCCGTTTTGCAGCATTTGACCTTTTCTATGCATATCAATGAAGGACGCGTGCTTACCTTTTGTCTGTTAGCCTCCTGGACTCTGAGTGGTATTTTCTCGATGTCACTCTTTGTGGAACTCACGTGGTTATCCAGTTGCGTGAGCAGCTTCTTGCGTCGAGCGGTCAGTTTTTGAATTAAGTCTTCTGAGTCTATCGAGTCCTGAATGTGACATTGAAGAAATGGGATGACAATGACTTTCAAATCCTTTTGTACTGGAAACCGGTGATCACATCAAAGGCGGATAGTGTATGGCAAACTACAGCACAAGTTATCGTCAGAACAGCAGCTTCAAACAGATTTCGAAAAGTCACGAAAGTTTCATTGAATGAGGTTTACATCTCTAATGTCCCAAGTGCACATTCCGATGCAGCCAAGATGGAACCCTTCTTGACGTTTGACCATTTATAACTGTTAAGTCCACATCCCAATTACTCAACCCAATCCACCAAATTTCAAAGATTGTTTTCTTATTTGTAATCAAACAGTTTGATTCAACCTCACCTTTACACTGACATAAACAGTGCTTGAGTCATTTACAAGGCCGTACACCCATCCCGAGGGAGGTGGTGCGACTGATGTAACAGTAACACAGGAACAGCGAGACAGGGTTGCCATGGTATCAGAAAACCTCTCCAGCGTCTTTTGAATCGACATGTCATCTGAAACTATTTGAGCTGTTGATAAAAAAAATTTAACAAATATCCAAATGCACCAGTCTCCGCATGGAATAATAAAACCGCGAATAAAAGTTAAGCACATTGAAGTAAAAGTAATCTTTCCGGGGCCTGGTTTGCCATAAATTAAATATTACAAATCCATGTGTTGTATCAAAGCCAAAAGGACAAGTCCATTTCACTTTTGTTTTCCAATCCCAGCAACAGTATGACAATCCAAAAAAGCCAAATGCCTGGAACACAAACTGTCATTTGCAGGAAAAGTAAAAAAAAAATACAGCCGCAGAGACATTAACTGAAAGCACAACTTGTCTAAGTCTTTCTACCCTACCTGACGCCTCAGGCATCTTGATGCCAAACTCCTTCTGGACAGAGCGCATCGTGCGAACGGTGTCCATGACCAACTCCACTTCTTGCTCCAGCTTTGTGTCTCTGGTGGGAAACTGTTCAGAGGAAAGATCGCAGCAAAGTATAACCTACGACCTCGGAGGAAATAACCAATGGCAGATTGGAATAAAAATTTCCTGGCCATTAGAGGGAATGGTTTATTTACCATGGTATCAATGTGCCGTCCAAAAACTATGCAGTGCGAGGGTTTCATGCTCTCAACTCACGTGATTGCTGATTGGATACTTGGCCACACACACGCTGGGACAGTCGTCACCTTTGACCTTTGGTAGCCTCTGATACAGCTCCTCAGTCAGATATGGCATGAACGGACTGAGGAGACGCAGGCCGGCATGTACACAGTGGTACAGGGTGTTCTGAGCTGCTCGAACAGACTGCTGGTCAGCAGAGGCTAGGGTGCCCTTGACAGATTCCTTCAACAGGAAACAGAGACACGGAATGAAACTTTCTGGACTTGAACAAGTCCACAGACGTTGGGCAGGTGTTCTGCCCTCAAGTGCTCAAGGGCTACGGCCAGGCATTGCAGAAAATATTGCTCAGTGACACAAGTCTGCTCAAGAGTTTTGCAATAGTGACAATGCAGTAAAAATTGCCACACAAAATTCGAACAACTGACAATTAAGGGTGAGAATTTGTAAAGCCCAACTTTGTAAAGGAGTGCAGCTGTGGCATATTGTTTTCAAAAGTCATTTTTTTTTAGCCAAACATAATCACATGCCTGGGGCAAGCCCCACCTGGAATGATACCACCAAATTTTAAGGGTTTGGAGAGGGGTTTCCGCGCTGGGGACACAGCCAAAGTCTCGTGAAACACTCACCAAGTAGACATCACAGAAGGCCTGTATCCAAAACTGGTGAATGGCAGTGGTTGCCGTCGGGAACTCGTACTGTTCCAAGGCCCAGTTGCAGGCTTCAGCAGCCGCAGACAGCCTGCTGAGGATCCAACGGTCCATGGGCAGCAACTCGGAAGAAATCTACGAAGGTAACAGGACATGAACACTTCATCCGAAAGAATTTTCACATCTGTCAAATTCTGCTGCCTTTGCCTTTCTTTCAATACACAGTGGCTGCGTTCCCTAAGGTTCACAGACCTACAATACAAGTCCACATACAGGACTACCAAAAGAAAAAAAGGATACTTTTCTGGCCGACTACACATCTGGCCAATTTCCAGCAACCATTACTTGAGAATCACCTCATGCAGGGTCAGAGGGGTAAAATCCTGGCCCAGTCGATTCAGTGTGAACCGGACGGCATTCCATATCTTGTTGCAGAAGTGACGGTACTCCAGAACCGTGTCAATATTCAGATTCAGGTCTTCGACTGTAGAATGAAAGAAATGCCTGCCGTGATTACATTGATATAACTGCATCAAAAACAGTGCTCACAATTTATCCAGCGCTCATCCATTCCTTGCATAAGACCAAAGAAGAAAGGCTGGTGGGCAAACTATCACAACTTGGTACCCGACACCAAGGTAAAGACGAACCTATCCCTCTAAAATTGTTCGCACATGCCCCGTGTGATGCACACACTTACCTGCATGGGTTTGCGATGTGTTGCTCAAACAGAAACAAAATACCCTTGCCGCTGTATGAAAACATGTTTTCTCTTGTTAAATCACTGACCTCAAAAGGACGGAAAAAAGTGTCTTTAGCAGGAAGAATGTTGGTATTAACGTCAAAGATTCCTGAGTGCAAGCAGTCGGCCTCTCCTTACCTTGGGCCTTGTACGTGCACAAGGCAAACCGCAGCGCGTCGGTCCCGCACTCTGGTATCCCATTGGGGAAGTCTGACCTTTGACCCCTCAGGGCTATGCTCAGTTCTGGCTCGTCAAGCTTCACACCCGACATCAGTTTCTTGTGCAGATCCTGCGGAGAAAAAAGAAGAAACGATAGAAATCATGCAATAATTTGAGTATAAAACATCAAAGTGTCAACGAGAATGTTTAAGACTCAGGCCGAAAAAGCAATCGATGTCCGAACTTTCAAATCTGCCTCCTCCTGAATTTCTGTGAACTTCTACCTCCAAGGAACTTCCGTGGATCACGTCCAGTGGATCGATGACATTCCCCAATGATTTGCTCATCTTGCGACCATGGGCATCCCTGACCATGGAGTGCAGATACACCTGTCGACGTAGGAAGAGAAGTGGACTTTACTATCGGAGAGCCTGCAAGGCGGTGGACAAGAATTTACTGAAGACAGACAGCCATCGAACTTATCAATTTTTTTTTCCTGTCTTTAACTTTAATGTCTGAGGAGTCAGGTCAGCAAAGTGGGTTATATTCCTCGCCTTTCAAATTTGCAGCCTAGGACCAAATCCGGGCCTCAATCCACACGTAAATTGGGTACTCAGCCCCTACCAGATTCCACGGATTTCAACCAGAATATTCTTCTGGAGTTTTCCTCCCACCTCCAAAACCGTCACTACCTCTCAATAGCTCCTCTCTATACAGGTTTCTTCAGGCTTGCAAGCTACAGTGCCTATGATGCTTTGAGGAATCTTTGGTTATGTTATGCTGAACAGTAATCTATGATTGTCCGTACCTCGGTAAAGGGCAGCCTGCCCATGAGTTCACTGCTCATCATTACCATGCGAGCCACCCAGAAAAAGAGGATGTCGTGACCAGTCTCCAGCATGGTGGTGGGGAAATAACGCTGCAGATCTGAAGTCTGTAAATTGGCAACAAACGGGCAGTCAAATCTGAGAATAAATCCTTTGTGACCGACATCCAGCAGGACTGCAATTAACTTCCACAGGTTTAAACAAATTTTCACACTGGTTTAAAAAAAAAAAAGAAGTCACCTTCTCCGGCCAGCCGAGAATTGCAAAGGGGAACAGGGCAGAGGAAAACCATGTGTCCAGAACATCGGGATCTACAGCAGGGTAGAAAAATCCAGTACATGATACTCTATTAAGTTAGAATATCAAACTCATCACTTCATATTCCACCATGCCAAAATGACTCTACATGTACTTTCAAATTCCGTCTTTGTTAGACCCTTCCAATCACCTCCTCTTCTTCCTGAAATCAGATGGCATTCAGACAAAAAAGCAGCCTCAAGATCTAATCTCCTCTTTTGAAAGTGAAAAAAAACCTGCTCTCTTTAGGCTGAAAGTGAAACATCACACCTCTCCCCTCAGAAACATCAGCACAATGAGATATCACACAGGTAACTGACAAACCACTTACCTTGTTCGGCTTTTATTTTTTCAACTGGAACTTGGAATTTTTTAGCAGCTTTTGAAACAGCTTCCTCCTCTGTGTGGGCACTCACCCAGCAATTGTCCTGCATGCAATGGGGGAAACGACAGGCAGACGCATACTTTGGTCGACAGTGAACAGAACTGAAGGATTTGGGCTCTACCTGTTCAACAACCGATTCATTTCAAAAAAATATCTGGACATTAAGGCAATGTGAGAGGAAGTGGGTAAGCCGCTGTATGCAATGGGGAAACGACAGGCAGATGCATACTTTGGTCGACAGTGAACAAAACTGAAGGATTTGGGCTCTACCTGTTCAACGAACGATTCATTTCAAAAAAATATCTGGACATTAAGGCAATGTGAAAGGAAGCGGGTAAGGTGCTGGTGAAGAAAACCTACTCTC
This sequence comes from Acanthaster planci, assembly GCF_054643075.1. Classification (NCBI taxonomy): domain Eukaryota; kingdom Metazoa; phylum Echinodermata; class Asteroidea; order Valvatida; family Acanthasteridae; genus Acanthaster; species Acanthaster planci. The sequence continues at coordinate 14,247,603 of NC_141787.1, read as the reverse complement.
TGTATAGTACGCCTAACAAAACCTTGAACAAGAAAAGAGGAACTTTTTGTGTCCCTAGGCAAGGCATTTTGCTGTAATTTGGTTCTCCAAAACATGCAGAGAATGGTAGAGTGGATAACAGACAGCTTTAGAGCACAGCAGCAAAGATGTTCGATCATCAACAAAGTGGGGCAAGAATAAGTAGACTGTCTTTTCAGTTCTCTAGCCCTCTCGTTAACGACCCTGTTCTTAAAGGCTCACCAAATGTTTATTGTAAGTGTCATCGGAGCTGGTGATGTGATACACAGGGATGCGATGGCCCCACCACAGCTGGCGAGAAATGCACCAATCCCTGTGAGAGCATTTCAGGAAAAAACACAAAATTGTCAGAAAAACGTGTCACAAAAATGTAAGAGTTGGTCTCTTCATATGCAGGGTAGCACCAATGTGGCTTCTAACACTGGGCATTTTTGGATGTTGAAAAAAGGCATTGGTTTTTTGTTTGTTGAACTCTTTTTTTTTCAGGGGTGGTTTGGAACATTACCTGATGTTTTTCAGCCAGTTGTACCACACCTTCTTGTGAACCTCTGGGACAATCTTGAGTCGACCGCTCTCCACGGATGCAACTGCTTCCTGAGCCATCCACCTGGAGTCAACAAACCACTGGGTCTTCAACATCGGCTCGACGATGTCTTTGGATCGCCTGAGAAACAGCGAGGGAAACATGGGGCAAGCTTATTAACCGCTGATGAATAAATCTACGATCAAAAGAACAAATATTTCCGAGGCATTTGCCCCCCCCCCGACCCTCCCTGGTGTGTGTGACAACATGCACCACAGCCATTTAACCCCTTCGTGCCGGGAGACGGTAAGAGCCACTGTAAAAATTGAGATCCTCAGCCCACTTTTCAGCTATTATTCTCGGCCCACGCTCGAGCGATCACAGTGAAAGAAGGCAGACCCTGGCTCTTGTATATATGGTGATTGGCCTTTGTGTGTTGCCAAGAAATGAAAAGGCCGAATTTGCATCATAATCACCAGCGTCAAAATAGTCTCCACTTTGAAAAGAGGCAACGGGAAAGTGGAAGCATGAGTAGAGCCGCATGCCACCGAACAATGAGCCTTTTCAAAGCGTGCAGAGCACGCAGGGCCACAAACCGAGAATTTGGGGTTTGGCAGGTGGCCTTCGGGGCCAAGCGAGGCTGGAATTCTTGGAGTCGGCTTTCGGAATAAAAAATTCCCATCGTCAAGGGGTTAAAGAGAGTTGCGACATGAGTGTCTCAATTAATGGGCCCAACATAGTGGATTATGTCTCAGTGCACATGGGCAATGAGCACACAATAACTGCATGCGGTACTGTACACATAACAGCCCGCCATTTTGTTTCCAAATCCTAAGGTTGGCACAACTCTCTTTATACGGTTCTGAAAAGCACTAAAAGAGATGATTGAGGGCAGTGTGGGTTAATCATAGCTTCTCCAGTTAAGATTCCTTCCTTGCCAATGCTTCCAATCAATTTTACTGAAAGTCACAGTTGACAACTAACAGAGGACGAATTATGACCAAGGGTCCGACTTCATTTGAACTGGACGGCGTGCGATGCATTTGTGTCCGTTTCAAGTGGAGACATCAACTCCACTGCCGTATTTTTTTACCTGCACAGTGGAATGTCCATAGGGTGGTCCCTTGCCCCGACGAACAAACCCTTCTCTCTCAAAGCTTCCGCAACGGCCTTGCGTGCCTCAAAACGTTTCATGCCCTGATGAAAAAATTACCAGAAAGATTTTCAGTTCTGCATGCACTAGCCAGAGCTGGGCTCCCCCCTTACATCAAGTACACATCGTTTACGCACTGGACATCCTGGGTGTTGGATCTGAAAGTGCGAAACATAGCCTAGGACCTTCAGTAGGTCTCGGGAACAGAAATGAAATGACAAACGAGTACAGGAGAGAATTTTTATCCTTCAAAATTAAAACTACATCCAAATTCATCATAACTTTATCCAAACACTACTTACACTAAAAAAAAATCACGTGACCCATAAATCATATATTTATATTTAATCTCGATACAGAGCCACAGTACAAAATTCAGTTGAAGTAATGGATGGGCGACTTCTCTGGAAAAGCAAAGTTTACCTTGAATTGTCTGCAGTCCTCTGTCATGCAGCCCGTATCATTGATGACCGTGACAGATGGCAAGTTGTGGCGCTGACCTAAGTCGTAGTCTCTGAAGTCGTGGGCAGGCGTGATCTTGACGACCCCTGATGAGGAGCATATGGATATGGGAGATCATTGCGATGAAATCATCACTACTCAAGTGGTGAAGTTTTCCGTCCCTGATTCCACGGGTTCTTCCGACACCTCTAATATTAAGCACCGCTTCATTGTCTTTATCTAAGCAGGTGTCTTCTGGGCTTCCAAGCTACAATATCATGCAGATTTCTTAGTTTAATTACTATATTTAAGTTCTAATAAGTTGTGGTAAGTGTCAAACAGAAATGCAGCAAGGCGGAGGTACAAACAAACAGCTGTTATGATGGAATGAGCGTTGATCAGTCCATGAATAGAATTTGAAGGATCTGTAACCATACAGGTAGGATTTTGAGGGAGTTTGGTAAGTGTCAAACAGAAGTGCAGCAAGGACATCGCAAAACTTTATCTGTTGAGATATGATGGACCGAGTGTTGATGCAATGTGTGGATGGAATTAAAGGGATTCATACTCAAATGTGTAGGAGTTTGATGGAGTGTTGAAACTGTCATGTTAAAATGTAACAAGGTTGTGGTACAACTTTATCGGTTGAGATATGATGGACTGAGTGTTGAAGCAATGTGTGGATAGAATTAAAGGGATTCATACTCAAATGTGTAGGAGTTTGATGGAGTGTTGCAACTGTCAATTTAAAATGCAACAAGGCTGTGGGGTACATATGAGATGGGCGCTGGGGCAATGGTTAGGGGATAGTCTTTGCAGGATTTGTATCTCGAAATTTAGAATTCTTGAGGGTGAAATAGGCATCGTGACAAGGTCACAGAAAGGGTGTGGAAATTAATACCTGTCCCAAACTCGCGGTCCACCGAGGGGTCTGCTATGATCGGCAGTGACTTCCCCATGAACGGGTGGTCCACCGTCTGTCCAATCAGATGAATGTACCTCATGTCGTCGGGGTGGACAGCCAATGCCGTGTCTCCCAGCATTGTCTCCAGGCGGGTGGTTGCCACGGTGATGCTCTCATCTGTAAACAGTCAGATTTTTTTAGGCAGGAACTCCTCATAAATTTATTCCACCATCCCGAGCTCAATGAGCAAATTTAGTTAACTAGAAAACAAACCAAACAAATCTCGAAAGCCAACAGTTCTAGATGCTGACATGCATCTCCACATGGCAAGTTTAATAGCAGACAGGCCCATCACCAGACAGAAATAAGCCCACTCACTGATCACCAAAAATCCACATCTTGCAAACATACCAAATAGCCAATAGACTCAAAAACAGGTAACGGCCAATGGGGATGCGTAACACTAACGGCTTCACAATCGGCCAACTATCAAGTCAATCCACACCAATCAGAAGTTATTTTGATCATTCAATCAACTGGCCAACCGGCCAGTCAATTAGCCGGCCAGTATTGACAGCTACTGAACAATCAGTACACAGCGGCATACCTGAATTGTGCACAGGGTAGGAAAACAGAGTCAGGGTTCCAAATTCGACAGGTTCGGCATATCCAGGTACTGTCACTGTTTTTCTGCCATCTATGGACTTGGATTCAACCTTAACGGGAGATAAGCCAAAACAGACAATAAAATTCCAACTTCCAGTTTAAAAAAACTCTTGTAGATGAACAAAACTACTGTTCTTTCATAAATTGGTTTTGATAACAAGGCAGGTAATTTATATTTCTTGAATTCTTGCAAGCCAATGTTTATTCTCAATTCTAGCACTATGTCCAGGTGTAATGGTCAAGTATTCAAAACAGTATTTCTCTGATGCAATAAAAATGACTTTACCTCAATATCGGAGATCACCGACTTGAGAGAACAGGACCAATTAACCAGCTGGGTGCTGCGGTAAATGGTTCCGTTGTCATGGAGACGTATGAAGGCCTCTCTCACTGAGTGCGCATAGTCCTAGCAACACACAGAACAATTCTATAACAAGACTTGAAGAAAGAGTTTCACGACTGTAAGAGAAGAATGTTGTCAAAAGAACTGGTTGAGACTAGCTTCACACGAAACTGAGAAGGGAAATGATTGAAAATTGTTCTTACAAGGACAGTATCAAAATATATGGACATGGCTACCATTTCCCCGTGTCGGCAAACTTGATTGAAATTTTGGAATTGGTTGTACAAGACCATAAGAACTTGATTTAAGGCAAAGGACTCACAAAGGGAGGTTTGCTCAGGAGACGCTGGTAACCAACTCAATGTTTTATGTGATCTACGTAGCTCACAACCAGTTCACAACTTCCCAGGTAGAAGACTTGCTCGGCAACATTTTCTCTTTGGATCTGCATTGTGGTTAAGACTTGTTAGTAGGAACGGAAAAATTGTCATACCTCGTCCATGGTGAACTTTGACCGATCCCAGTCTAAGGATGCACCGAGCTGTTTCAGCTGTCGGTAAATCTCATCCCCTTTCCTGGAGAATTAGATTTGGAAATGACTGAGATTTATATATTGTTACACGGCAAATGTAAAAGGTGGCCTATAAAAAAAATTGGGGTAAAATGGTGCAAGGTAGTTCAGTTGGTGAACACTTCAGTAGCAAGGTCTTGTCAAGGGTACCATACATTGCCAGATGGGCAAATGTGCGAATTAGCAAGTTTAACCCTCCTTTGGTTTTACAGCACAAATGTGCACAAATGCCCACAGTCACTGGTGTGCATGTGTTTTCTATATGGAACACAAACATGCACAGGTTCAGTGTGTACACAGTAGACTGCCAACACAAAATGACCAAGGGTCTTTTGTGCAGTCCTCTTCACTGCATTTGGTTTACTGCACAATTATGCACATGAAACAGTGAAGCACAGTTGTTAGGCAGCACTAAAGTGCAGTTATTTCTAAGAGGGACAGTTGGTGCTGTGCACAACATGACACAGCTGTGCTTCATTGAGGTGTTTACCAAGTGAACCAAAGAGTGACTTCCGCATAGGAGTGGTTAAAGCAGGTTATTCATCAGTGACCCCATATTAGATAACCAGTTATTCGGTGGTCATTTTCGAAAGAAAGAACTGCAAAATGTGCAATTTCTTAGCCAAAACTTATTTTATTGTGAGTTTATGCAAGTTTTTTTACTAGAATCAGATACTGGTAGAAATAAAATTTGTCCACATCTTGTTCGGAAACAAAACTCACTCCTTCTTCCATTTCCACACCTCCTCCGTGAACTTTGCCCTGCCCAGGTCGTGCCTGGTCTTCCGCTGGTGTTGCCAGAGCGACTTCTCCACCATGATCTGGGTGGCAATCCCGGCGTGATCACTGCCCGGTATCCAGAGCGTAGGTCTCCCTCTCATTCTGTGCCTTTGGATAAGGCAAAAGGAAAACCAAAGCGCCTGGCTAATCTCACGCACTCAGACTTGAGTCCAGTACACTATTTTTCCGACACATGGGCCTGAAATGTTTGTCTTGCTGAAAATTATTTCAGGTTAAACAAGTCAAAAAATAAACCACTTTGTATGAAAAAGAATGAGCTTACCTCTTGTCCTAAATTTTCATTGAAATGAAGAAAACTGAAGTTGACTAAAGTTGGATTTGATTGCATGATTTCCGGACTACTGTTAAAGTACAAGCTTTCAACCAAACATGAGAGCTGTCCAATCCTACGGTGGTGGTTTCCTTATTTGTTAATGCATTCTTAAAACGAAGACGTACAAAATCTATGAAACATTCTTGAATTATGAGAAAACAGGGGTGTTCGACTTGAGGCTCACCATCGGACTAAACTATCTTCGATGGCTACCATGAGCGTGTGGCCAAGATGTAGCATGCCTGTCACGTTGGGTGGGGGAAGGCATGTGACGTAAGGCTTGGCGTCCGCATTCTTGCCGGCCTGACAATAAAACAACATACACGTACAAACAACACTTGTGTCAAGCACTTCTCATGGCAAAACAGGGGTTTCACTAAGACAAAATTGTCCCAAAAAGGCCAATAGCTATCCAAAAAATACCATCAACTTTATAACCATTTCAGTCCATGACCCGAAACACATGAGCCTGAACTGTTAATACCACATTTGATTAAAACCGCTTGCTGGTGTACAAAGTTCTAACAAAAGGAAAATATACTTGAATATCTCGGCATAAATAACATTACGAAACACAATTCAATGCTTAACCAGTGAAATACATTTCTTTATTGAGCTTAAAATCTCTCATGCCAGGGGGAGGTAAAAATTAAGCAAAAGTGGGGACAAAACCAAAGCTTGGGCCCCCTGGTCAGCCTACCGCGTACTCCGGCTTGAAGAATCCCATCCTTTCCCACCAAGCATACCAAGCGCTCTCCACGTAGGCAGGGCTGTAGGAATCCGGCAGGGGCACACTGGTATCTGAATATTGGCAAACGAAGTAAAGGGAAAGCCACTCCAAATTTGTGAAGTCTTTTGTCGTCGATAGGACATGGAAAATTCTTTCCATTTTTCTGTGTGGATTCTAGAAATATGTATGTCTCGGATACACTGTAAACCACGAATATGGGACACCCCAACAACCACAGGGAGTTATTTAGATCTTTTCAAAACAGAAATAGGACTGTGGAATCCAAACACTTTTGAACTGCTTAGCCAAAAATGAGACAAATGTTACCAGAACAATGTTGAACTGCAACAATTTTTTAAAAATAAGAATACAAATATTACATATATCTAAACATAAAATAATACTTAATACATACAATAATTGAAATATACATTCAAATGAATGTGGCCTTTTCCCTCAAATTTCATAAACTGGAGGGGACATAAATTGTTTCAGCATTGTCTCACTAATTTTGAGAAAACATCAAATCTAAAATGTGCTTAAGCCTAAAACCCAGTTCTCCAGAACGAATCAATTCTTTGCTAGCTTCAAGCATACGTGGTAGATTCAACTCCGGCAAGTAAACAGAATCGCCACTCTGATACCAAAAAAAAATTGATAAATAAACTTTACCGACCTTTCTTTTCACCGGGCATTGTCGGTATGTCGTAGGTAACAACCTCCTTCGGCCGCCAGGCTTTGCTTTGCTTTGCTCTGACCTGTGGAATTGCAGCAAAATCACACCTGGATCAATAACACAAGGCATTATGCATTGGTGTCAGGATCTGTGTGTCTGCCAACAGCAGTATCTGACACCCATGTATAATGTGAACCAGTGAACAAATAGAATATGCTTTGGCCACTGGTGCAGGAGCAAGGTCTCGAAATGCACTGGGATGAAATCCAAGCTCCTGATCATTTCACAGGCCAACCATTCAGTGTACAAACCCTGTCAAATGCTCCACTGGTAAGAGGTCACTAGCCAATAAAAACACAGCCAAGGTCAGTTGTACCAAGGTCCCCCCCCCATGTTTGATGACTTACTGGTCAGGGCAGGACAGACACTAATGGCAATCCTAGATCCTGAGTCCACATCAAAACCACCCTGTCCAGTTGAGTTGAGCAAGGTCACAGCGCTTCAAATGCCCACAGGGACAAATACCACAGTACCCATAGGTTATGTTTCACACCAAATTTGGGGGGGGGGGGGTGAAATAGAATTTACAGCCACAAGACCATAGAGCTGACAACCAAAAAAGGAAATTTTGCCTCAGGTATCAAATGGGAGATGTTGCATAAACACAAACACAAAACTTGTGTCAATTTACTGAACCATTTTCAACAAAATACTCTTCAACTTCCTATGACTTCAGTTGTGATCACTTTGACTTGACCAGGGGAAAATGGACCCCACTAGCAAGTGGGGCAATCATACAGATTAAACATGGCCATTCTTTACGGCAAAATACCAATTTCAGTGTGAAACAGATTACCACATCGCAATCAAAGTTCGGTCTTCTTGTCGATATTATGATGCCAGTTAAAGGATCATGGGAACAGTTCCGGCTGTCATTTGCCACTGTCACCAAACAGTGAAAAATCTAAAGCTTGGCTATTCTTTAAAATTTGCCCGGTGGAAGGGGGGGGGACCTTGAGAATGCAGTGGTGTTCGTCAGTGCTGATGCCGGGGATGCACTGAATTGAATTCAAATGGTTTAATAGTTCAATACATTTATGAAACAGCTGTATCACGGCGATGTGCTGAAGACAAATTCACAATAAAAGATAATATTTTCATAAAAGATGAAAATTCTTTATGAATTAATTTAATTTCTCATAACAATGCTACTAATAGTATTACAAAAATCTGGGGACAGTGGATGAGAGAAACTGTTTATATTAAAAGGGAATACAGATTACAGACAGAATTCAAATAGTTACAAGAGTACCACTAAGAAATGTGTCAATATGGGCATTAAAAAAAACAGACCAAGATGAAATTAAGACAGACTTAAAAAACGAAAAATTAAGGAAAATGAAAAAATAATATCTAAAGTTAAAATAAATTAGGGAGGATAACCCCATATAAAATATGAAGGGAGGTATTTATTATAATTAATTTTGTTTTTATTCATTAGATGAGTTAGGTACATGGAAGCGGATTCATTTTAAACTTATTTGGAAAATATGTAAGTGGAATCAGTCAAAGTGGGCAGGAAATGACATGTCAATCCCAAGTAAACATCACAGACATCATTTACATGATGTTTGGCTGTAGGTGTGGTAATGATGGTGGGTTACAGCATGTATGGAATTCTTTGTGTTGGAAATGTTTGTTTAGTATTAAAGAAAGTAAATCTTTTAAATAGGCCTAGGCCTCAGTTAATTTTAAAAAGAAACGAAAAGCAGAATTATAGACATCAGAAGCTAGAAGAAATGGGCTGGGCCTACCCCTAGTACTCCGGGTTCATCATCATTGATACCCACCCAGAGTTCTTCTAGAGGCTAGAGCTAGAGATGTGCACTTTTTTTAGACAATTCCACAGGCCTAACCTTTCCACTTTTTTGCAAGTGCGATGATTCAAGTTGGTCTTGCCTCTGTTGTCGTCTGCGCATCTTTTCAAGCTTCCCTTGCATCCTTTCAGACTTGCTGTCCTTTCCATCACGGCCGTCGGCATAGTTGGAACCAGTTTGGCTGCTAGTGCTAACACAGGCAGCAGTTGTTGGTGCACAGCCGTGACTGCCAATATTGGCTCTGCACCACCTACGTACATGCCGGCCGATTCGGCAGATACTCTCGTTCCGCAAGTAGATGCCTTTCTCGTGTACAAACCGGCAATTTATACCCAGGGATTTCGGTGCGATGCATGATCGAAACATTTCACCTCTGGCAAAGCTTCTTTCAGGGCAAAACAGTCTGATTTCCGTAAAGAAACAAGGGATTTACACTTGGGTTGCACGTACATGTACGGTCATGACGGTCGGTCATCGCAACATGCATGACATGGGCGCCGCCATGCTGAAAACTTAGACTCGTCCACTACAAATTCTAACAAACCTGCATGAGAAAAACTGTCAGCTATAATGTATGTACATACGCCTTAAGTATGTTACATGTACTTTTGAAGGGAATTTTTCAAGGGGTGAAGAAACTGCAAACCCCTATGTGCTTAAAATCAAAGTTTGCAAAACATTTGGATTACAATGACGTCAAAGTTATTTTCAAGAAGCCAACAAAAGTCTCAATTTGTGTCCTTATGTACCATTGCTCAATGAGGTGACTTCTCTACAATTGAATCCCCTGTTTTCTGTTAATTTAAATCATAATGGTTGAAGTGCTTACAAGTGATAAAAATTTTGGTCTCAAATATTATTTTCTTTACATTTATTACTCTTAATTTTTTAGAATATTTTCATTAACTATGATAGTGTAATCCACTGTTACCTTTTTTCCCCTGCAGGTAGAATGGAAGAACCATGAATGGGAAGTGAGCACGTACACATCCATGTACATGTACATATGTACATGTACATATGATGATAGCGTGCGTCGTGCATGGTCCCAGCCTCTTATGCATGCAGGTTACTTGCGCCTGTAGAGTAATACCGGTGTACAGTCTATTTTAATAGTAAATCCACGTATAAACAGAGAGAAAGGAAAGTGGGTGGTGTAGCGATAAATGCTGCATTATTTGCACACGTTTTTGGTTGGAAAATGGCCCTGGATTTTATCAGTACACCTGACACCAGGTTCCTCGCAGACAATCTCCTGTCGTCGGAAGACTGGGGTAAGAAATGCCTTCAAGTGAACTGTTACAGAACCGTTGTCCCTTTCCCAATTACCGTGCGATAGCTTCATGTGATTGGGCCGTGTCCGGTCCGTCTTCGCGTCATGCAACACTGTACGGGCCACGGTATACCATTGTTGCCACGGATTCTGGGCTCGTTTTACTAGCTGTCTCGCCTTTTTGTCCGTTCGCTAATTGGTTGATTCGTTCATTATTTTTGGGGAGGAATTGTCAGTGATAGTCGATAAGCTTGAATTACACTCGCCATCATGCCCATTGCTATTTTTCGATCTGAAGACAAAAATTATGAAAATCAAAATTAAGAACCCACATGTACTTCAGTTAGGAATATTTGATATGCCTAGTACATGTAGGCCGTAGGCTCACTACTAGTATTACTAGTACAAGTGTTTCTGAATTTTGTGTATTAAAGTTTGAAATTAAAAAACAATGTTGCATCCTCCGTCCTCTCGTTTCGTCATTTATCATCTCAATAAAGGTCAGTCATTGCAGAAGTGTTGAAAAAACATTAATCTGGGGCTGAGAATAATTTCCCATTTTGCTAAATAGCCTACTTTGGAATTTTTGTTGACTTCCCATGAACCTGGATGCAACATAGCCCCAGAACTGCAAGGTTTGTCATCCACCATGTCCATCATTGTCGCTGCCGTCCGCGACAGACGACAAACCCCACAGTTCTCGCGGTAGATGGAATGTTCTTATCCCCCAGGCGTTATCTCTCAAACAGGCACCACAGACTTGGAGGACTTTCTCTAACTAGCTGCTTGGAATGCAGCCTCATAATTGTGGGTCTTGTCTACCCTTTTGTTGTGGGACTCACTAGAAGTGCTCTATAAATAGTGATGGGAAGTCGCTGTACTTTTTCCACACATATAGCGTTTGCACCACCCTTACCCTCTCATCTGCAAGAGGGGGGTTGCTGTATTCCAGGCATTTTGAAGTTGACCTTTAATGCCAAGAGGTTTATCAAACCTGCGACTTTTCAAATTTTCATCTGAAAATTTTTCATTAAGTTGAGGCCAGACAGAATGCCTGACGCGGTGGGGAGGGTCTACCTCGCTGTTAAGGCAGTGACTTTTTCAAACCGAAAAAAAATTGCCAGGTGGAAACAACATTTTAGTTGACTTCTGTCACTGTTCCACTAAAGAAAGGGCCCAGGATACAGAGGTACAGGTGTATATATGTATTCCAACATCCAGGCCCCATTTGTGGGGCTACATGTACATGCTACAAGGGTTCTCTCAATCTTTTACCTCTGACGAAATAAGGTGAAAGTACAGACTGGATTATCAAAGAAATACATGTACACAAAAATAATGACCTCATATTAATTTTTAATTCACTGATTTTTTTTTTGCCCAGTTGTTCATTTTTCAGCTTAATTTATTCGAAAGAACCCTGGATAGAAGGGAATCCTTTCAATTGAAATTCTGCATACAGTTCCAGCAGACTGTCCTTTGAAATTAATTAGTGCATTTTATTTTGAATTTCTTAACCCTAACGCTCCTCAATCCTTCACCTGTTGGAGGACTGAGGAGTGTTAGGGTTAATGAACATTTCCCTGCATCAACAGAAAATTAGACGCACTGTGAGTTTTAGATATCAAACAACATATATGCGAGCAGTGTTTACTTAAAGGCAAGCAAACCATGCAGTCTTGAATAAAGAGAAGAGCTGTCATATTACATGTAGGTCTTTTGAATAATACATCGAATGGAACAGCCAGATCGTGACTCTCAATAGTAAAATTGCATTTAAAGCAGTCTTAGACTCATTTTGACGCCGTTTCTTTCACTGAATTTTCTCTGAAGATGTAATTTGCTGTAACTGCAAACCCATGATTGCATAAAAGCAAGGGTGCTTTGTTTCCTTCTATTCAAGCAGATATTAAAATATTCCACCCATCCACCCATCCATTCTTCATCAAACTGAAACTGTTATGAGTATTACTAACTTGTATCAAATACATATTCAGCAAATTTAATCAGTAAGCAAAAATGCTTGGTAATTTGCTACTTTTGCCAGGTACAATGCACGTTTGACACTCTACACTGGCAATTTATTCAACAGTTTGAATTGAACTCTCTTTCATAATTTCTAAATAGTGACTTTGATCAGTACTGTCCAATTTTCTCAGAATCTGTCATATTTTGTTGATTACAAGCTGTTCCATATACTCCTTGCCGTAGTTCTCTTGGGAACTGTTACTTACAGCCCATTATAATATGCCTTCAGAAATTATAATTTTCCCCTGACGTTCATGGTTGACTAGGCATGATCAACGTCACAAAGGCCTCAGGAATTGCCGCTGCGAACGTATTGTGTCACTTCGTACACACCAATGGAAGAGGGTCCACAGAGAAAACAAAAGGAAACCAATTTGTGTGGTCTGCTAGAACTACAGTAGTCAGAAACGCTACATCGTTGTTTTGATGGATATACGTCACCCTCTGGGAGATGTTAATTTTCAATTTTGGATTTTTGGTTTGTTTAATGGGGAGTGTGAAAAATTATATTGAACGTGGAAGAGCCACGATCGATTGTTAGGATTATTGATTAAAAAATTACCACCCCATTTCTGTATTTCTTTTCTTAGCTTTGCAAATGACCTTGGTTTTACAGAAACCTTGCTGTTTCAGGAATGAAAATGATGAAAAAAAAAGATTGGGATTTCAAAATTTCCTTGTTATAAGCAAAATGTTGTATTGACTGCTCTTATTGCCGAGGTTAGACTGTAGCTTGGCTTTATCTGGTCAATTAGCCCCCCCTTCATCGCTACTGAACCTTTGACAAACTATTCCTGACCATGCTGGTTGTATTTGTCCGTGCATGCTCAGCACATGAAGTCGATTAGGAATTTTTCCGGCGACACAAAAAGATTGACGGTGTGAATTGTTGTCCTCAGCTCCTTATTGCTTTGGTGTTGATGTTTGATTTGATTTTTTTTGTCCTTTCTTCAGGGGATGACTTCACTCATTTCCATGACAACGGTCTCGGCAGTGGCTTTCCAGATGCTGACGAGCTTGTTCGTGATTTCACGACATACGAGGTAGACAGAATGGTTCACTGGCTATACACCTTTTGGATTTTGAAAATTTTCTTGAAACTGGAGTCATTTTTTTTTTCTATTTTTAGTTTAAATTTTATGGATCGGGTAAACCATGAAAGATGGTTTGTGCTTTTTTGTGTTTTGTGGCAACAAAAGAGGGAAAATACACACAGCAAAAAGATCTGCCAAATCTTAAATTCAGTGTTGCCCACAGGAAAACATTTTCATGTTCGCCTTCAAGTGGGTTTTGATTGAGGATAGTTGAGGATTGTTCTTTATTCACCTGCACAGAATTTAAAATCTCAGGAAAAGCTATAATTTGTAATGTTTTTGTAAACGTTTTGTTCAATTTTGAATGCCTTGACCAGAGGGTTTCTCCACAGAATTCCATTTCAGGCAGGGATTTTCTTTTTTGATTTTTTCCTCTCTTTTTTTCCCTGGAGAATTGAATGTTTTATTTCATTTTGTTGCTCTTATTGGTTGCAAATAATATTTTGATTGCACGATGGAGTTCACATTTTTCGGGGTTTCTGTTTTTGCTTTTGTATTTTTTTTTCTGTGGGTGCTTCCTTTTTGGAGGGAGAAGGGATCTATTCTAAAGTAATGCCAACTTCTAAATTCTCCAGTGCCACAGAACTGCTGCAAAACTGGATGGATTGCAAACTACATCGTGCTGTCATTGCTGTGGTTGAGACTATAAACTAATGAAGTCAGAATTCTTTGCTCATGTGTGATTTAGGTTACTGCAAAGGATTGTTTGCAGTGGTTGGACCCTCCAAAATGACATTTATAATTTTTTGATATCAGACTTCCCTGGACTGAATGATCGTCATAGACAACAGATGCCTTATCTGAAAAAAAAAATCAATTAAAAAAACAGCCCAGTAGAATGCTTGGCAGCTGACATGTCTGATACTGTAAATTATGCAGAAATGAAACCGGTCCTACATCTATCAGAATGTACACGCTGCATATCGGTTGGTATGGTAATGAGCCCGAAGCACAACATTAGCATATGCGCGGCTTTATGCTCGAAAGAATGCCAGGCTTGATGACATATGCGCAGCTTTGGAGATGTATTCACACAGATGTTTTCAGTGGCCAGTGAGTTTAAAGAGTCTATGCAATGAAATTTTTTAATGCCACCCTTGAAATAAGTTATACCTTATGTTTAAATTTTGGTTTGCTATTTTCAATTTTTTTTTTGGTGCCTTTTAGCTTTTTACACCAGTGAATATTTCCATATTCATGAGCAAATACTTTCATGTCTTCCTGGGAAGAAAACCTCAACATGCCAGTTTGATTGTTTGGCAAAAAGTGCTGGAATTTTCCATATTTTCTTTCTTTTCTTTTGTTAATTTATTTTTGCATTAGTGCTTCATAATAAACTAATAAGCTACCCATTTTCAGAAATGTTTCCAGCAAGCAGTGTGGTTTCCCAATATGAATCGAACCAAAAACGCATTAAATGCACAATGTTTTTCTGACTGACATCATAGCACCGGCACCCTCAATTGTCCAGAAAAGTATGGACAAAATTAAATGACAATTTAGTGCACTTTTCAGTACACCTAGACCCAAAAGCAATGTCAACTATTTTTGTGTTAAAGTAGCACAATTTTACTCACCTCTTGCTGAGAAATCCCCTTACTACCCCCCTCCCTTTTTTCTTTTTAATTGGTTTGTAGTCGGACCCGACTGGCAGCGACAGCACCGGTCATGGCATGCTGGATGACACCACTTTCTCCGATTATCCATGGATCAAAGGAGAACAGCAAAGTTTATGCACCATTGAAGGCAGGTTTTGTGAAATTCAGCGCCTGAGCAGGCAGAATCCATGCGTGAAAAAGAGCACACACTTGCTCCAAGTCATGGGATTCCAAACTGGAAACAAGCAGATCTGTAGTTTGCCTGTACATTGCATCAGCAGCCATATCCTTGATTGTTTCTAAATTCCACTGGAGTATACCACAAAAGATTAAAATGGAATGAAACGAAAGCGTATCAACATGTTAAACGGATCTGATAAAAAATTAATAATCATTGCAATACAGCAGTGGTATGTTTTGGCTTGGGTATTCAGATCTCCTTTCACAAGTTTAATTAACGTTTTTTAACCCTAACCCCCCAAGGGTTGCCGGCCCTAACCTTCCCCATTCACACCAAGTCAAACACCCCTATGGGACTTTGCGAACAGGGGCTGTTGGACTTTGTTTTTCTGAGGTATGCCGAACCCAATGCAAAAGCCCGCTGTTATGGGCCCACCAGACCTATCCCCACAGAATTAAAACACTTTACTACTGTTTAATTCTGTGTGGTTGGGGAAGATTAGGGTCAAGAGTGCAAAATAGGAAAAGTTATTCAATTTGACATACCAGGGTTTTTTTTTTTTTAACGATGATTAATGCCTGATTGTCCCGCAGGTATTGCCATCAAGTCGGAGCCTCTGTCTCCTCCCCCGTCCTCCTCGTCCTCCGATGCCTCCGGGGATTCTTTCCCTCCTGTTAAGGTAGGCACCTCCAAGAAAGGTGGTCCCTTACTCCCCTGTCTGATACTTTTTAAACCGATGTTGGAAAGCTGCCACCGTCGATAACGGCAGTCTGTTGAGAGGATTCTGACATTGTAGGATGCGGCAAAAGCAAAGACTTATTTTGAACCGGATGGAGTGAGTATATGGAATCTCCTTTTGTGTGTGTGTTTCCAACCCATGTACAGTATGGTTAAAAGTCGCTCACAAAGTTAGAATAGATATACATGTAACTTCCAAATGAAATCGAATCAATTCACCACATCCCAATAAAAATAACCTGTCAGACTGTCCGTAGGCCGTCCACATTTGTCAAGTTTGCCATATTTATTTTGCCACATTTGGCACATACTGCGACTTCAATTTTGTGCCATGTTGACCTCTGTGTATGTTTCAGTGTATACATTGCCCGTATGCATTCATGAATACAGAGTTATCCCAAGGCAATCTTTTGTGCCCTCTGGTACGTAGCGAGAGAGATTACTTCTTTAACCCCTAACCTTCCCTAACCACACAGAATTGAACACCAGTAAAGTGTGTGAATTTGTGGCACTGGGTACTGTACCCCTAAACTGCTTGTGCTTTAACATGGGTTCAGGCATACCCAAAATAAACAGAGTCCAAAACGTTTTGTGCACAGTTTACCATATGGTGTTGGAATTTGTGTGAATGGGTACGGTTCCTAGTAAATCACTCGAGGGAGTTAGGGTTATTAAGGAGACTAGAGCTTACTGTTTTAAGAGTGGATCCTTTTTTCGGACTCGCTGAATTTGGAGTCTTGGCTGACTAACTCATGCGTCATCCAGTGCTCTGCATTTGCTTGAATAACACGGTTGTGTGCATATTTGCTTTTCAGAATTTCCCCAACCCCCTCCTCCAAGTCAAGCTGGAGTCCCCGCCCCTGACCCCACCCCGAGACAATGCCGACGTCCAGCATTTCCCACTGGCTAATGGGGCGATCAAAACAACGACGGTGCCCCGCATTGCTCCCAAGAACCCAGCCAAGTCGACCGTCCCCCCGATCGCACCCAAGGGGCCCCATCAACAGCAGACAGGAAAGCCGTCCGCGACCAAGCCGATACCTGGTAAGGAAAGAAGCCAGAACGAGAGGCGTGGCGGCACCACGTAAAAGCCATACAGTATCTGGGCCTTCCAATCCGCGACCTTGCTGGTTTTACCCCCTTACTACCTTACAACAGAGGTGAAACCAATCAATGAAGCGAGGCCTCTAGAAGGCCTGGCAAGATTTACAATCCACCCACCTCAGGTGATACCCTGGCTACGTACCGCTAAGTAGCATATCACTGTGCAAGTAACTCGTATCAAAGCCGACTGGAACTGCCAGTCAAGTTGGTGGGAACAGTGAGCCAGGACAGAGAAGAGGCTGGTCGTGGAGAGCATCTTGCTCACAGCAGGGTGTTTAAAAAAGGCCAAAGGCCCCTGCTTTACCTAAGCTTGGGCTGGCCTTTCCATGGTAAAGCCAGGCGGCTGGTTCAAGTTTCCTACAATTCTGGAATTAGTCTTGCCAGGCAGTCGTAGAAGCAGCCCCTCCACACTGACTTGTAGATTCGGGGTTTTTTTTTCTAGCCATTCCTCGGTTCTTCGGTTCCTCAGATTTTTCTTCTCCCATGTCTGAAACTGATTGTTTTTCTGTCTTAATCATATCCCCCGGTTCTCCCAGGCCCCGTGAGGTATAGTCCTGCCAGCAAACTTGATGGAGCTGCCTTGTCATCACCAGAGAAAGATTTATGAATACTCCTGGGTAGAGATTTTCAAGTTTGGGTTAGAAAATGACTTGATGAGATAAGCACCGGGGTGAAAGTCACTGAAATCTGAAGTGACTTTGATTCATCACAAAATGAGGAAGTTTATTGTCGATTTGTTTGCAGTTGGCCAGCCGATCGTGCTGACCCAGGCCGACGTTGCCCGGTTGACTGCCCAGGGTGTGATCAAGTGCCAGCCGCCACCGGCCAAGCAGGCCAAAGTGGCCTCCGACCACACGGTGGCCAGCAGCATTCCCGTAGCCACCAAGCCGGCCAACAATCAGCAGCCGCCGGCCAATGTCGATGTAAGCATCATTTTTCAAATCTACTTTTTAAAAATTTTCTTGCCATTACTGCAACTTTTTTTGGGTAATAGCCGGGTTTCAAGTCCTGAAGTTGCCAGATTGCAGACTGCTTGAAATTGTTACAAAACATCCATACACGCTGGTAAACTTTAATGACAGAGATGAAATCTGCCTTCTGTCACCTTGCTGACAGTATTGCCCACTGCCTAAATGATGTGCAGTTCCACCAAAAACATGCATGATGCTGGTATCCTGTACGCATTTGTAAATTTGTCCTTAAACTTGATTATGCGATTTGTTTTTATTTTCCAGCTTCGAGCATGGAAGAGGCAACAGAGAATGATCAAAAACAGGGAGTCGGCGTGTTTATCCAGGAAAAAGAAAAAAGAGGTGAAAATTTCATGCAAGCAAAACTTGTTGTCATCCTGGAAGAACATGAACAATTCTTTCACCTCCAAGTCACTCAGTATCTCTAATCAATCGTAAGCCGATAACCTGCGAAGTGCGCTGAGCGCGTGTCTCTGCTTAGCGAGTTTGTATGTCTAAGCGAGCAAGTTTTTCAGTGTGTAAAAAAACTGCATCCAACTCATGATGCTATATAAGGCGACATTACCAATGCACATAAACACGGTGCTGTGCCCTTTTCTTCCTCTTGGTGGCATCACGGTTTTAAGCCTCAGAAACTTGTCCCAGCTTCTGCATTCTTTTCAACCAATTATAAAGTTTTTAAGGGGAGGAGAAAACAGAAGCACAGTTCTTCGCAGAGTTCTCCAGGACAAATGCCGACACTTTCCGCTGGTCATTTGTTTAAGATCTGTGTGACATTTCTTGCTGCATTATTGTTGCTTTTTTGTTTTGTTTTTTTAAACCCCAGAAAGGAAATCACTGCCAATCACACGTCATCTGTGGTGAAGTGGTTCTTGCTACTTTTCTCCACGAGACAGAATGTCTCGTGGACATTCTGCTAAGGGTCGCACCTCTACAGAGAACCTGTGGTAACACGGTATCAAATTTTTTATTGTCTTGTGCCATGTAGTACTTACAAGGTCTGGAGGGAAGGATGGAATCCATCGATCAGGAGAACGTCAGATTACGGGAGGAGAATAGCTCGCTGAGGAAGAGAGTGGAGGAACTGACCAATGAGGTACCAGACCTTGCGCGTGGGTTGGCTTATTGCTATCTGCCTTGAGCAGAAGCACCCCCTCATTGTTTGAAAAGAGCCATGTTGGTGGGGAGTGTTCATTTTGTTGGTAGCGACGTGACCGTAACGTATGCATTTCGTAGTCGTTTGTGAACCAGCTAAATTCAGGTCCCACCAAAGCCAAGGGAGCCTCCGTTGCTAGGAAAATTGCAGCCTCTCTCGGTCCAGCTCAAGGCTCATTGGCTTTTAAATGTGCGCAAGAAGAAAGTTTAACAGCCTTTTTCACTGAGCAGGGATCGGCTCTATGGCTGCAGACTAAGTTTGCTTGCTTGTTCACATTTGTCTGAGATGATGTATGAATTCCACAGATGTGTTGCATACTCGCAGAGGTGCTAAGCACCAGTGATTTTCGGTCGTTAAAACAACTTCAGTCTTTGTCACTGGCGAGCAGAAACTCTGCACGTTTTAAGTCCTGGTCGTGGGTAAAAATGGCAAGTTTTCCCCCTGAGGTGATTGGCAACATGTTTTTCCATCTGTACACTCTATGCCACAATGAGGTTTAAGGGACTTTATTTCAAGTGTCGCCGCTTTCAATCCTTAAGATAAGGGGAAAAATGGCATTATGTGTCCCCCAAGGGGTACCCTACTCTCCCCCCCCCCCGCACTGCTAGTGAGGGGGCTATTGTACTCAGAGCAGATAGCTGTCTTGCATTACACCGTGTCTTAAGGGGTCTGTCACAAGTGACTATCAAATTGTGTTCTTTTGTGTATTGAGACAGATTCAGTCAAAACTTAAAAGGTTGGTGGTGTATAGTTCAACCAAGAAATTTTAAGGATGATATTGTACAAAACGAGAAGAGGAGCCAAAGGCTGATGTTCACGGTTCCTTGAAACTAAACCCTTGTGCTTTTTTGTTGAGAGCTTTTCTGAAAGTCTTGCAGACTTCTTCACGATGTATGAAGTCAGTGGCACATGTATTACGTATTGAGTGCCTCTCAAGACTCAACGACCCTCTTTAGCCTGCAACTTTAGATTTGGAGTCCAAACTGTTCCAACTGGAAGTTCTGAGGGCAAGCAACCCTTTCTGTGTTTCAGAACAATCGACTCAGGAAAACGCAGTCATTACTACCGTCCTCGAACAAGACGACCACCTGTCTCTTAGCCGTCATGCTGCTCCTGGGATTCAACCTGGCGCCATTCAGGTGAGTACTGAGCTCCGAGAGAAGGGACGGATGTTGAACAGGTAGTTCAGTAAATGCCGAACGTTCGGATAAACAAGACATTGAGGACATGGCGCAAACCAGATGTATCAGCGGTCTTACTTTGGAACTTGTGCATAAAGTAGCACTGCAACAGTTACAGGAAAAATTGAGGCGGTGCTCAATATGTCTCTCAATTCTCAGTGGCTCAAAAAAGTTTGAAGACCAACCCTGACAGGGTCTGTTGTCCTGAAACATTTTTTTTTTTTGGACAGTATTTTCAGCTCACAAGGAGACGATTATTCAACATCACGCCACGGGGGGCGAGCACTGTTGGGCTACACAGAAACCCCCCCGTCACTCAGCCAATCACAGGGCAGCGATCTGCGGCAGCACACAGCCTACAGCCGCATCGAGGCAGCAATGCATAACGTAACGGACGAGAACGGCGCCCCCCAAAATCCGCTTAGCCGGAAGGAGCTGATGGTCATCCGGGACATGGCAGACTACATGCTGTCCAAGGAGCAGCCGTCTTGCCCCCAGTTCAACGTGACTGAATCGCACAGGTGGGAATTAACAGTTGGGTCCCATTTTGCCATATGTTCCCCAACCTCATTAAAAGCATCCATTCTCACCTAGTAAGGTAAATTCGACTGCCATTGATTTCTAGACAGTTGCATAGCCATGCTAAAATCCCAAGTAAGTTCACACACAACCCACCCACTCCCTCCTTGAAATCCTCAACATTTTAGAGCCTGGAAGTCACATTCTTTCCCCTCAACCCTCCGATGCAAAGATGCAATCTACACCAAGTTGTCCCACCAGTCAAAATTATTTGAATGACTCCAGATATGCCTGTGTACTGTAGAGGCAGAAGTGGAAGGAATTTTTTGACTGCGCTGCGACTGTTGCAGCAAAAGGAGGGTTAACATTTGATATTTTGCCACAAGGTTTTACTGTTTCACAGGTTTTTTTTTTTTAAACCATTCTGCTAAAACAAGAGAGGAAAAAAAAGACTTTAAATCCACTTGGCATGGAACGTTCTTGTTCCGTGATTTCTGAATATTCTGAAAAATAACTGGCTGAATATTTTTTACATTTCATAAACGTCACCACTTTTGCTGTAGACTTGCTGATGTCTTGATGGGCTGGGCCCAGAAACACCAGGACGAACAGAGGAAACACAACCAGGAACAGCAAATCAAGGAAAAGAAGAGGGTAACATGAGTGTCACTCATTTCGGAAAAGCTGGAATCCAGCAGAAGCGTTTCACTGGCAAAGGCCACTTCATCGTTTCAGTGGCAAAGGCCACTTCATCGTTTCAGTGGCAAAGGCCACTTCATCGTTTCAGTGGCAAAGGCCACTTCATCGTTTCAGTGGCAAAGGCCACTTCATCGTTTCAGTGGCAAAGGCCACTTCATCGTTTCAGTGGCAAAGGCCACTTCATCATTTCAGTGGCAAAGGCCACTTCATCGTTTCAGTGGCAAAGGCCACTTCATACTTTGGCGATTGCATAAACGGCCCATTTGACGCCACAAACTGTTTGCAGGGAAATAAGCTTGAAAGGGGCGCCGCTCTTGCAAATTTACAGCAGAATAGTGGATGTGATTCTATAAAGCCACATCCGGGTTCACTTTTGCACCTCACATAAGCCAGCCATGAGAGCACTTATACAGAGTCTCCAACCTTGTACGCGTGTCTTTTCTTCAACAGAAAATACCTAAGAAGAAGCCAGCCAAGCGGAGCCTGTTCAGGTGGAGGAACCCCCAGCCGTTGTTTGTGGACCCAGACGAGACGGGCCTGCAAGTTTACGACAGCCTCTTCCAGCGCACGTACGCTAATCTCTTGGATTCGCTGGAGAGGCGGGAGGATACCTTCTACGTTGTGTCTTTCAGGAGGGTAAGTTGCACTATCAATCCTCTTACCCACGAACCATTATCGTGCCTGTATCTACACATTTCCACATCGATGCAGAACTTCTAAGATGGAAGGTGACGACGGACAGAGCACACTGTCCGAAACGTTGAGCCTCTCCGGTTCTTATCAGAACCACACAGACTCAAAAAGAGATATTGCATGGTGCTTACCGCAAGCTTTCCATCTTAGTCGTCTGTCACCATGAATAGCTTGAAATCCCATCAGATGCAGAACTTGTTCTTTTTGCATCAACCATGTTGTCTTTGGTTTCCCAGGATCACACGCTGTTGCCTGCCACAGCCCACAACAACACCCAGAGGCCAAGGATGTCCCTGGTCATGCCCTCTGTAGGCGTCAATGGTAGGTCCCCCTCTGAAATTTGCCTCAGACATAGTCACATTCGAAAGAGTTTGTGTTCCTTAAGCAGGGCATTTTATCAGGAGTGTTGCTTTTAACTCTGAAGGTTAGTGCCAGTGTATCTACTGTGCTCTGTCCAGAGATGTCATGCATCGTCCCAATTTTTTCATTTCGGTTGACGGAGCAATATAATCCTCTCTTCTGTCTCCAGAATCCTCCTTGAACCAACCCAAGGACCGCATTTCCATGATGCAGATTGACTGTGAGGTCATGAACACCAAGATGGTGTACCTGAAGGAGAGCCACATCCCCAGCACCCAGAACACGACTGTCACCAACCACACAGGGACAAAACCCACGACCCACGGTGGAGCACAGAGGATGACGGCACCCACGTCGGACAGCACAACAAAATTTCACCATCCAAAGAACCTTTCAGCAAGGGTGCCTCTCTCCTGAACCCGAGTACGCTTACCAAAAAGAAATAGTGGTGCAATATTTGAAGAGGTGGAAACAACGGGTGATAATGCTAAGAGACACAAACAGACAGGCACACACGTGCAGTGATACACAGCCTGATAAGTACCGTCATTCAGAAATGCTCGTATAAAGTGATCAATGCGGAACAGGTACTTTCTTTGTTGGAATCTCTGGAAATGAAACAAGTTGGGTACCAAGACTGGCTCTTTGTCTCAGCAAAGAGGTGTTCCAATTACAGATGGAACGTTCAAGCCCAACATCTGGTGGGAAGCGTTGGTCAACTTTTGTCAGAAGCGGCACTGCAAGTGTCAATTTTACACCGACTTTACTTAAGCATTCCTCACAACCACACATGCATCTCAGTAGAATTTGTGTAAATTTTTCACCGGCTTTATTTTCATTTCCTCACAATCATACATGAATCTCAGTAGAATTCAGGTTTGTAAATATGGCAATCTGTCGTTAAGAGTCCCATCAATTCATAGACATAGACTAGAGCAGCCGGCGTCACTTTGGCCTGGTTGGCAACCTCGATGCTACTTAGACGTGATCGAAACTTTCCAAACCTTGACTATTTTTGTATTGATATAATGTACTTGATGCCAGACAGTGCCTTCACAAAAGGGTGGCATTCTGGTATGTAGTGAAAAGACAGTGCCCACCAAACAGTATGCAGTAATGTTGGCCACGAACAAACTAATTTATGTTCCAAGTATTTCGCTCTAATAATACTACTTCAGCTTCGGAATTTTTTTCTGGAATATGAGACGACTTCGAGAATGAGACCTTATTACCGTGCTGAATACTGTTAGGTTTGAACGACAAACTCTTCCAAATCTGAACTTGCTGTATATTCTCTTTGCCATGCTTGATGTATCCCATAATACTGAGTTGGTTAGGAAAAATGTGTGCTAAGCAAATCGCATTGTGGCTCGTAGCCTATTACCACTTAGCAAACATCTGTGCTTAGGAGACTTCTGTGCGGTTCAGCTCCAGAAAGATTGTGCACAGAGAGTTCCTCTTATTTGAAATTGGAGTGGTAAAAAATGTGCAGCGAAATCATTTTGTGGAGGGCGAAAAATTGGTAAGTTGCAGGTACACACCCAAGAGACCAAAGCTTACAAAGCCTCAAGTCAAGTCTCTCTGGCCTTGGGACACGCCATAAATGCGTATAAAGCACCACTTCTCAACCTCCTGACATCACTCTGCATACCTCACAATTCCACACATGAACTCAGAGGCATGAACCTTCAAGCCACAACATGCCTGAAGTTGTCAGAAGGTCACGCGGCAGTGAGGTGACGTCTGCACGGTGCGGTAGTGTCAAACCACAGGCACCGTGACACCTTGGGTTTGGGCTCCTTACACCTGCGTAACCCTGTATGCACATGCATTGTGAGAGCCCACAGAGATGTCATGGCCACAGAAGAGTACTCATATTTATGCCACAAGTCACCAAGCATGGACAGTCATTTCTTCTCCCGTAATCGAGAAAACGCGGTCAAAATATTCATAATCTCTTGAACTGTGAACATTTTTTCAAACTGGCTTTTTGACGATGGTTTCTTTGACTGTTCCTCTTGCTACGGGTAACCCTAAACACAAAACGCCTCTCCAAATTTTTGTCCAGAAAGGGGTAACCTGGGGTAGACCCGGCTTGATCCACACAAGGTTCACACAATCTAGGTTATGTGGACCTCCTGCGGTCGTGACTCCACCCTTGGTAAAGGTGGACACAGATGAAGAAAACCCTCTCCTTTTGAGGCCTGGACACCTTGTGTTTTATCAAAGAATTCAGCTCTGAAGAACTTGCAAAGTTCAGGTTAAACTAGTCATTGTTTTCACCGCTGATGGGAGTTATTCGTTGTATATATTTTGTGGCGACATAACTGGAAATTTCTCGTTGTAGATTTGTTCCACATTTTCCTGTTCAAGCATTATAAAACTTTTGTAGTTTTTAGTATTTTTTTTACTCATTTCATTTTTCTTTGGAATATCAACTCAGATATTTTTAAGCACAAGACACAGTATATCTTTCCTGTTTTTCTTAAGTACCATAGGTGCAGACTTAGATAATGGGTGAAATGCCCCCCGTCATTGGTCAAAATTAACCATGAAATCGATGCCCACTGATGAGAAATTTAAGAATGATGCATCTCATTTTGGGGCAAGTAAGTAGGAAGAATTTAACAGAAAAAGTGGTATTCAGGGTTGTAAAGGGTTGAACAAACAAGTTGCTGAGTACTAAACCGACTGACAAATTTTATGTGCCTTTTGCGTAAAAATGTTATGTCCTGATTTTTAAAACGAAAGTCGTGATTACAAAACTTACAGTGAAGAAGTTGACACTTCTCTGTTTTACTTTCATCACAGGTATTTGTAGTTATATACTCAGCTGAGTAAATGTGAATTAATTCAAAAAGTGATCAACTAATTGCTTTTGCGGCTTTGCTTTAAAATTTGAAAAGTGACACAAATTACTTGTCAGAAATCTTGCCTTGGCTGCTTTTTTCTTATCATAAAAATTATGATTTGGATCAAAATACTTTGATTTTGATCTAGTCCTGAAAATGTCACTTTCTTTTCCGGCATAACGATTGTTCAAACCAGACAATCAGTTTGATTTATTGTATAAACTTTTTTAATAGCCCTGCGTACTGATGACGTATTAGTGTGTTTACCGCAGTGCATTGTGGGATAGAATGGGGGTCAGCAGTGTATACCCTGTTATTGTGAGCATAATGAGCACGATTATCTCCGTTTCCACAAGGCAATCTTCAAGGACATTGTTCTAACCAAGTGGGAATGGTAAGGGTGCGCCGTCACTTTCATGTAAACGTGTACTCTTGCTGTTTCTCCCATACACGATGGCATGTGATGACCCCCATCCTATCCCACCATGCATTGCAGTAATCACAGGATGTCATCAGTACGGATGGAGGTTGTTTGGTTTTTGTATTTTAGTGACCTTTTCTCTGCAAGTGCAAGTATGCGTTAGTTTCGTTTGCACGTCTCGTAGTGAATACTTAAAAGATGCAGTCTTTTATTTCAGAAGTTCGGCTTTTGCAAAAAGGAATCATTTAGTTTGCAGTTGTACGTCTTGCTGAAACTTCTTTGGGAATTTGTGTAAAAATGAGGGATTTTACATTGCTTTTTCCCATTCCAGAGGTATTTTACACAGTAAAATTCTACTGCGACAAATAAATGGCACACTTGTCAAATACTGTTCCAGTTGTTGGTATCATTTGCCGAGTCGTACCGGCATCAAGGCCATGTGTGAATTACTCAGCTGTGGCTAGAAACGATGT
Source organism: Acanthaster planci (assembly GCF_054643075.1). Classification (NCBI taxonomy): domain Eukaryota; kingdom Metazoa; phylum Echinodermata; class Asteroidea; order Valvatida; family Acanthasteridae; genus Acanthaster; species Acanthaster planci. The sequence continues at coordinate 14,221,246 of NC_141787.1, read as the reverse complement.
AGACTGATGCCATCTTGAATAAGGCTTTTACCAAAGCCGACGTTCAGACCGCGAGTTTTCCATTCTACAGATGTCTAAAATCACATTTTCACAAATTCTCTCAAACGCTCATGATTGAAATTCTGCACCTCGTGCTTCTGATATGATTTTAAAGTTACCCAGTACATTGTATTAAGCATTAAGAGTACACCAAATGAAAACATTCGCCTCCATGCCATCTCGGCTTGACGCATTGTTGGAATAGTGTGGTTTTTTATTCACGTGATCATCTACTTGCACTACCACTAGCCCCGCTTGATATTTCATCTACAACTTCTCGACGTCACTGATCTGAGTCATGTATGGAATACAATTGCACTTGTGTGTTTAATGGTACATTGTGAAACAGGAAATTCACGAGTGGAAGGAGAAGAGAGTATATTTGGGGCAGCATGTTCAAAGTGTAAGGGCTAGACCCAGTTTCACAGACCTGCTGAGAGAAACAAATTGTTTTTGTGAACCAAAATCCAACCAAAAGTTGAAGCCGTGTGGCACAATTTGCTGGTTACTGGTTTCATTAGGCACGGTCATCTTGTGTGCTCAAAAAGTTTGGTCCAAATCTCATTCACAGACATAATTGGGTTTCCCAGAATATCGGCATTTTCAAAAATGTTCAGGGAAACGTGAGCTTGTGTGATATATTTAGCCTCAAATACACAGCATTTAAACTTTTAAGTTTTGGTTTGAATATCCTGATTGATGCATTTTACTCGATGTAACATTGGCTCTTTACGTCAAAAAGCTCATGCAAAATTCAACCACATGTATAAAACTTTGAAAACACTACATCAAAGTAATGCAAATTTAAACGAAAAGAAAAAACTATATTATATCATTTATCAAAAATTATTCTGCACAACAACATAAAACACAAGAGTTGAACATTCTGAAGTGATTAAGTTGAACTCAGGTTTGGAACAAAGGTTGCAAATGAATGAAATTTTTCAGCAGAACCCAAATAAGAACAGCGACTAACTTAGAAACAGTACTTAAATGCACAGTTATTATAAGAAATCTGTTTCAATATAATGGTTATGATCATCTTGAAATGGAAGACCAATTGTTTCTAGCAGTAAAGAAGAAATTACACTACGGCAAGCAGCTTTTTGAAACGACTTCAAAAATTTGTCTGAAATGGCCATGCATTTAGGGAGCGGACCTCATGTCACAAACTTTGTCTGCCACTAAACTCAAACATTTAGTTTCCAGCTTCATCTGCAGTCATGATCCAAACCCTAAAATGTACATAACAGAGGCTTTGCATGGTAGCCATCTTGCAGGGCAATTTGTTCAACAGGGAAACCTCCTTTGTGCATATCCTGTGGAACAAAATGACTCGACACCAAGATGGCAGTTATGCAAACCCTCTGTTGGGAAATTTTCATTTATTCTTAAAAGTTTCCCTGGGAAACACTGTCAAAGGACCATTAACATAACTGGATTGGAGTATTTCACAGTTAACTGGGAATGACCAAGATGGCTTTCATGAAATAGGTTTTATGGGCAGTTATCACAGTCGGCTTCATCTCTGTCAAGAGCTCTGTCTCGAAAATCAGTCCCCCAGTGTAGGCCTATACAGTTCAAATTAAATAGAAATACTTCAACGTTTCACTCTGTTGCTTGGAGTTCAAAGTTCAGGAACAACTTCACTGTTGGGGGGGGAGGGTTAAATATCATGTGAAGGCTGAGACAGAGACGGTGCCAAGCATTGATGCTTTGCATGGTAGCCATCTTGCAGGGCAGTTCTTTTGTTCCACAGGGAAAACTTCCTTTGTGCAGACCCTGTGGAACAAAAGCACTGGCCTGCAAGATGGCAGCCATGCAAACCCTCTATTGGAAAATTCTCTAAACTTGCATTTGAGGTGACAACCAACAGTGCAACATGTACATGCTAGCTACTACTTTAATAACATCGTGATGTACGGTACCCAACACATCCGAGAACAAAAATGGAAGTGAAACATGACTTATTAGTTTCTAAGCATGTACCACAACGAGCCGAAGAAAAGTGTCCAATGTATATACGAGATTCTATTGTTCTGTTTTCATTCAATATATCAAACTAAGCATGCATAATAGTGAAACTGTTCTGAAAGCAGAAAATCGTTTTAAATAATACGAAATGCCACTGGAATAACTTTTAAATGCTCTTCTGTAGAATGACCACCTTACCTTTTTACCTTCCCTAGATTATATGGGCGCTCACAGTGGTGTTCTTCCCAACAAATATTCCAAGGCATCACTGTACAGTGCAACCCAATTTTTCAGCACAAATTCATGTTATGTTCCTGTTTGTATACCAGGTCCCAGACTTGAAAACTCTGCCCACAAGTGACATCCCTCAATGGTAACAAATACAGAGTGCTACAAATGAACAACAAAGGTGCATGGATACCAGGCACAAATTGGCAAATACCACTATCACACTGGTACCCATATCCTCCTGCATGGAATACAACAGGGGGGTAGGTGCACCGGGGGCCAGCCAAATACAAGCCTTCCCCTGTGCACAAGCACAGAAGATTCCTGTTTGCAACAGGGGGACCAGTGTATTTGGACCTGTGACAGCTGCCTTGCATTTGTCTCAAATAAAGCCCATAACCCTGTTTGTTTCACAACGTAGATTCGGATCTCGATCAGTGATTGCAGTACTGGATAGCACCATCCATTACGATCTGGCATTAGTGAACCAACTTCGGATCACTAATTGCGATCCGGATCCGCGCGTAACAAACTGGTCCTAAAGTGAAAGAGACATCTCTACTGAAGGTTCCGACCTTGGACTTAATCACACCATACGAGACTGGTGCCTCCACTTTACACAAACATTTTCACATAACTTATTTCTTCAATGACTATTGACTTCCTGGATTAAAATATATTCATAAAGTGCAAAGTAACGACAAAGAATTCATATTTACACACAGCCAGATGATCCCCCAAAAAGAAATATGTAAAGCGAATAAAATCTCATCTTTTAGTAACCACTCAGCAAGAACAACTTTACGTTCATTTTTTTGGTTTATTCCTGATAATTTGCTGTTAATTTTAGGCTATTCCAAAAGATAAATCCATCCCAAAAAACGTCGGCCCCAGCCTCTGTGCAAGTGGGGTGATGTTGCTCTAAATCGGCCGTTTTTGCAGATTAAATTTCTGAAGAAATGAAGGTCCACATTCAAGATCTCCCCTCCAACTGCTGCTATCGTCAGCCAAAAGTGAGAGAATCTTTACATGAGCGCTTCATCAGCATTGCTGACATGGGTGCTGCCAGGATTTTTTTTTGGGGGGGGGAGGATTTTCTGGGGGTCAACGATGCACTTATAAACCATTAACAGTATAAGAGGTCGATTTTGAGGTTTTTCTTCCGAGCAAATAGGTGAATTTCACCCCCTTTCATACTTTTTATATTTTCTTTTACATTTTCTTCCCTGTTTTTTTTTTCAGGGGAAAAAGAGCCCCCCTTTTCCCCCCTAGGATCCCCATGATTGTGGTGTAAAAGACGCAAATTTTCAGGGACATTCTCAGCAGAGAATAGCAAAAGAATTATATAGTGCAGGAAATTGCAGCCAGTAACCAGCTGATCTTCTGCATTCAGCAACATCTTGGGGTGTGTTTTCGACAACCCTGAACCTGTCTTTCTGTTCTGGTCATTGGTTAGAGTGTTTTTTTTGCGGCATGGGTTATTCTGCTTGTGTGATGTCATCGTCCTGACTGACCAAACAAGAACCTGAAAATTGGAGCTGGTTCGTCATCCGTTCAAAATGGTGAAAAATGAGCAGGCATTCTCTCAGTGTTAATCGTGTATTTCCAACTCTGATGTTACGTGCAGCAAATCAGAGGGGAGCACGCGTTCTGAGAATGGGACAGAAGGGAGCAGCAGTGGAAAGAAACTATGCCAAATACTGACTGGAAATGGCATCAACACTATCATCCTGCCACCTTGTGCTCTGTCATATCGACAACTGACGTAACTCTTTTGTGGTTCTTTGGTTTTGGGTTTTATAATGTACTGTTTTAATGTTTTGTTTTGTTTGTTGTTTTTGGTTTGGCACGGGCTCAAACATGTTTTTGGTAATCGCTTTGATGTAACAAACATGCTTCTGGTTATATCAGGAGTCACAAAAACACACCCCTGCACTAAGCAGCTCCCTGGAATTGTCCCCAGGTTGCTAATATCAGACAGCTTAGTCAGTCTAATTACTATGTGCAAAATGAAAAAATGTAAATTTTTTAAAACTCTGTTTTGGTTAAATCTTAATGGTTTTCTTAAACTGCTTTCATTTTAAGATATCAGTTCCAGATAAGTGAGCGGTACCCTGCCCTGCTGGCTCCCTCTCTCTGCCATCATCCAATCTTTGTCCATGCCAGGCAGGCTGTACACTGTGATCACCTGTGGGGCGAAGGACACAGATGTAAGACCAGAAGCCAGACTTCCACTTTGAAATGCTAACAGTCAAATCGCATGCCAGAGTTCATGCCCAAATTAGGCAAGAATTTGAGCAAACAAGTGTCTCCATCTTGACTTCTAGAAATATGGGTTGCCAGTGTGGAAGAGAATGCTATTGAAAAACATTTGAAACTGCTCATCAGCATGTGCCGCTGAATATTAAACAATTTCATGATCTAATGTTGCCCGCTACTTATCAAACTTTTCACTTCTAATACAACAGGCCCAACTGAGCTGTACTTTTCATTTAATTATCTATAGCAAAACAAAAAAACCCAGCGTGTCAAAATGATCGACAGTGTGCACAAACATACAAAATACTGGAAATAGAAGCACAGAAATATATCAGCAATCTTCTCACATCACTAAGCTTTCTGATTCATAGTTGTGAAAAGCTTTGGAATCATGTGCAGGACTTTTCAAAAGTCATTCACCCATCGCAATGTTTGCCTTGCTAATAGAGGCATGTAGGGTTATGACAGCTAGAGCAATAAGAACAAGCCAGATGTGTTAGTTTGCTCTCGATTCCCTTTTTTGTCCGACAGCCTCCTACTTGGAATTTAGACATCTAGTTCCTTCATGTCTGTAGCCCACAAATCCAGTTTTCTGATGGAGCACGTGTTGTTAGCATTGGTATTATTTTGTACGCAACAAAAACTGATATATTAAACTGTATGCTATGAGGCATTTCAGAGAATCTAAGAAAAGTTATGAAATGGTGAACTGCAACATGATCGAAAACCCGCCATCACTTTCCACCTCCCTCTGTTGTACTCTCATGCAGTTACAAGCATTTCCGCATTTGCAGGCACCATGCATATTCATGAGGGTTAGAGAAGCAACCCCAACCAATCACAAGGGTGGAAACAACAACTAATGCTACAGTGAAAAGAGCTGTCAATCAATGACTCCATGTCCCTCTCTGAGAAGTGTCAGGGTTAGTTTGACTAAGCAGATGGAGTAGAAAATACTTGACACTACCAGAGTATTAAAAGGACTTTAATAAAAAGAAAATGCTTGCCAATTACACATTTCTGGGACGTTTTGGAGGCAATATTTCTCTAATCACTTGTTGGAAATGTAATGCCAAGTCTATTTTGTGTTACAGGCTTTTTTGTCAAGGTGAATTTCTATGTCTCGATGTCAAACTTGCGTACCTCATCTGCAAGACAGGACAGTTCTGTTGGGTCTGACGCATCGTAGTCGTACAGCACCCGTGCCTTTCTTCTGCCACTTTGTGCATCTGTGGGGCTGTCTTGCAGTATGTCGCCCCCTATAGGCGGGGCGGAGGGGCTCGAGGGATTGCCCACGGCCTGGGGTGGGTTATACGGTCGGATGTTACCCAGCGACCCGGGAATGCTGTGTCCGGTGGTGTCATTGGCGAGCAGGGTGGAGGGAACAGAAAAGAGGGAACCCGGGGGAAAAGGGTGGGGGATAATGACGAAGAGCCAAAGAAAGAAATGAAAAGAGAAAAGCTGAGCCACGTCTGATGACACATGGATATCATGCAGGTGATTTGAGTAGCGGAGAGCATGTGGTCAACTGTGCAATTCTTTGTCTCCACCAGCTGAACAGTTTTCCTACAGCAAGTTTTTGCTACAATAGCCCCCCCAAAACGAAAGCATGCAGTATTCGATGTTTTCCATTGGTAATGCCCCCCCAAAAAAATCAAAACGGCTGGCAAAAATCAAATAGTGCATTTTCTTTATTAAACAGAAAACAGAAACCCTCCATGTGCATAACCTGATGGGCCACACCAGGACTGTTCAGAGAACAAACAAATGGCTTCAATCCTTGTTGCCAAGGCAACCGATGCACATTGACAGAATGGCCTGACATAATTTGTGATCATGCACATGGAAATTTTTAATGGCCTTTTGAAAATGATAAACATGCTGCAGTGCTTTCGTTTTGAAAGCGTCGTTTTGGCAAAGTTGTAGTCGAATCTGTTGTTAAATCCACTCATCTGTCAATTCACAAGTCTGATCTCAGACAACTTGGAATGCCTTTGACGGAATTTATTCAAACAGCTTTTGCCCTGGGCTCAATTTCACGGCACAACTACGCACATGATTTTAAGCTATAAACAGAGGCTCTGTCTATTTCATGACGACCGTAAGCAGTAAGCACGGTAAAAGGCACACTTACCTTGGAGGGAAAAGCTGCTTAACAAAATGACAAAACAAAAAAAATTTGTGCGCGCAACTGTAAGCACAACCATGTCAATTAACCATCGCCATGAAGTAGTGCTTATGGTTAGCAAAATTTTCTGCTATAGTAACCACAACTTTTCTGCTAACTGTTGAGCAGCGCCATGAAATTGGGCCCTGACTTCAGACTGGGTGACCGGAGCGATAATTTGGTGCTCTAGTGTACTGCCTCAACAAAGTTTAGCTGGTGCACGCAGAGAATGCATACGCCACAACTGCCCTCAGCTACGCAAAACCCACCTTTTGCTGGTGACCTTTCACCTTTGACCTTTTACCCTTCTTGTGCTTCCAGGGCCACTTGCGGGGCCTTTCCACCATCGCTTCTATTGGTATTAAATCAAACACACTTTTTGCCATTTCTTTCCCTTTTTTTTGCCTCAAGAGATGAGGCACTGTTACAACTGGCATTGGAGGACATAAGAATGTCCAGTGTAGGACAATGCTGTAGTCAGGTCCTCAGAAGTCAATCACAAGTCCTCACAAGTGCATAGTGAATCTGTCACAAGTCATACAAACTCAGATCAAGTCAAAAGTCATTCAAACACATGGTGACACAGGCGACACTGTTACACTGTTCCTCCCTTGTTTCTTGGAACAAGACTTTGGATTTGACTTGTGAGGGGATCCGACTACAACACCAGCACAAGACCTAAAAACAATGCCAATCGGGGAACAAGACTTTTGAGTGGACTTGCGAGGGGATCAAACCACAGCACTGACAGGACAGGACCTTAACCCTAACTCCCCAAGGGTTGCTGGACCTAACCTTCCCCATTCACACAAAGTTAAACACCCATATGAGACTTTGCGCACAGAGGCTGTTGGACTTTGTTTTTCTGAGGTATGCCAAACCCAATGCAAAAGCCAGCTGTCTGGGCCTACCGGACCTATCCCCACAGAATTAAACACTTTACTACTGTTTTATTCTGTGTGGTTGGGGAAGGTTAGGGTTAACAAACAATGCCAATCAGGGAAGGGGACATTCAACTCTCCAAATAAAACAAACAGCCGTTTCCAAAATAAAGCCCACTGTCATCAGTTCGCACAGTGGTCCGGCCACGAACGACTTAAAACATCGTGGACGTATGCTGCATGAAGGAGAAGTTGAACCCCCCAACAGAGCAGCGCATGATTTTAATGGAGCACAGACAGTGGTCATACTGCTGCTATACATTAACAGAACACATGGAGGTTGCGCAGGTGATTCTCAAGCAATCTCAACAACCCAAGAAACACAGATTTCAACCAGTCATGTTTCTAATATTTTCTGTCAGCTGCTATTATCGAAATGAGAAGGCAGCTCTTCAAATGGTTCTACTGGTCTACAAAAGATTTTAAATCAGCCCACCAAAATTTCTTCTTTTTTTTTTTTACAGGAGTGTAATAAGGACCACATTTTTCTGCCAGATGGCATACATAAATGTACGGTGATTTTGATTAATAACAAAGCTCTCTATCTGTAAAACAGCCTTAAGGCAGAGGGGGATTGAAGTCTATGTGTACTGGTTCCGATTAGGACACTTTCAGATTTGGACAAAGTCCAAAGCAGGGATCATCATATCTGACTTGTGACGTTCGCTGTGAGATCCCATTGGCAAAACAGGAAATCACAGCCTAAAATTCGGCCACAATTTCACATGTATTGTAGCCAGCAAGTGCTCATGCATAATGCATAAGATCCGCCTCTTCCGTGGGTTTTGGTGAGGGTTTACTGGCGGGAACCGAATTCCCTCGCAACTTGGGACTCACTTTGCCATCTGGATCTGGAGCTCTGTCATGGCCTTCTGGCACTGCTCAAAGTAGGCCTGCTGCGCCTCGATGAAGTATTGCAGTCGACTGAGATGGTTGGACTGGGCAGAGACAGAGAAGAGAAGCCATCATGGACCAACAGCAGAAAGGTTCAAGGTTAATTTGAGTCATGACTGAACCATAATGCTATACTGATTTTCTTTACATCATTTGAAATTCTCCAAAATCTTCCACAGTGTAGGAAACCAATGGCACATTCTCTGTACTTTTCTCTATACTTTTCTTGAAATCACAGGTGACTCAAGGCTCTAGTATATGTCATATCACAGGTTAAAGTCACTAGCCTTTTAAAAAGATTAAGACAGAAGGGAATCATTGGCCTGACAACCGTCAGAGATGGCAGGGACATAACGAGAGCGCAACCAATGGCAAGATGTGAGCGATGATGGGACTTTGCAAAGCTACTCGACTCATGTAATTCAAGCAAGACTGATGGCGTATTTGCAATGGTGAGAAGCAACTAGCCAGAGGCTGAAATACAGTTCATGCCTAACTTGCCCACTTTTTGGAGCCAGGCCCAAAGAGCCAATGAAATGTTCTCAATACCCTTGCCTGCCTATTGGTCACTTATGGACGGCGCTAAATGTCCTCAGATCGAATCCAACTTACATGGGCACTGCTGATACCTTCCAGAAGAAGTTTGGTGATTTCATACTGACGGTCAAACTCGGACTGGGCCACACGCAGCTCGGCTTCAGCCTGGGCAGTAAGTGGAAAGAGTAATTGGTCAGTCATTACCTAAAGCACTTCCGTACATTCCTGTTTGTGCACGACAAAACATGTATCTTTCCCAAAGCTTTCCGCATTCTCATAGAGAAAGGCCATAATTGTGAGAATGTGACGGTAATCCTGAGAATAAGGTCCGAAAGTGGATTTCTGATTTCAGTTTAGTTTGAGTAGGTACAAGAGTAAGAATTTCATTTTGGTTTAAATATAAAACTTCCAGCACATTGTCATTGGTGGTGTAAAAGCCACGTTCAAAAATTGTAATCAAATTTTATTTCACAAGACAAACCCACAAGACCACAACGTAACAACATCTGATTGCAACATACAATTACAAACAGTTCAAATTTATGTTTTGTATAAACAAATCACACATACATGTACATATCCAAAGTCATCTCCATTTGTACTAAGGGTGGAACGTTTACACGTTTAGACAAAAAAAGTTCTAAATCCATTTTAAAAATTTTCCCAAACGTTTAAACGGAACCACCCCATTTTAGAGATTTGTTGGTTTGATTGATGCAATCTGGTGTTCATTTTATTTTTATTGTAAACAATGCCTGTTAAATACTGTTTTTCCCCTTTCGGCATCCATGTACTTTTTGAGAAAAAAAGTGGATTCTAAAACAATAAACATTGCTTGTTTTCAATGCCCCAACATCAATCTACATTTACATAAATTGGATCATGTGCATTGTTGAACTACATAATTATGCATACATAAAACACCAAGGTAGGCCACGGCAGCTTCTATAAAGTGTTGGGCTAAACATTTAAACAGTGTGGGGAAGTTTTTCTGAAATGTTTTTCAAATTAAATGTAAATTCCCACCCTTAATTTGAACAGAGATTCTCTTTAGACACAAAGAACACCGTAGACAGTAAATAATACGGAATATTAAACACAACTGGTGATATACTGCCTGTGTTGTTTTCTCATTAGCATTCCGAGTCATTCCACTTCACCTGTAAACACATAGGGTTTACATGACACATAACTTTATATCTTATCACAAGGAGATCACAAGGATGGACAACGGTTGATCAAGAATAATTTTTTTTTGTGGGGGGGGAAATTCAGGAATTTGCTTTAAATTTAAGGGCCTCTCTTAGGGACAGGGCTACACATCATGGCTTTTTACATGCTTTTACAAGGGAAGTAAACCAGTGTCCAGCAATCGTCCTTATCTCAGTATTTCTTCTTCTTTCAGCGCCCCTCTGAGCGAGGGGTCACCCCTCTTGAGCAATACTACGATCCTTGCCACTTTCTCCTCCTCAACTTCTCCCCTGACACATGTTGTCACAAGGCCAACATAAACAGTGGCGCGTGACACGAGCAATAGAAAAACCAACCAGAACAGGCATGCGTATACCAAACTACCAGCAGAACTACACAAAAAACACAAGCGCTGCGTCTAAATTAAAGCGCATGCCACAGCAGAAACAGACAGGCTCACTGAATACTCCTTTTACATGAGAAAGATACGTGTGTGTATCAAGAACAGGTAAGTCCGAGGGCTGTAAACTGCCGGAAAATTGAGGAACTCAGAAAGAGAGTACCCGAATGTAATAGATCGGCCAAAATCTGAGGAAAAAAGTTTCAAAAGCAGGCTACTACTCACACACACAACACTCAACGCGCACCTCCATTCTGACGAAGAGAGACAGACAGAGACAAAGGGCAAAACCTGACTTTTTTATCAAAGAGTATGGGGAACATTTTCAATTTTTTGGCAGGTTTGGGGGTTGTCATTGCTTATTTGGTGACAAGGTTTTCAACATTTTAACTCTATTTCACCTTTTACTTTGCAAATAGTTACTTTACTGTTTTTCCCAGTGAACGTTTTACAGTTTTAATTCTTCATGATTTTGTTTAACCCTCCTATGCTGAAGTCACTCTTTGGGTAACTTGGTGAACACCTCAAAGAAGCACAGCTGTGTGGTGTTGTGCACTGCATTAACCCTCCGATGCTGAACTCACTCTTTGGGTCATTTGGTGAACACCTCAGAGAAGCACAGCTGTGTTGTGTTGTGCACTGCACCAACAGTCCCTCATAGGAATATCAGATTGCACTTTTGTGCTGCCCCAACAACTGTGCTTCACTGTTTCATGTGCATCATTGTGCAGTAAACCAAATGCAGTGAAGAGGACTGCACAAAAGACCCTAGGTCATTTTGTGCTGGCAACCAACTGTGTACACACTGAACCTGTGCAAGTTTGTGTTCCATATGGAAAACACATGCAAGAGAGTGACTGTGGGCACTTGTGCAAATTATTGTGTGCTGTAAAACCAAAGGAAGGTTAAATTGATGGTTTTTTTCCCTCACTTTTTTTCATGTTTCCCAGGCTGGGGTTGAATTTAAGCCCACAGAGGAATTAAAACTGGCTATGGGTACCAGCATAAAATGAGATCCATCCTCTTTTCAACGTAAGTTGTACAACCATGAAAAATATACATGTATATCCAACACGTACAGACTATAATGGGACACTGAACTGACACGATGCATACATAAACAGATATCACAGCAAACCTAGGTACTCCACAGAATATCTAAAAAGCAAAAAAAAACAAACAACATCAGAATCATGCAAATGCATGTCCATAATGAAAGACAAATTGTTACTGTGCAATGGGCATATGGCGTTAGGGTGCTATGCTTTGTCTAAGCGGTTGTGTGTCAATGATTGAATGCACTCAGACAAAATCAATATGCTTGCATTGGTCAACTGCGACACAATGATAACATGGAGAGTACAGCCCTTTATGCAGTTGTGCAGCCCTCAGTATGAATATACATGTACATGTACGTGTACATCCATGCTTGTCTGTTAAAATTCCTTAAAAAAGGTCTTTCAATGTACAAAGTTGAACACTGCACGGTCACTGCAGTGACTCGATGGTACATTCTTGGTACTTGCAGAAAAACTGGCCAATCGGGCATTGCAACCCCTCCCCTCCCGTGTGAAGAAGTACTAACTGGGTAAGCTAGTTCTGAATTATCAGAATGCGCATACTGCCAAACGAGGTGTTGGGTTTGGGTTAGCTTGGTTGAGGTGCCATCAAAAGTGACGACATGAAATTCCATGCATGGTAATAGAGAGTAGACTGCACTGTCCAAAAACTGTCAAAATTCTGCCAAACCAAGATTGGATTTGGCTTTTGGAGGTCATTTGGGTTCAACTCGATTCCATTCCGGGGTTAAGTTGAACTTGCCAACTAAATCGAGGAGGCTTCACAGAAAACCATGCACTGGCTTTCGCCGTGTTCACTTGTACACTTAATAGGATGGACCTCAGCTTACTTTCAAAAGATCCAAGGTTTCAATTTTTGTCAGTGTTTGGGTCTTGGAAATGCTCATGGAAATGAAACGCAAATGTTCCAAGCAGGTAACGGTGTGCAATCACCCAAACACTTGTGTATGAAACACAAGTGTGAAAGCATGCAACCTTAGGATGCACAGTACACATGATCTCTTTTTCATTGGAATGTGCACAACGCTCCCGTTTTGGCTCGCGGGAGACCTTTTTCAAAATTTTGGCTTCTTTTTAATCTGCAGATTTGTCTCAAGCTCTGCAATTGGTTTTAAACTTTTGACTATGAGAGACAAATGAGAGCACTCCTCACATTAGACAGTTGGATGATCTGAGCCAATCAAAGGAGAATAGAGAACTAAAGTCACACCTGAACACCTGAAGCCCGTGAGACAAAGCTGATGCCTCGTTGGGCTACAGACACTGGGCAACAATGGCACCCTAAGTGTTTGCCATAATATTTCTGCTCGGAACAGTGTCGTAGTCGAGTCCATCACAAGTCCCTTCACAAGACCAGTCATCAAGAGCATGAAGCAGTGAACAATGACAACAGAATGCTTTTGTCCCACTCATTTGATTAGCTTGTGACTCGGCTTAAGACTGGGTGACTTATGATGGACTGGCGGGGCCCATGATGGACACAACTTCGGCGCCGCCTCGGCACTCGGTACTTGTGAACAGAGATTTTACTCCTGTAAGTACAACACAAAACTCAGGGTGTAGCACTAGGGCATGATGCACCATTCCAACACAGACCACTTACTGTACGAATCAAGTCGTCGCTGTTTTGCTGATAGGGGAACACATGTGAGCAAGTAAAAGCAGAAAATTTGGAACAGAATTGAAGAGGAGATAAGCAGTGAGAAACAGATCAAGAGCGCCACACAAAAATCAAAGAGTTCAGTTTCGTTGGATCATCAATAAAAAGAGATTATAGATAAAAATGTGACGAAAACCAAACGGAAAATCTCAGAAGAGTGAAATTACCAGCAGCTCATTCCAATCTGTTGTTAATGTCAATAGCAGTAAATCATAAAAAGCCAGGCATTTACGAACAGTCATTGTCATGCATGGCCACACCCAAGCTTTCCAAAATTGCGGGACAAAGCTTAAGCAAATGAATTCATGACTCCCCTTGTCAAACGAGGGTATACAAGTGACCATACTCAGCAAGCGCTTATTGTGAATGTGAATGATTGTGATCCATGCATGACAGTGAACATGAGTGAAGATACCACAATCGGCCAAAAGATCGATGTGTGTCTTTGGTGTGTGCCTGTGTCCAGTTCCCTAACGTCTTGTCCCCTCCCCCCCCCGGGGCCACTTTTGCCAGGATTCTTACTGACTCTTGCACAAAGTTTCCGCCGCACAGGAAACCAACAGTACAGACTCTGCTCTTCAACCTTCAAGCCCCGTGGGAGGTACAACCGCCTGAACTTTTAAAAATCCAAATTTCTCGGCAGATTTCAAAGCATCTTCGTTGGGGTTAACTTTCCAAGGTTATTTCACAACTTTCTCCGCACAAAACTGGAGTCATGTTCTGATTTGAGAAATTTTGGAGATGTGTTCCAGAAACTACGGGTAGGTGAACTGTCTGGAAGTAAGAACTTTATTTCAATGCAAAGGAGATCTATCGGTGTTTTACTCACAAGCTTTGACGACTCGGGGCTTTTGGCCTTGCGAAGCTTGCCTTTTGCAGCATCCAGGTCAAGTCGCTTGTTCTCTAAGATTTTGCGCTCTTTCTGAAAGGAGATGAATAAAACACAAATTGAGGGAACTCAGCCAGAGTGAATTTTTGGGGTTGTCAGTAAACTAGCCACCCAGATAACTAGCAAACCAGCCAGCCAACTAGAAAGCAAACCAGCCAGTTAACAAGCAAACCAGCCAGCTAAGTAGCAGACCAGCCAGCTAACAAGCAAACCAGCCAGTTATCTAGCATACCAGCTAGCTAACAAGCAAACCAGCAAGCTAACTAGCAAACCAGGGAGCCAGTGAGCATGTCAGTAAACAAGCATCAGTGTTGTCTCTCTAAGAACCCCTGACAAAGACCATTACAAGACCCCAAAAGATCATTTTAAGACCAACACCAGACCTCCAGTCTGAATTCAAGTCACAAGCTATTCAAACGCGACAGCAATGAATGCACTCCTTCTCTACTGTTCACTATGTTCCTTACGACTTATCTTGTAAATGGTCTGGAGTCTGGTCTAGTGATGGGCTTGATTAGAAAGCAGACTTGCATGCCCCAACAGCCAGCCATCTTGCCTTTACTAGTCACCCCCCTCCCTTACAGAGCACTGGAACGGGAAACTATTTCAGGATGCATGTCATACTTTTTAGTTTGAGCACTCACTGGACAGAGTTTGTTTGAACAATAACACGGGTCAACACTTCCACATGTGCGCGACTTGTGCCCACAGAATATTCACGTATGAATTAGGAGTGCAAGCAGCACACGATGCTTTGCACATCCGTAGCTGTGACACGTTTCCTTCGCAACATTTTACAAAAGCCATCTGCCGCGGGGATAAGCGAAACGGCGGGCCAAGCCCGAGTGGTGACATCCAGCTTACGGTGATGGTCTTCATGTCCGCTTCCAGGAAGTTACGCAGCGGGCCGATGAAGTTGGTGATGGCGGCTTGCATGAACTCCTTCTCAAATTGGCCAAGTTTCTTCTGGGTACCTCCGCACTGCACGAGGGCCGCACCTAAGGGGAGCAAACAAAGTACATTTGGTGTGCGTACACGTACATTCAGACTACAGTCAGCATAGCACGACTCACAGACTGGAGAACAGAGAAAAAGTACTGATATTTTCTCAAGTCAGGAAGTAAATTGGCTCGCACACTCAAAGTCACGGTAAGAATGGTACCAACAGCCCTTCCGAACTGAAACTAGAAGCTCAAATGGGGCCCAGTTTCATCGCAGTGAAGAACAAAGAGGCAAACTATGGTACGGGACATAGACCGGTTCTTGAATTCAACTCAATTTAACAAGGACAACATTCCAGAACTGAAGCTTGTAATGTCAAAGGGTATCTATTTTTACAACCCAGACCCAACTACAATGACTCGAGATGCTTCATCCATCTCCAATTAGTGCCCCACACGCCGATCACTGCCAGGGCATGTCCATAATTATAAAAAGATTTCCAATATGGGTTTGGTTTTCACCTGAAGTACAGCTAGTTTCAACCAAAGACCGTTCCAAATACTGGCTATAAATAATAATGGCTCAAAGTAACAAGCGTAGCCTGTGACACTCTTTCGATTTCAACACTACGGCAAAAACACCGACTGATGCAAATTTCGATGATGGGTTGTCACTCCACAGAAGGCAAAATAAAGTCGACCGGACAAAACAAACCAGTATCTTTTCTCATACATTTGCGATGAAATTTTCTCATCCTACCACGCGAAACCTTCCAAGATCACTGAGTATAAAACAAAAACTGCCAGAAAAAAGAAATCACAAAAAAAAGTTAGAAGGGCGTGTGCTTTGATGGCCTCTCGCACAATGGGGATCTCGCATCTTCAAGATAAAATCAGAACTGCAAATGAAGTCTCGGTCGGTAAAAAAAATCTAGATCGTGACCAAATCAACTGGCTATGGCTTATGAGACGGGACTGCAGCCACTCGACAGTGACTCTCGTAGGTGTACATGTCACCATCAGCCACAGCCATAACTTAAGGACTTACAGTTGGTGACTACAAAAGGATGCCTCTTGTACATTTTGGGATCTCCTAGTTCAAGACGCAAGTATTATCCTTACCATATTGGGTGCCAGGCCCCAGCTCGTTGCCGGCTTCGATCATTGTCAAGCCGAAAGCCTCATGGTTGGTCTCACGGTCCTGCATCTTCCGGTCCAGCTTGGTATTCAAGAAATCCTCCATGCGTCGGGCTGGAAAAAAAAGAGGCAGATACTGAGGATCTTGATCTGAATGGACCAAGAAGTAGAGACCAGGTCTTAAAGTCATTTGCGTCCAGTGAGGTTCACCCGAGAGGATCAAGTCAACTGACACATATTTAATCTGTTCATTGATACTTTCAAGTTCAAAAAATGAAGAAATAACCTCACTTTCAATTTCAATATGGCCTCCTCATGAGTAAAGTCCACTACATGATGGTGCTGGTCCAACAATCTGGTCAAAAGGAGGTACATGGTGCTACCGCCAACCTTCTTCTTGTTACTACTTTACCAAAATCTTCAAATCATGTTATTCTCACTTGGGTTGGGTTGCAGGACCGCTTCCGTGCGGGACAGGATGCGTTCCGTCCATTGTTTGGTCCGGTCAGCTCTCTGCTGCAGGTTCTCAAACTGGGCATCCAGTTCAGTCTTCTCAGCACTACCAAGCTTCTCCTCTGTATACTGTGGGGGTTCAAAGGTCATTTTCTTGATGCAGATTTTTTTGCAGAATAAAACACATATCTTGATTTCCTGTGTTTCTTTTTTTTTTTGTTTAAACTGAGTTTGCTTTTTCTTTCTCAAGTCTTACACGGTGGCGTAACTGGGGCTAAATATCGGGGAGGGGGGCCGACCGGGGTGCACATCTTTTTTCGAGGGAGTACCACAAGAAACTAAGCTACAGCCTTGCATTTCAACAGAGTTTATGTACAGATTTCAAATGGGGGGGGGGTTTCCAGGGAGGGGGGCACAAACATACAAGCCTCCACTGGAAGGGGAGGGACTGTACACAGCAATGACCAGACACACTAGGATGTTCTCCACGGTGCCCAGAACAAAGATCGCAGCCAGCGTGACCGAGGTGAACGTCATCACTCCAGCCATAGTTACATGTATGCCACTGGTCTTACATAATCATTTCACACCATTAATACAGGCCTACTAATACTATGTACGTCAAGGAGGGTAAGAATACCATTTCATACGGACAAAATACTATTCGTTTTTACAACCTTTTTTTGGAAAAGAAATAGGGGTGACATGAATTTGACAGGCCTCGTTTTATTTTTGTTCTTCAAATTTTTGGCAATCATTAATCAAACAATAACCTGTAGTAATATAACTTTCAAACAATTTCAGGCCTGTCATTGAAAAGGAATGTAAAAAAAACTCCAACCCATTTCATAAAGAAAATAAATTTCATTTAAAAAGCGGTAAACCAACATGATCGCACAATTCGTAATGCACAGACGTGATGGAAGACATGTACACGTACATACACCTCGAATGCATGTAGTAACATACATCATGTACATTGTCAGTCGTATCATGTACAGTTGTACAGTTAGTTTAAAATGATGTCGACTTTTTACCTGCCTCGCTCGTGTAAAAAACACACCAGCCTGGCCGGCGAATTTCTTCATGTTTTCCATGGCTGGAGATGACATGCTACTGTGGGTGTAGACACCACAGCAAACGGGCTACTTGATGGCGAGATGGGCGTTAAAATGGGACACAGATGGCAGGAGCAATCATGATCATGAAAAGAAAACCCTCTCAGAAATCCCATGAAAAACACCACGTATGTAGTTGTGCTTCCGGGGTCTGATGGAAGGAAGGGCGCCGCCACAAGCATCGATCAGGCCAAGTACGGGATCCCTCGGCTACGGCTAGAGAATAACATGCGCACTAAAGTGAAAGAAGCCATTAGCCGGCGGCTTCCATTAGCGCAAGCGTAATCCAGCCATACCTTATCAAAGTTTTTGCTGGACAAAAAATATATATTCATGATTAATTTGGATGAACGCTGAAAGAAAGCAAGGTCATAAAAAGGTGAAGACTTTTGACTCCCCCCCACAAAAAAACCCAAAAGACAAAAAAGAAAGAAACAGAAAATCACACCTTCAAAGGTCGGTCAGGCTGCTCCGGGGTATCGTTCTGTACTGAAATCAAACGATAAGTACCTTTGTGCTTCTGTGGTTAGAGGTGATAAATCTCCTTGTGGAATTTAATGGGAGTTTCGTGAGTTACATTAACGTCATTATTCCAGCCTACGTTTACATCATTTCTGTCAATTTCATGACCACGGGTCGTCATTTTTCTTCAAAATGGAGCAAAAACGGGACAAGAATTGACAAGGTTTCAGGTTTCAGGCCATGAGGGTTTTTTAAAAGTGTTGTATATAGTGTACGTGTAGGGTGCGTTCGCGCGGTAGCTCCTGTTAACACAGAAGAATGCGTGCGCATCACACTCGGGTGCAGGAGTATACTCCCCCTCAAGCGAGAGTATACTCTCGCTGACCCACGGGTCGTACTCCAGCCGTTCGAGCGCTCAGGAGTAGCTCGCTCGAACGCACCCATATATACGCGTACACCGAACCGTCATTTTAGCTCTTTTTTTCTGCAGTTGTTCCTTCGGGGGAAGATGCACCTGTGAAGATTACCTTGAATTAAAATTCGAGTCTCGTGTTAGACGCCACCTCCTCCTACCACTGACGGCCACCTTCGCTTACGTCCGTCCTTTCCCTTTGAGTGTCTGTTTCTCGTCGCGCCTGCGTACACCACTGTAACACAATGGTCCGTATTACAAAAAGAACAGGCCGACAGACTCTCCGAACGGGGCAACCAACTCGCATGCGCGTCATACGTCAATAGTGCTCCTGTCCGACTAATTAAGGGAATACAGTGAGGCTCCGGTCATTAAGTTACTGGAGAAATGAGGACATTCACTGTGAGTCTGAAGAAGATTAAGCTCGCCGGGCAAGGCAGCATTCATAGCAGCTCGGCTTCGACACGGTCTGCAGGATTGTGGGCGAGGGGATTCCAGAGCATTGAAGACTTGTCATTTGTTGCTGTAGCTTGTGAGTTGTTGATGCGAATACTCGGAATGACATGGACACGAACTTCGTCCAGAGAAGAAGACTGGCTTTCAACTTACTGGTGCCCTGAAGACTGAGTTAAAAATATTCCCAGCATTTGCAGGAAAGACAACTACAAATGAATGCCCCGTGGCATCCCGATGTTAATACCACCGAGGCAGGTGTTGATAGCGAGTTGCAACCGCTCACCCAAACAGAGGCCGCTGTGATGACGTTCACCGTGGCCACGCTTGCCGTGATCTTCGTCTTGGGCACCGTGGAGAACATCCTGGTGTGTCTGGTCATCGCCGTGTACAGCCAGATGCGCACCGTCTTCAATGTTCTCGTCTTCAACTTGGCGGTAACCGATCTGCTCCTCGGAGCCCTGGCAGCGCCGACCTATATGGCCCGTCTGGTGTACGAGTTCTGGACGGTAGGCTCAGGCTGGCCAGAAAGCAACCCGGACGAAGGAATCCTGGTTGTTTGCCACATGTCGGCGTTCACGCATTACGTCTGCACCTCGCAGTCGCTCCTGACCATGATACAGATGGGCATCATCCGAGCCATTGCTATTTTCAAGTCCTCCAAGAGAGCCGTTTTCCGCATCAGTAAACTCGTGCCCTGTGCTCTCATCGTGGTCAACTACATCATTTCGCTCACCTATGCCGCCTTGAATTACCGCAAGGGGACCTTTACGTTCTGCTTAGACCAGCGCATGCGGGCCAGCCTAGGCGTCCGTCTCAGCAGCTTGGGTATACTTGTGGGTAATCTCGCCATCGTCACAGTGACATACATCGGAATTTTTGTCGGCACCAAGCGACAGGGGACCGCCATGACTAAGAGGCGAGAGATAGGGCCAGCCGGCGCAGTTGCGACGGCGCGCCCGGTGAACCGCTTCGACATCGCCACGGCTAAGTCGCTGCTCCTGGTGGTCGGGACGTACGCCATCAGCTACCTGCCTTACGTCGTGTTCATCTCCCTATGGGCGGCAGGCGTTGTCAAAGACGAGCCCCGCCTCATGGTCATCTTCCCCGCCCTGACCTCCCTGTGTAGCTTGGTCAACCCCCTCATCTACGCCGTCAACTCGAGCGTATTTAGGAGACACTTGCTGAAACTAGTCCGGCTGGACAAGGTGGTCCTACGACGGACAGTGCCGGTGACAACAGCAGCAGTTACCGGAACCACCCGGGTTCCCTTTCGGCGAGAAACCCCTCAACAGTAGCCTTAGGAACGGAACCCGAACGCCTATGAGCTTTAAATTCGCAAAAGCGGATCGACTAAATATTCATGAAGGGGGGAGGGTATTTTGGGGAGGGAAATTGTAAATTTCTTTATGTAGCCTTTCTTTTGGAACTACTGCCAATTCAAAGTTTAAACTGAAACTGGAAGAACTGTTTAATTGCTCCCTCCAAAAAATGAACTGAGCGGTAGACAGATTATTCAGGCGTGGTGATGGCAAATACAGAACGATGTTCAATGTGAATACTTGCCATTTTTCTCCATTCTACTTTTGTAACAGGATTCGATTATTTTTTTGGGGGGGGCACCCAAAACTGCTATTTCACTTAATCGTCCAAAGTTTTTGTTCAGAGTAGAAATGATATTTATAGACTGAAGTGATAGCGTTGAATTGATGTATTTGTTATTAAAAAAATTCTCTTCCCTTAAGTGTTCAAAGTAATCACGAAATACATTCCCCACTGAACCACCAGTAAGGTTTGAGTGTTTTAGTTTTAAGTTGGTGATACTTTCTGAAAAACTTTCGACGTCGTAATGAGTGGTTGTCTCTTTGCGGTGATTGAAATCGTGGGTTCCTTCATTGCCGTTTAATATCATTTCATGGAGTTAGCTATCAAACTGTAATTTTCCAATGCGCTGACGGTCAATTTCCCTGTTGTTGGGCGAAAGCACTACATCCTGTCAAGCCACATTGCGCGCGAATTCTTTGCCGGTAACGCGTAGGGTACGCAAACCCAAGTCCCTAAGAAAGAAGTAAACAGAGACACAATGGCCGAGTTCGGGCGGTTTGTTCTCGTATGTTCACGAACAGCTTGATTTGTCGTTCTTGGGTCGGCCGCTCGAACGCCGGGAACGTACAATTGGTCATCGCTGTAGTTAATGACAAGCAACATGGCGGCGTCCATATCGTAGTAAACTATTCGAGAGTTAATGCTTGGACAACTGGGCTGAATTCTTTTCTATTCAAACAGGAACATTCACTTCTGTGTTTTGAAAAATAATTAATGTTAATTTTGCAAAACTTCCTATCGTCTCTAACTTTGTAAACTATCTCTCTATTTTTTCAAGCTGTTCAAAAATCTAAATCTCACGAGTTTTTCCGTGTGTTCCTGTAAAACCCTGACGAGGAGGTGGTGTGTGATCCTGTTCCGAGAACAGTGTTCTTGAGTCGTGTTCCCGCTGTTCGAGCGCGAGAACAGGAAACCCGTGTCAAGAACACGGCTCCCGAACTCGACCCTCGAACTCGACCAATGCGATCGTATTATAGAGGTCGCTTTACTAATGGGATGCGTTGTGTACAGAGAGAGTTGCTACATGAGTGTCACCATACAGATCTGGGATCCTTAGCCCTCTGGTTTGGAATGATACAACATAGTTTTATTCACTCAATGACTGTAGCTTTAAGTGGCATAAACGGGCATCATGTTGTAGACCAGGGCATATCCTTACCTGAACTGTTCGGTTGAAAAACGTCCCGGCATCACTGGCGAACCCTTTCAGCTTGTCCATGATGCCTGCTGGATATTGCCTGCTTTGGCTGTAGTTTCACTGTGGTTTCACTCACCAAACGGCCGGCGAATAATCGGTCTGGAGCCTCACCGGAATTTCCTAGTACATAATGACACTGTACTGAACACAACACAAAACTGCTGGTACGAAAGAGGGTTGGGTTTCGAAAGAAAAAAAAATAATAATAGAATATCATGACGTAGCCCAGTAACAGATGGTGTGATGCGTATGGATCCGGGCTGTCAATAAAATATCGATATTTTTTTCTGTATAATGTTTCTAAGAGTCTGTGATGGCTTTGAATAGTGGCGTTGGAGTGGTTTATCCAGCGAGGGGAGGACAAGATCTCTCACAGATTTTGCTGTGAAAATTGTTAGTTTCCATGACAATTCCTCAGAAATGTCCCCCGGACACCTTGTCAATCTGACACTGTTAAATGCTTGGGCCCTTCCATTAAGTCAAACATTATTGAATTGAATTGGAAACTGAGCAATTATTATTGACCCCTTTCTGGTAATATAACGCTCACGGTTGGGGTAGCCTTGTAGTGCAAGATTGAGAGGTCCGAGGAATCTGCAAAATGGAGGCCTATCCACAATGCACTGCGATGAAATGATGCGTATGTGTGCTTACTATTTAAATGAGGAGAAAATCTGCATAAATCGTTGCATCGGAAGCGCAACGCCGCGCGTGCAGCGACCAATAATCGATGTGCTTAACAAAGAGAGACGGCGGACTGCTCACGTGTCACAATAACTATGGTGGACTTGAAGCAAACCCTTCCATAAATGATTCGTATCGCAAAAGCAGAACTCTAATTAACACATTTCAAGAGATAACAGTTTTGTGTTCTAAAATCATTACCACATCAGACCCAGACAAGTCTAACGGCTTCAACGCAGACATACCTCCGTGGCGCAACAGATGGTTGGGAACTCAACCACGCATTTTTTTTTAAATTTCCATCGAATACTATTTTACACCATTCTAATGTAGTAACAGAAAAAAGGTGTTCGTCATAGAAGCGTGTGTCAAATGCTACATCGCTGCCAGACACTATTGTGGCAATCTTTTTTAAAGAGATAACCTATTTTGCCAAAACGTCAATTATTAAGAACCTGACCATCAGCCTTCGACTGAGTAAACACACGCATCGACTGCGAACGGGCAACCTCTACGGATTCTGGATAGGAGATGAATACGGTAATAAGGCATCATTCAAACCATTATTCGTTGGCGATTAACTCGGCAACAGCGCATTATTAATTATTGTTTAACATAGAAGTTCACAGTACTGCGACATGAAGGCACTTGTCCTCAAAGTAAAAGTATATTTTAGCCTTATATAACAGCCGGGCAGCATAGTGACATGATTTACACGGCACCCGCATACCAGCATGTTTTACGGTTGAGTTAACCCTGACTGCATATGATAATTATAACCCGTCCAAAAAAAAACTGCAAAACGAGAGAGACAGGCAATCGCCATCCAAGCACAGCGAACTCGGCAGTGGTTTTGATGCCATCTAGGGATGGCAAAAATATACCTGTGTGTAATAACATACACTCAAAACGCACCAGCGGGGGGTTCGCATCTCAACTTCACGCGTCGCACGGGTTATATGACAAAACAATAGAATTAATAGCTCAACGACGGGTGGCGGTGAACTTTGCTCCCGGTGCCTGAAATTTGGCGGAAAAGGGGGCCCATCACATCCTGGCAAAGGAACAATTTGCAGCTGTCAGTGGAGCACACTCGGCGAACCTGACGGGGCAAGATGAGCTTTCTCTCCTCGCTGCTGGTATGTATTGACATGGTGGTTCGTAACTACAGCAAGCCAGCAATGGAAAAGCATAGGGTATCATGGGACTGCTAACAGATGTGCGTGTACCATTTACGGTCCATGGCGGTCAAAGGCAAAGCTGTATAAAAAGCACAAACCAATCAGCCAACCAAATAATCTCTCTGGATCAAGTCTGGATCTAAAATACGTCCGGGTCCCACTGAGGGCGTGGAGAGATTTAACAATGACCTCGGACATTAGTCTTAATACGGACCTCGGACATTGGCTATCCAGTAAAGCGCAATTTAAGTTTGACTGCAAAAATTCACTGATCCCCGAACGAAATCGATCCCTAGTAATTCTCGTGGTTAGTAAGTAGAGACAAAAGTATTGGAACATTGATAGCTGCGTTTGTTTGCAGATTTTGTAGAAGTACCTGATTGAGTTTCTAATCGATGGAAACACAAACACATTTCAAGGCGTATACGAAATGTACAGCACGGGCAATCGGTCACCTGCGGCGACGGAAGAAGCGCGACTGACAGACTTTTTGCAAGACGAGCGATGAAATTATTTCACACTGTGAAACTCGCAGCAGGCCAATATTTTAGCACATAGGGCCCTATCATTGTGACAAAATGCCCTATAAAACGGGCAGGGTCAGTTATTTCCAGGGTAAAAATCAAACATTTCAAACGCTTCGAGCACAATTAATCCATGACCAAAGAAAATGAGGAAAAGAGTAAAATGTCCAACTCGGAGACGTTGGCACCCTGGTGAATTCTAGCCCTTTGCTATATGAAAATCGTGCAGCTGGCATGGTAGCCACAATACAGTGAGAAATATTGTCATTAATTTAATAAATTAACATTCAGGGTAGCCGTAGCAGTCCCCAACCCTCCAACAAAAATCAACACTGTTTGGTGTTATCAGCTGACCATACCATAGGGAGTTACTTTAACACCGCTGGTGTTACTTTGCACACCTATAAGTGTTATAGTGCACTGGAGGATATCAAAAGTAACACAAAGTAACACTAACATTTCTAACACCAGTGAAAAGTGTTGGTGTAGTCCTTTGATAACATCGGGGGTGTTAAATTTAACACCCCAGTTTTTGCAGTGAACGGTTGGAGGACTGTTGGATTAAAGACGAACTCGCTGATCATACAATGAAACAAGAGGCCTAATAATTCCTCTCTAAAAAGCTAATCTGAAATCGTGAACCTCCAGATAAAGGGGTGTTACTAGTCCACACACTTTAGACAAATCTGGGAAAAAGAACAAGGCCTAGACGCCATTCCTGCGGAGCCATCCTTTTCGCACGCAGAGGTACACGCCCGCGTTAAGTTCCTCACCGGTCAAAGGGTGACGTCAACATTGATCTCCAGTTAAAGAAAAAAACAACATACATCAAAAGTCCTTTTAAACAGCAACACAAACTATAAACAAAATCAAAATGATCAAACATTAAAATTTAAATCTGACCGGACATACAAAACTGTCAAAATGTTAAATAATGTCAATTAAACTAATATAAAATAAAACTGATGAAATACCCTCAAAAACATATTACTACACTCAAAAAAAGTCAAAACGGCTCTAGACACCGCCACGCCTTGGTTGTGAATGAGTCGGCGGTTACCAGCGCCCTGCGTGGGTTACTGTCGTCAAAATTACCTCCTCAAGCTTCAACCATGGTTGCATGATTACGTAATTGCCCAATTACGCGTCAGAGTATCGGTGCCAAGACTTAATCCCTCGGAAATGAGCCATCACGTGTGATGACGAAGTGCGCTGGTTGAGTCCTCTTTCGGGGTGGTGGGTGAAAGAGATGCGCATTTTCTACGAATTAAGCACAATTGCTTCATTAAAACCGCCTCAACCTTCATTTCAGGTAGCATCCCGCCAATTAGGAAGGTGCTTTGGACGGGACACCTTTTTAATCACTTCCGTTACTAAAAATGCACACTGGAATGGGAGAAACTTTCATTCAAGGAAAGTCGTCGTTCCCTAATACCCGCGTAAATAGCTCAAAAGAAATAAAGTACGCCAGTGAATGGTAACTTGTTTTACAAAGTAACAAGCAGAGACAGGAGATATATAAATACAATTTATCAAATATATAAAGTTTTCTAATTTTAAATTTATTGAGAAAAGGCCTGACAGCTCGCACTGACATCAGAACGAGAGGACACAGCTGTAGCCAAACGCGTATCAGATCTCCTATAAAATAGGCTTCTGGCGTGACCCTAGGTAATCAAGCGTCTCCTCAAAACACGCCAGTTTGATTGATCTCTTTTTGGTTGGTTTTAATACCTCTTTTTTTCCTGGGTATATTTTTGTGCATTATCCTTTCTATTTGCCCCTGTAAAGCGCAACGATCGGAGCCGATGTACATATTTAAGCACAAGAATTATACGACACGAATTAATTCAATAGAAAAAATATCAGGAATTCTGGCAGCGCTTGGTATTTTAGACTCCATAAACCGTGTGGCTTTGGACAGGTGACCAATTACAAGCAACAACGGAGGCCACATATCTGTAAGAAGATTTTCCTTTCTTTTATCTTTGAAATGCATTTAAATGATTTAATTGACTGTTACCATGTCATCTGATGAGTGCTGACAAATCTCACAGCTGAATTGTTGATGTTGCTCAGTTGAATGGTGCATTTTATTTATGTGTGACTTGCGCAACCGATCCTGTATTTTCCTGTACAAAAATCTTAATTTTTCAGAGGGCCCTTGATAAGTGGCACTTAATGACCACCAGAGTTTTACTACCAACGTCTTGCCCAGCATGGTACCTGAAAGGGGAGATATCATCATGACTATTGGCTATTGTGGGCGTGGCGACCTTGCTCCTGGGTGAGGCTACATCTACCTGCATGCTTCAACAGACATGGTGTTTCAGCACATCCAGCTGGAGTGCAAGAGCCATTGAACGATGGCGAAAGGATGGACTGAACATTATTTTGGTTAAGGATTACTTAAATTGAATTTGTTATTTGCTGTGAGTTTGTGGTTTCACTAAATGTTGGAAGACCGCCTTAGTGGTTAGTTAGTCACCTAGTGTCTAATTTAACGTGGTGCATTTTGCCTGGGTGGCTCGTTTTGCCTTTATGGCTCATTTTGCCTGAGTGGCTCGTTTTGCCTGGTTGGCTCACGCTGCCTTTGTGGCATGTTCGCTGTTGAGTAATTTTGAGTAGGAGTGTATTTTGCCTTTGGTGGCATATTATTATGTTGCGCCCAGGTGACAATTCGTAATTTATTTTGATGGTCCCTACACGTGTACAAGTTTTGGTGTGTTTATTTAATTGACAACCTTGGTGTAAGTTTGAATGTATATTGTGAATTGAATTTCATGTCATAGTGATAATGGAGCTCCATGCAGTGCACTGATCGATGTATTAGTGTTTTGGGGTGTTTCGTGATTGCAAGCCTGGTTCATTTTAATCTCAAACTCGATAAACTGTACTGATATATTTTAACATTGAGGAATTATACACACGGAGGAGAAAAACCTGTGAACCTTGGGACTGTAAATAAATGATTTGAATACTAGACAGTTGCCAAGTTTGTTTACTGACGGAGTTCTCACAGCTATCCCCACTGTTTTATGTCAGGAATGAGGCGGTAAAGAGATATTCAGACAGGATCCACCTTGAGCAGAAGTCCCCCCCCCATTGGTTGAAAAGAGCCATATTGGTAGGGAGTGTTCATTTTGCTGGTAACGATGTGACCGTAACGCGTGCATTTCACAGTCGTTTGTGAACCATCAAAATACAGTTCTCACCAATGGAGCCTCTGTAGGGAGGAAAAGTGCGCCCTCTATTGGTCCCACTCGGGGCTCATAGTTCCCTCTTCAAAGTCCACAAATCGTTCTCTTCAGTTAAACATATTCCTCTCATTCAGAAACGCAACGAGCATCCAGGAGGCAGGAGCGAGGCACCGATCATCGTAGAGAACGGGGATTCTGCCGCGGTGGAGACTGACGGCCAAGACATGACGACCAAGGCCAAGGGTTCTTCGCCGGCAGCGGGTCGGAGTCCCTCTCCAAGCCCGTCACTAACGCCTCGGGGCAGCACTGTCGCCACTTCACTGGTAAATATATGGTCCACCCCTTACTTCCAGCAGTTCAGGGAAGTGCAATCTACTTCTGTAGTCAATAGCCTCAGAGTCTTTCATGTTCGTGCATGTTTGTGTATTTGTAGGTGATACAGGTGAAATCCAAATACAGCAGGTCCAAGGACCGGGCAGAGTGAGTGACGTTTCTTGCTTAATGCGGTGTCACTGCGTGGTATCGTGTCTCTTTAAAACAGACGAAGCGTCTCCATGAAACAGAATCCAATGACGTAGATTTTGAGTTTCTAGCCATGTCAATGGGCTAGTTTAGCACGAAAAAAGTCTATGGCACTTCTTAACTTATGTTTCTCATCGTGAGTCCTATGGATTACGTACACTTGTTCCATGGACATAAGGACCCAATTCATACGTAAAAACGTCGTGGAGACATAAGAAAGTCCCCACTAGTCTACTCAGTCCTTGCTCTATGGTCCAACTGTGTTATTTGGCTGCATAATCTGATTCCACACATTTCAAGTCTCTGAAGTTACGAAAAAATCTCCTTTGATTGAAACAGGCAAGTGCCCTCAAGCGAATTTCCACAGGGGACCTATTGACCGAGCTTCATGCGACCAACCGGGCTCCTGCCACCGGCACGGACGTGCCAGACCAAACAGAGAAGCCGCCTGTGGTGAACGTTGTGATCGTCGGGGCAGGGCTGGCAGGGCTGGCGGCAGCTCATAGCCTTCGCTCCGCTAACCAGGGAATCTCCATCTTGGTGTTGGAAGCTAGCGGTTAGTTGAACTTTCGCTCGTTTCCACCGTTATTAGGCCTACTGGACGCTGGGATGAGCTGATTTCCTTGGGTTGCATGACCGTCCGTAATTTCTTTGAATCCCCATTGGATAGAGGTACACCATAGTACTATTGCGTAGAACGTACGTGGGCTAGGCTAGGTACCTTCAATTTAGCTGACTTGGTCTCAGCCTCGTTCCCACAGTCCTGCTTATTAACACACAGCTGACACTATCAGGGTTTCGTCCTTAACAAAATCAAGCGAAGGGTAAAGGTAAATCCTCCTTGAGCAGAAGCACCCCCTCATCGGTTGAAAAGAGCCATTCGGGAGTGTTCGTTTTATCGGTAGTGATGCAATCGTAACTCTTTCATTTCCTATTCGTTCGTGAACCACCACAGTTCAGTTCAAACCAAAGGAGCCGCCGTTGCTTAGGAACTTGCGCCCAAGCTTGGTCCAGCTCTGGGCCCATAGCCCATCCCAAACTGAGTTTGGGCGGGGTGTCTTCGTACGTTCATGAACAGCTTGAATTGTTGTTCGTGGGTCGGCCACTCGAACGCCGCAAACGTACAATCGGGTATATATCACTGATAATTAGATTGTGTGGATTTCCATACTCTATTCATTTTTATTTAAAAAAGGACATGTCATTTTCTGTGTAATGGAAAATTATTAATTTACAAAACTCTTCCATCGTCTCCCGCTTGTCGGCCATCTGGCTATTTTTGCGGCAGTCCAATAATCAAAATCTCGCGCGTTTTTCCGTGTGTTCATGCAAATTCCTGACCAGGCGGTGGTGTGTGATCCCCATTCCGAGAACAGTGTTCTTGAGTCGTGTTCCTGCCGTTCGAGTGCGAGAATAAGAAACCGGTGTCACGAACAGGCCGCCTGAACTCGGCCCCAGCACATCGGGGATCTGCACACTGGTGAGGGAGCTCTGGGGTTGGATTGAGTTTGGTTGAAATTTGCCTGTTTGTAATTTGATTTCAAATGAAGTGAAATGAAAGAATTTCCGCTGTTGGTTCGAGCAACCCATTCCTATCCCACAACCCCCAGACCTGGGGGCAGCTGGAATTTACGATGGCACGTCCAACCAAATGGAGATGATAATAGATTCGACATTTCAAACGTCAATACAAGGTGCCGACGCTGTCGAAAGTTATGACAAATTGAAATCACTGATGAGTGATGATACACGGATACGACCCAAAAGCGGCGAAGACAAAAGCAGTGAGCGTGATTATAACAATGAAAGCAACAGAATTAACGATGAAGAGAAACCGACACACGACGATCTCTCTGGAACACGAATCCTCTGCGTCGATCAAAACCAATGCAGGCGATCCATAACAACGCACCTCCAAGAGTTTACAACTCGTTGGCCAATCACTACGCAGACAGATTTCGCCTATTGTGATTGGCTAATACGTTGCAAACTCTTGGAGGCGCACTATTGTGAATCGCCCGTATCAGAACAAAGATCAGAATCGGCCTGTCCAATATGCGGAGCTAGGCAATGCTATTTTGCTTTACGTAGCAACGCTGCAACCTCGGATGATTGATTGAAAATCACGTGCACGTACACACGGGACGGAAAAAGACAAAAATAAGGAAAAATCTGAAGTCAAATTCACAGCAACTTTTTTTTTCATTAGCAATATTCACCGCCTGGATCAGCAAGGTCACAATGTAATCAAGACATGAATTCCCAGAGCTCGTCATAAACATGTCAAATGTTGGTGACAAGTTGTCCTCGCAAGACGCCTTTAATTAACAAAATTACTTTCACTGCAGACGTATACGAACCGCGCATGGGCGGAGTTGCTCCACCAGCTGAAGGAAAGCCTCTCCCCTCACGCTGCAATTTATTTGCCCTTTTCTGCATCTTTGAGGTCTATTTTGTTCTCAAAGCAGAAGAATGTATTGATCGCCATCAGCTGCATTTTTACATCTCTCTCTGTATTGTGCTTTTCTCATTTCACTGGTTCGTGCAAGTTGACAGTGCCTCATTTCTAGACTAAACGTACCATTATTTTAAAGATGTTTTCCCCTTAATTTGATCACTGACCAACATGTCTTGATTCTCTTTTACGTCATCCTTTTCTGGTTTGACAGACCGAGTTGGAGGTCGCATATTAACTCGAGAATTGGAATCAAACACAGGTCGGGACTTTTGGGATCTTGGTGCTCAGTGGATTAGTGGGTCAGTATGACAGACTCTCATGTTATACTTGTATCGAAAGACTGAAGTAAGTCTTCAATATCGACAGGTATATTAAAGCAGGCTCAGACAGTACAGGCCATGGCTGAAGAGTCTTCGATTAGACGCGATCTTCATGAAAACGCAACCATGGACGCAGATAGTCATAAGTTTGCTGACTGTGTGCATGACTGTACGCATCTCAGTGATGAATGCAGCATTAAAAAAAAGCGGGAGCAACATTTTTACGGAGGCCGGGGGACCGTTCACCTCGGATGAAGGTGAACCTGAAGTGTGTTTTTTAAATTCACTATTTATCACCAATTGAGGGCAAAAACAAAGGGAAAGGGAAAAACGTACTTCCCAACAAAAAAAAAATCATATACAGAACGAAACGTGGGTTGCATCCCAGTGGATTCTCCACGAAACCTGCATAATTACACTGAAATCATGACAACACTACCCCTTGACCCACCCCCCCAGCTCTCAGATCAAGATGATGCAGCTCATCGACCAACTGGACCTTCAGATTTACACCCAGGCGGAGACCGGGGCCCACTTGGCCCACTTTGGAGACGGCAGGAAGGTGCAGTTCGAAGCGCAAACTCACCCGCTGTCCTCCATGACTAGGTACGACTACACCACGTTCATAACAAAGGTAAGGCAGTGCACCATTCTGCGAAATCAGCGTGGCTGCGGCCATGCAGGTTCTCTCCGCCTCGAGCAGAAGCGCAGCACACCCTCATTGGTTGAAAAAACAAGCCTCGTTGGTCGGGAGTGTTCATTGTTGTTGGTAGCGACACGCCGGTATCGCACGTATTTCATTGTCGTTTGTGAACTAGCGAAGTGGAGTTCTGACCAAAAGAGTTGCCATTGCTTGGAAATGGTGGCCTCTATTGGTCCAGCTCGGGGCTCATAGAGTAAAGCTGCGTCTATATGAGACGCGGCTGCAGCCGCTAATGCATGCCAGTGGCTTCCATACGCGCAGAAAAGGCAGCTGCAGCCATTACTTTGGACGGAGTCTAACTTTCTGGCACTCCAGGGAGGGATTGGCCTTCGGAAAAATGAGATCAGCCAGACTCTCATGCTACTCCTAATATCACATGGTAGCCATCTTGCATGGCAGTTCTTCTGTTCCACAGGGAAACCTCCTAAGTGCACACTCTGCGGAACAGAAGCAGTGGCCTGCAAGATGGCAGTCATGCAAACCCTCTATAGGGCTTTGGCAGTTTACATCAATTGAGCGATATCAGCACTAACTTCATTACACATGAAGCACTCTGACAACTCACGTATGTCTGTTATTATTCAGTTTCGATACTGTGAGTTGCAGGTTTGATTTTCGATTGATTTTACACTATCATGCTCCATCAGAACACTCACTGCGACCCCGTTCGCTCCTCGTCAATCCACCTAAAGGCGCACAAACACTTCCTGTTGAACTCCGCTCCGTTTTTCTTTGTTCGCCTGGTGCACGATTCAGGTCGAGAAACTTCGACTGGACGTCTCCTTGGAGACCCCCGAAGACTGCCCCATGGCGCTAGAGTGGGACTCGATGACCCTGGAACAGTTCCGGAAACGGCACATTTGGACGGCAGGTTTGTGGCCCACTGACTCGCTGCGACTGAACATCACCTGTTCTGAACCTCTTCAATTAACAAATTTCGATTATTGGTTGAGAATGCAGGAGAAACAAAATTTTGGGTTGTCACTAAAAATCGTCAACACGTCCGAGTTTTAAATTAACCTTATGTAAGAACCGGGCTATTTTGGCCCATTTCGCAGCCGGGAGTGCCCCTAAGAACTCGGTTGTGCCTCCCACGTTGTTTTCTTTAAATTTGGCGTGTAAAAACACTCCGTATCATTACAACTGTGAAGTTTGGACTCTGTCAGATTTACACATTTGTTTTGTTGTTGGGGTCATTTGCATTTCAGTGCTACAAGCGTGCCAGTATACGCGTGCATTGGGCATTGCAGTGGAAAAAGTATACGTTTTTGGCTGACCAGTCTCGGAAATATGCGCGCTACGCAAGAACAGTGTGTCCGATTTTCACAAAGTTTGGTGTCAAAATGACTGCAAAGAGTACTCTGAAAACGTCTAAAGGCCCACCTCCTGAAAAATATGCACTGCGGCGATATCAGGGAGCCCCGGCTCCTTTAGGGTTAGGTGCAGCCCTATATGAGAATTTTGCCCAAAGGAGTGTGATGCCTTGATTGCACTTCAGTTACGTCTAGCAAAGTGTCTACGGGCCCCACTGATTGTGCGCGCGTGTTGTCTCCGAATGACTCCGGATGCCGCATCACGTGCCACTGTAAAATCAAACTGGCTCATTACCGAGCAGCAGACGGAAGGCTTGGGAGCCACCTGCGCGAATTTCCCCATCATCCGCGGCTGATACCGCGCGAATTCTATGCTTGCTGGTTCTACATCCCCAGCGGTCTTATTATAACATCTGCGCAACAATTCACTTCCTCCCCAGACACACACTCTAAAAACAGATACCGTATTTCTTCAGCAGCAGAGGTTGAAATCTCGAAATTGAGGAAATAATCATCGGGAACAGGTGGCGGGTCTGGACATTAATTGACGCTTTGCGACGCTTTCAAATCCCTAAAGCAAATCTTGGTGCGATAATGTCACTCAACAGTGTTCACCTTTGAGTCTCTTTATTTTGTTTCTTTTGTTTTTAACATGTGTAATGTTTTGTTTACTCCCCGCACAACGGATTCTCGTCAAAGCTAAATTTTATATCTTGAGCGTAAAATGTTAATGTGCTTGATGATATCGTCTTTTATGCGTACTACACCGCAATAGCCGCTCAGCAGTATTTTGACGCCCAGATCAGGATTCTGTTTGGAGTCCCACCCGGCGAGATGTCAACACTTTTCTTCCTGTATGCGCTCAGCAGCGCCGGGGGGTGGCACTCCATGTTCGAGATCGGAAGTGAGACAGCGCGGGAATTCCGAATAAGGGTGAGTCTAAAAATGATGCGTGGGCACCAAGGCTAGCTGTTCCAAATATTGACGCTCCCTACGGAAATGACGCGCGTCAGGTGTAACCGCTGTCTCTCAGTGTCAGCCATTAGAGAGAATGACGGACAGGCAGATGCACAGAGACAAACCAGTCATAAAGAACAAAAATGGGAATAAATATGGAGCGAACAAGGCAGCAGTAAAAGGAAGCAGCAATGAATTTTTCTAAAGTACATTATTTCCAACTGTCTGCTCCTCTTCAGTGTATGAAAACAATATATGTACTAAAAAGTGCACCCATTCATTCTTTAGTGGCTATTGATGGCGCTGTTCTGTGATGCCATCCACGGAAGACGTGGTTCAGTGCATAGGGTTTTCTGTTCTAACTATGAGCCAAGAAATTACTTACGTTTTGAGAAGGGTTGCTTGCTTGCTTTTTGCTATGTACAATGAATCACCAAAGGAAAGAGAATTCATGCAAGCAACATCTGTTTTGTAAAATCCAGTATTTATTTTATGCGCAAACCCAATTTTACATTGAGACACTCTTCCCCGGATGACATAACAGTTTGCTTATGAATATGGAAATCTTATTAGCATAAAAGCAAAAGGCACCAAAACGACTTAAACAATTGGCGACAATAACTATTCTTCCCCGACAACCAAAGGGTGGCACGCAGCGACTCTGTGAGATCCTGGCAGACATGGTTGGCCGCTCTTACCTCAGGTTAGGCGACCCCGTCATCTCAATCAACCAGAAGGACAGCGACGAGCAAGTCACGGTACAGACGCTGGGCGGGAAGCGATATCGATGCGAGCGGGTCGTCGTGGCGCTGCCCCCTAAATTTGCAGGTCAGTGGGACGTCTATGGATTAAAAAAATGGAAGCTTAACAACCGCTTTGTAAATCAGACTTAAGGGGTGCTTTCCTTGCCTTTCACCCGTGTCACCCGGGTTCGAAGCCAACCTAGGTCGAGAAAAGGCCTAGTTACATTCTTTACAGGCTTTTGGAAGGAATAGCTATGAAATTGACCTCACACAAATCGCCTTTCTCTCACATTTAAATTTGTGGCTCCTTTCTGTTTTTTTTTGGGGGGGGGCATGGTTGTCCCCTCAAGTCCGCACTTATAGTCTGATAAGTAAACAAGAAACATGCAATGCGCATGCGCACGGGAGGGGGGTCGAAAAGTCGACATTGTATGAGTACGTATGTGGACGGCCCTTATGTGAATGCCTCTCCCTTGGCTTTAGTTTTATGCTTGCTGTCGAGTCATTTTGGCGCAGTCATTATATAATTGCTTGGCTTTATAAAAACAAGTTATTTCGAACGTCATTGTCTTGGCAGCAAAGATCAACTTCTCCCCACCGATGGCTAAGGAACGGGACAATCTCTTGCAGCGAATGCCCGCCGGGAATTCCCTCTGCTTTGTGGTCACCTACAAAGAGGTTTGTCACGAACATACACAATTGGTTTGTTCGAAACTAAGAGTGGCATGTTTATGTCGATTTGCCACTTCTCGGAAATTCCTTGATTTCATCCGTTGCTAGTGCTGTTTCTAAAAAAGATGGCTCCTTTAATTAAATCACGTGTCGGGGGGGGGGAAATCACATTCTCCAACAATGAAAAATACACGCCCCTTGTCCGATCCGCTCGGGATACGCAACGGAAACCATAAGCCTATCAACTGTCACCAATTGATAAACACTTACAAATTTAACGAAGGTACAAAGAGACGCAGTTACTAATAAAACTTTAAAAAGTTAATATATATGTAAAGTATAAACAAAGAATGTAGAAATTTACGCAGACAGGCGATAAAATGAAAAGTATACCTCAAAGTGAAGTAGCAATGAATTTCTGTTGCCCCAATTTTTCTGCAATCTCATACTTTTCTCAAATGTATGAACATTATTTGATGTTAATTTTCGGTTAAATACACTGAAAAGCACAATTTTAAAAACGTAAAAAATTGCCCATGCCTTCCTGGACGACTGAGGGCGCTGGTGCTGTGATGTCAACAAGGGAATGATGTTTCCGTTGTTATTCACATAAACAGCAATGAATCAGCAAAGAGGAAAAAAATTGCCCAGCAAAATCTACAAAAATGCAGGACTTTTCTGTGTACAAACAAACCAATGTAACGTTGAGGCTAGTAGTGAGGGAGGCCTGTTGAGCACAATTTGACCTTTTCTAAAGAAATAGGAAAAGGTCACGTATGATAAATATGAATTATGAATATGAATGAGGATAGAGTTAAACGTAGAGCACAAGTTGACCTTTGGTAGGGGTATAACAATGGATGAGGGTAAAATTACGGTAAGGGTTGACCTTTACTGTATAGGGTGAATATTGGATATATGAATATGAACACAGTGGGTTCAAAATTTTCGGCACAGTTTGACCCTAACTCTTAAAATTTTTTCCCAACACAAAAGACCCACAGCCCCGGCTGGAAGTCCGGACGTAAACAAAGCAATTAAAGTCCTCATCCCTACACATCAGTCCGTGGGTCGACAGTGAGGCTCCAAACGTAATTAGGAAGTAGGAAGCGATAATCCCTACACAATAGACAGCAGCTCGTGCCACCGGTTAATGAGAGGGAAAATCCCTAGATAATGGACTGTATGTAGCGGCTGAGCTGTGTCGGCAGACTATTGTGTTAATGATTACATTGTCTACGTTGGAAGTGAGCGTTGGTCTGACTTTAAAACCTTTGGACACTAAGGAAGAGAGGGCGCCCATATGCTAGCGGTCTTGGGTTTGGCTTACTATGGCTACCGAGATTTGATCGATACGGGAAGAAGACTCTGTTGTCCTTAGCTGGATTTTTTTAATCCTTTGAACTAGAGTGTTTTACGTCCTGTTACCCTGTACATGTATACGTTCCATAAATTCAGTCAGAGCGGAGCGTTACTGTTGTTCTTTATTGTAGAACCTAAATGTAAAATACAACATTATATAAAATTAAGAATTCTGGGGGTGGCATGACGTCAGTTGGGGATTTTTAATACGTAGCAAAGGGGTAAATTTATTCGTCGTGCTGTGGAATGTTGTGCAGAAGTTCCGGTCAATATCCGATCTGAGAATTATTATTCGATAGTACCCGCTGCTTCATTTGACTCGGACCGGCCAGCCGATCCCGGCAAGCTCGGTGGTCGAGTGGATTAGACATCTGCACTAGTAAGCAGGAGGTCGTGGGTTCGAGTCCCACCCGAGTAAGCTTGTGAGGTTTTTTTCGCAAGCTCTCGGACAAGCACTGAGCATACAGTGCTTATTAATATACGTTGGGTAAGGGCAAACCTGTTATATATAGATAGTCATACCGATAAGTATAACACAAAACAAATTCAGTGGATTTCACATATTGGTTTCCCGTTGGTCATCATTGATTTTTTTACAATAATTATCTTAGTAACTTTAAGAATTTCTACAAGGGTGATTACCGGAAGTTTGTTAACTTTTAAATCAGAGTTATTACATGTACTCATTATTTTTGGAACAATTTGTCTCTACAGCCTGTTATCTTTTAGGCATGCTCCTCTTCGTCATGAAACAGTCCGGCGAATTTTTCAGCATGCTTAGGCAAAACTCTATTCAAGGCTTTGTTGACGTTCATGCCTTTATCAAGTTTTCCATCGAGATCATCCGCAATGTCCTTGTGAGTTTCGTTTCCCCTCAAATGTAGGTAACTTGACAGGAACTCCTTATAGACCCAGAGGGTCTTTCTGTTTGCCTTCTGCCTGGCTTGATCTTCATCCACCATATTCACCCTATACAGTAAAGGTCAACCCTTACCGTAATTTTACCCGTCATCCATTGTTATACCCCTACCAAAGGTCAACTTGTGCTCAACGTTTAACCCTATCCTCATTCATATTCATAATTCATATTTACCATACGTGACCTTTTTCCTATTTCTTTAGAAAAGGTCAAATTGTGCTCAACAGGCCCTCCCACTACTGAGGCTTCCTTCTGACATGGCTGGACAGTTTTGTCAATGAATATAAAATACTATTAGCATAAAAACCAAAAGACAGTTCAATACCCATTGAAAGAAAGAAGGTAAAACTTAGGTTAACTGAGTTACAAAGGTGAATTTTTGAAGGTTTGTATTTAAACAAATTGATTGTAGCTATTTTTTCAAGGGTAGCTGCAATGGCATTTTTAAACACACACATAAAAAATGCACCTTTACATTTCAGTTAACCTTATTTTAAATTTTTTACCACTATTTTTAAGGGTATTTTGCTGCCTTTTAGGTTTTATGCTAATGAGATATCCATATTCATGAGAAAAGTGTGATGTCATCCCAAGAAGTGAATTTCTATATCACATTGGTTTGTACTCAAAAACCTTTTCAATGAGTTAATTTTGGGTTCACAAGTTGTACACCTATTCTCCCAGAAACGTTTTCAGTAAGCAACATCTAGGTTCACAATTTGAACAAAATGTATGACATCACAGCAACAGCGCCCTCAGTTGCGCAGGAAAGTGTAGACAATCCTAGAGGTTTTTAAAAGAGGCACCTTTCAATATTTTGTAACCAAATAGGGATGGAAAAGAACTTTCATACATTGAAGAAGAGTTCAAAGTTGCAGAAAAATAATGTGTCTGAGAAAAATTCATTGCTGCTAAACTTTAAATTATTAGGAGAACTTAAGGAAAGGAAAGATACCAAAGCACAACAAATGCTAAGTTTCTGGTGATAACCTACAGAGGTAGGTTTTCTGTTGACGTAATTGTTCGTTCCTTATGCAATGACTGAATAACAAAAAACACCACATTCCTCGCACTTATTAGGAACTAACCCCCTGGGATTAATGAAAAGACTAATTCAGACATTCAGACAATTGTAATTGTACTTGTAATTGCAGTGCGGCAAGCCAGTTAATGAACCTGCAATTACAAGTAGCTATTTTGCCTCTGGACAAAAAAGAGAATGTTTAGAAGCCGCCATGGCAACCCCAGCCTATATACACAGTACACAATGTGAAAAGTCCTGTCTTTCATAGAGTATACATTTGACCTGCATATAGCGGTGAAATTCAAAGAAATAAGACCCATAACCTGTCTTGTCATATTGCCGTGTACTGTGTTCGCACAGGAAGACGAATACGAATTTGCAGAAATATTAACGTTGTTTGGTGTAAGGTTTGCCTCAAAATGTACATTACATGTTTTTGTCTCGTTGCTTCTATAGAGGGCCGTACACACCGATTTTCATTTTGATATTTAGCACATTTAGTATCAGATTAGCACTTGCCCTTGTCATTGAGAGAGGTCTTATACTCCATATCAAATATCTGGGGCATCCTAGGAGTAGTTGGATCCACACGGAGATTGTGTTTGTTTGTTTTTTTGTGGCAGGCCTTTTGGCAGAAGCTCGGGTTCAGTGGTTATGTCATTCGGGTGACGTCACCTGCCCAGAAGCCCCAGCAAGGTGAGGCTCAGACATCGGAGAACTGTGATCATCAGATACCGTTCAGCGCTCTGTTCGACGCCACGACCATGGACCAGAGCCCAGCCCTGTCTGGGAAAGTTGATGCAGAGATGTGGAGAGAGATTCCGGTAAGATTGCCAGGCTGAATATGCAACATGAGAACCAGAAACCGTTTCTGCAGTGGAACCCGCGCGTTGAATACCTCTTCAAATAGGAAACCTCGTTTCATGGGTACGGTCTTTCTGCGCCATGTTGGTTCCCAATATGCCTTGTGCGATCTTAGTTCAGGTTCAGCCCATGATGGAATTGATGATGACCAACGTGGTGTTGTGACTTCCAAAAATGGACGCGCGCCTCATGTTTGACTTCGTGTTTGTTTCACACGGAACTGGATCGCGATCAGTGATCCGTCGTTGGTTTACGGACACCAAAGGTCGCCTAATGGATTGAGCGAACCAGCGTTAGGATCACTGTGAAACAAACAGACTCCTCATGATAAACTTACACACACCAATAAGCACAAGCTCTCATTGGATAACGGCTCAATTTGCGCGTTAACTTGGTTCCAGGGATCCATATTACGAAACTCCTCAATCAACCTCGACTCCATGGGCTGCGTGCACGTTAATGTTATTTCACTAGATCGCGCAAGGCATGTTGGGAACCAACATGACGTGGCAAGATCGTACCAATGAGAACAAGGTGCTCCATAATGTAACTCCAATTACAGTGGGCGTGGTTTAAACTGAACTGACGTCGCACTTTCAAACCGGGTGGACGCACGAGTGTTCAGTAAGCGCGCAAGTTTGGTTCCACGGCAATTTAGGCGTCTAATCGGACTAGTCTTCAAAGGATCACTGAAAGTGGACCAACGTAATAGCTTGGTTAATGCTCGAACTGCGTTGCTAACTTTGGTAAGGCCGGTACATGTTCTAGCTGGTTTGTGAAGTTTTACTTATTTGGTCAAGCATATTAACACGCGGTTGTTTTATGGTGATGTTTCCATCCACAAGCGGCCAAGCCTAAAACGGACTCTAACTACAATCGCTGTCTTTTTGACTTGATTTACTACAACTGGCTGTCGATCTCTTCCTCATGCACAGGTTGAGGAGAGGAAGACAGCCATACTCAAGGGAATCGAGGTTTTCTTTGGTGTGGAGGCACTGCAGCCGCTAGACTACACGGAAGTGGTAAGACCAGAGAGGCGGTGCAGATATGCTTTCCGTCTAGAGCAGAGACAACCCCTCATTGGTTGAAAAGAGCCATGTTAGTGGGAAGTGAGCGTTCAGTTTTATGCGACCGCAACGCACGTAGTTCTTGTCGCTCGCGAACAAGCGTAGTGCGGTTCTCACACGGGCTCTCCCCAACGGAGCCTCCGTGACCACAAAAATTGTGCCCTCTCTTGGTCCCGCCCGGGGCCTTTACTCGCTACAGCTACGATGACTGAGCTCAGAATTATCGTGAGAAATATTTAGTTTTTTACTCACTGCCAGATCCAAGGGGGCCACATTTGCAAGCCCCTCCAACACCACCAACAGTGACAACGACACCACAAACAATAAAAGGAGTAAAACTTCTGTTATTTGAATTAATGTTAACAAGCGATTTTGGGGGACTTTTCCTCTTCCCTTCCTTCATAAAACTTGTGAAAGTCCTCAATTTTTAATCTTATTCCCGAGAAAGGCCATTATGGTCACGTAAAGAAATTTCGAGATTATATCCCCCCTCCCCACACACACACAAACAAAACACCATCAAAATTGGTTCTGGACTCGTCTTTGGTTCTACGTACAGGAGCACCTCGCTGAAACTCTACCAAGAATTAGGGGGAAATGGTTGCACGGCAGTCAACGATAAGCCAAGATCACAAGTGAATCACGTTGCTATAACTGGTTCCCTCACGCTTCAACTGCTGAACTAATTACAAGACGTCCATGAGTGTTCATTACTCCGCAGTATGTCATTGTGACGTGAGATTTATGATGAATGATGTCGGCCCCAAAACTTTGAAACTTGCAATGGAATTGACGCCATCTCATACATCTCACAAAGGCATGACGCATGCATAACCTGAGCCAAATCACATAGGGATGAGTGCCCGTTCGTTAATTGGAAGCCATTTTTTTCTGATGGCTGTCTTTGTGAGTAATAAAAAGCTTTCAGCTAATGAAAAACAGTCAGAGAGACGTCGTTGTAAAAACGAATCCGCCTTGATTAGAGAGTGATTAGAGAGAAGCAAGTTCATTTAAACTTAAACTTACCGCTGACAGTCTTCAAATCCTCGCCTTTTGGAGGACTGAGGAGAGTTTAAATAGGGATAAAGTTTCTGGTTCACAGAGCTCTGCTCCCTTGCTGGATCGAAGTTATAGGCCTTCTGTACAGAGCACAGGTGAATGAAGACTTAGAATATTGCTTTACTCCCTAATTGTGCATGCAAGAATCCCGTGGGATAGCCATAACCTTTTTGTCAAGACAGTAGGCCCCCCCCAAAAAAAAGGCCAGGAGCCAGTCTGAAACAAAAATCTCCTTACTAGATTTTACGTAGAGCCGTTGGAAAGTGGTCCACAATACAGTTATGCTTGTTTGTTCGTGTGCAATGAATAAAAACACGTTATTATAATAAACAGCGCGCCAAGTGTCAAAATATCTGCCCAGCCGGCCCCAAACCGCTTCCACCCCATCCTGCTTGTCGAATTTCCACGGTAAGCAACGGTCGCCCTACTCGCACTCCCCATTCTAACTAACTGTTTGCTAGAAAGGGCTGATCTAGAACAAAAAACAAAACAAAACAAAAAAATTCCATCCAGTAGAAGAGGCTAAAATAATGTGGGGGCATGTTGCACTTTAAGAAGGAAGTGAAAAGATATACTTCCTAAAAATCGTCTCTCTTTCATTATAATTTCCAAACTTGCCCCGCAGGCTCTTTAAAGAAAAAAAATCCTCATTCAAACAGCCATCAGTCATCAACGGGATAGATTTAACAACTGAAAACAGTCGAGTGAAAGTGTCGGGGGAGTTTCATATAGCCAAAAAAGCGAAAAAACATCTTTTCCTGTGGTTTTTTTTTCTGCAGGATTGGGGCGCCGAGTCATATTCGTCTAGTTTCCCGTCGTCTGTCATGGCGCCCGGTGCCATGACGGGCTACTTCCAGGCACTACGAAAACCCTTTCAGAGGTAATGATCACTTTGTTCATTTCTCGTGTAACGTTGACGGTTTTATCGAGAGAGCGATACCTGGCAATTCCCGACTTTTGCTTCAGCAAAATGGGGAGGATTGAGGGTGGAGTCACAATTGTAAAAGATTTCCCACTTTTACTCAAAGCAGCAGTTTATCACAAGATAAAAAGCTGGACCGTTCTCGCTCATCAACCTTTTTTTCCCCGTGCTTGTTTCTTTGAAATTTTAGGGGAGAATTATACCTGTATAGTTCCTTCACCATTTCAAGGTTTGATACCAACAATAGGACTTATTAGCTTACGTAAGGAAGTCCTCATCTCAGCCCGCGTACATGTCTTTCGTTGCGTCAGAAATAACTCTTAAAGAATCAAAAATATTCCGTTTATTTGTAAAATAGATTTTCATATAAAAAATAGGATTTTATTCCCCGTTTCACAAACGTGTCTTGCGTTTTTGGCCTCCTCCGGTCAGAAATCTCTTAAACAATATCCAAAAAGTTACATCCCGTTGCTCTATACTAGGATAACAGAGTTCTTATTCTTTTAAAGAAATAGCTTTTTTTAAGTTTAATCTAATGCTGAGGAGGAATTGTAGATGCAGAAACAGCAGTTTGATTGAGCGAAATGAAACTGTTAAAAACAAGGCTTAATGATTGCAGGTTGACCTGAGAAAAATCTACGGCTTTGTCTTTTCCGTTCGTGGACAAAATGTGCGTCATCCACTAAACCTCATGGCTTTGTGGAATTTCATTCATTAATGTCTCTTCCCTGCTGTCAACATTAAGCGTGACCTTTTCGTTTTTCTTGGCTGTATTCTTCCCATTTTTGTTTTTCTTCAACACTCGCCCTCCTTTCATCAAGAGTTCACTGGGCAGTTTGATTGAGCGAATTGAAACTATTAAAAACAAGGCTTAATGATTGCAGGTTGACCCGAGAAAAATCTACGGCTTTCTCTTTTCCGTTCGTGGACAAAATGTGCGTCATCCACTAAACCTCATGGCTTTGTGGAATTTCATTCATTAATGTCTCTTCCCCGCTGTCAACATTAAGCGTGACCTTTTCGTTTTTCTTGACTGTCTTCTTCCCATTTTTGTTTTCCTTCAACACTCGCCCTCCTTTCATCAAGAGTTCACTGGGCAGGGGCAGAGACGACGAACCGGTGGTTTGGCTTCATGGACGGTGCGGTGTATTCTGGGAAGAGAGCTGCCCATGAGGTGTTGAACGAGCTGAGACCAGACGTTGTCATCGGCGTTTAAATTAAAGCGTGGTTTCGGAGGCATCCCCCCCACCTAGCATCCCGGGAGGGGGGTGCACAGGGGAAAAGCCCCAGTAAAAGCCGATAGCCCCTCCCCATGGTTCCTCTATTAAATTTGGATTGTATACATTACCTATGTGTAAGCCACATTTCATCGGTTTTCAGCGCCTTCTTCAAATAAAAAAGAAAAAAATTGTGCACCCCTGGGTGCCACCCCTCAAATGTCACCCCTATTGCGTCACTGCCCAAGCCTCAATCCCTATCACACAGTTATGGTTTCAGTGTTTCATGCTGACATTCAAATCTTCTTTCACTTGTTCGAAAGGAATCCATTGCTGACATTAGAATATTTTGGGGAGAAACAGAATCATACAAACCGGTCCAAAACCGATCACCGCGTCAACTAGG
The DNA here is from genome assembly GCF_054643075.1 of Acanthaster planci. Lineage (NCBI taxonomy): Eukaryota > Metazoa > Echinodermata > Asteroidea > Valvatida > Acanthasteridae > Acanthaster > Acanthaster planci. The sequence goes on along the minus strand of NC_141787.1, from coordinate 14,177,092 downwards.
CCCGTAAACGTGACGGGCGTGCATTTTAATTTACACCTGCAGAAGTCTAGATCTTTTCCTCCCTTCATGATCTGTCGAACATCGCCGTATTTTGTCGCACCTAATTTCAGAACTTGTCCTCCATTTTATACAATGACCCGAAACCTTAAAAATGCTTACTTTCTCATCTATGCAGAAACCACAGAATTTATTGTCAGCCTCGCCTGCGCAGTCATGGAAACTAGCGTAGTTGATGCATACAAACGAGCGATTCAAATGGAGGGATTGGGAATACGTCTCTGTTTGCTCTCGTGCACAGCGCCCTCTTGGACGCACGTGAAAATCGTATGTGAGACTGGACGGCTCATATGGATTTGCACGCTTTCCTCAAATACATATCTCAAAGCCAAAATGTTTTCGTCGTTGAAACACAGAATTTCAGATACATCATTCTCTATGCGGCAGATAAACAAATGCTGGTATAAAGCTTTCAAAGAAATTATGCTCATGTCTCCACCTCGAGCAGAAGCGCCCCCTCATCGCTTGAAAAGAGTCGTGTTGGTCGGAAGTGTTCATTTTGTTGGTAGCGATGCAACCGTGACGCGTGCATTTCCTAGTCGTTCGAGAAACAGCTAAGTTCATTTCTGATCAAAGAAGCCTCCGTTGCTAAAAATAGCGCCCTCTCTCGGTGCAGCTAGAGGCCCATACAGTACTAAAATTATTTATGTATATATAAGGAAGTATTTGTACATATGCAACAATATTATGTAGGCCTATATAAACAGCTCATTTGACATTTAAGTGGGAAAAACCTTTTGGCTTTGAACTTCAGGTGCTTATGATAAATATGATTTCTTTTGGAAAGCACAATGTGGTTGAGTACATCTTATGCAAAATCTTTCAGTGGCCTTGCAAAACGGATGCTTTATTTTTTACAATCTCGTAAAAGGTACAAGGGAAACCTGAATATTTATTTTATACAAGTATTTCTAACAGTAAATGTTTTCCGTCAATGTTTCAGTTAGAATAATACTTCTCTCTTTTCTGGTGTGAAGTTGCAAGGTTAAATAACTTTTTGAATTAACCAATTTAAACATAACATTGGAAAGTACAGCATTATGATCAAACAGCATCAAACGCCCTGGTCTAACTTGTATTCTGGTGATGGTCTTCCGAACCTTTATAATTTATGGTAAGAATTAATAACAATGTTACATGTACTGAATATTGATTAAAATCTAATTCAGCAACTTAAGTCAATCAGGCTAGGTTTTTTTTTTGTAGTTGACAACGGGATTCAAACCACTGATTTTCAGAGTGCAGTCATTTCGGCCAAAACGCATGTACAATACTTGGTGGAGTACGGTGTTTATCGAATCCTGCAGCTGTCACCGTGTCAGTGAACTCCTATCCAACAGACATCGACACTGGAACACCTCGGCAAACTTCCTGACCCTGTGTCTTTCCAGTTAATAGGTTATGGCTTTTATTCGCAGAGACATGGTTGAGGAAATCACAAGCCCTTCTAAAAAGACCAGTCACGACTACTGGAAATAATAAGTAAGCAATACTGTTGTCAAGGTTGTTTCAAATAGCTGGTGACTAGGATTAAGACTACTGGACAACTTGCGATGGACTTGCAGGCACCTGTGGTGGACTCAACCACAACGCCGACAACTTGACATCTTCTTTCTTGGACGGGCTGAGGTCATCAAGTTATCGTGACCCCAGGGGGCATTACACCCCCCTCCGTGCGATAGTCAATTCCTGCAGAAGTCATGACATTCTTACAGCACTGTTTGACTGGATTTACATACTATTGACCGAGGATATCCCAGGTGTGGTATGGTACGGATTGAGAAGGTATGATATATTACCCGGTCTGGGTAACGGATGGGTCCATCGCACTACGCACTGGCCTACTTAATATACAAAAATAAAGCTGAGCTCTTGCAACACGCCAAGTTGTTATCAAAACCCACATGAGCACTGAATATCTGTACTCGGGAGATCAAAGTAGCACCTAATCAACTAGTAATGGACGGAAGGCATGGCAGTAATAGGATGTAGTAACAGGAAGTGGGCGTGGCCGATTGTGGGTGTGGCAACTGCTGCACACAAAGCAAATGTGAGGCGTATCATGTACGGGAGGAATGCAAAGCAACCACATACAGAATGTGCAATCCGGCGGGTGTGGCCACTGGATTGGGTGTGACGACTTTGGCGGGTGTGGCACTCGCAGAAAATACGACAACATCCCATTAACGGTTATCTGAAGAGCATGCAGCAACCATGATTGTGCGCAGAATTATGGTTGAGCTTGGCACCATGACTGGGTGTGGCGACGTGGCTGGGCGGGGCACTTCACCTGCGGCAAAAGTAGACTACTTCAGGCCGACGCCCACACTGAATGACCTCCAACCCATGGCTGGGTCTATGTTGGACTGATTCTTGTTGGGATTGCCTCCGCGTACTTCGTAGGGGCGGGCTGGCGGCTGAGGGCAAAGCTTAGGGGCGTCAGTCCACAGAGATTGCCTGTCGTGGAGGAGGCTCTTCACATGGGACGAGATCTGCAGAACGAAGAGAAGAATTTCATAAGTAGGGCAAAAATGCATTCAGCACGTTTGGTCCAAACTAAGGAGGCTCGGAAAGACACACAACAATCACCTTTTTCTTTTTCTTGGCCAACACAGTGTTGAAGCCAATTTCGTCCATGCACGCCTTCAGGTCTGGCATGACCGAATCACGGGGAGTGGCAGCGGCTGGTGCAAAAGCCACTTGCTTGGCAGCTGCCCCTGCTGGAGCCTTGGCCTGTGGTGGGCTGCTTAGCTGTTCCCCTCTGCTTGCTGCATCCCTGTGGAAAGATAAAGCAATGATGAAGAAGTAAGCTAACAGAACAAATTCTAGAATAAAGTTTGAATAGAACAGAAATGAGATTTTTAAGAAAAGAAGACTGACAAGGGTCCAAGTTTACGGAGTTTAATAATAGAAACAATGCTTGGAAATTAATGCACTCTGCAAAATAAGCAAAGAACCAGTCAAAACTGATACACAATACATAACATCTTAGCTGGTAACTGGTTCTCGCTTAGCAGACATTTTCTATGCTGAGCGACCCTCCCCATCATCAGCAACTGCCCCTCCTGCTTACCCAGTCAGAGCCGGCAGGCGGACCGGGGAAGCTGTGACTACAGCATTCTCCACCTCAGCCTTGGCCTGGCGGCCAGCCTTGCTCCTCATAATCTCAGCGATGGTCTTGCCCGGAAAGAGGCGAGGCAAGAGGGAGAGGATCTCCTCGTTGTTGGGCTCCAGGTGGAGGGTGACCAGGAGGTCGTGTCGGGCTCCGGGGTGGTTCTGAGAGAGAAGTCACACCAGAAAGATGCAACAGAATAACATCTAAGCATCTTTAAAACACTAACACATTTTGAATGTAACGTCTTTCATGATCCACAATGGCTGCTCAGTTTGCAGTTGGTCTCGGGTTTCAAGCGCATGAAATGACCAAGAATATTTCTATTTCCCCTGGATGGGTTACTTGTCCACAACAAGTCACTCCCATTATCCATTTATACTCTTGGGTGAAGAGAGACAAGTTGGGGTAAAGTGGCTTGCCCAAGGACACAACCTATTGCCAGGAGCTGGATATGAACCTCTGACCCTTTGATCAAAAGTCACAAACCCCAAACACTAGGCCACACTCCCCAACATTGATAGTCCGTACTTCTTTTTCAATAGGAAACTGAACACGGTTCTTCACTTGTTTCCATTGTCAAATGTTGCTCCTTTCCATCTTACAACTGAAAGCTAGACATTCTGATTTATATAATATTTACGTCTGTGTAAAAAATACCTACAGGCGCAAATGCTAAGAAGTTCAATTATTTCTCAGCTGAAGATTGAAGTTCACAGAACAACATGTAGGGTGACTTGGGGGGTCTAAAAATCGTTTTGAACAGAAAGTTAATTTAGAAACTACTGTTTAAAAAATGTTGCTTACAGTTTGGGGTAAGATTGTTCTCTGCTGGGAGCGATAAGTACCCCATCCAGTTCAAGGCCCAATCACACAGGCTACGACAAATGAGTAGACTTGGCACAAATCGTCACAACCTGATTCACCTCACTACGTGTACACCTTTCTTTTGCTTTGCGCACGAATCATCCAGGCGGTCCTCACCTCCAGCATGTAGCGGACCTTGGCCCGGTAGATGTAGAAGGACCCCACCCTGGGGTTGTGCTGGATGGCCACGGTGAAGCGGGCCTCCGCCTCCTTGTAGCTGTGCTCCTCGTAGTCCAGCAGGCCGAACTCGCTGTGGATGGAGGCGATGCGGGATCGAATGGTCCAGTCGCCGTTGTCCAGCTCCAGAGCCTGATGGTAGTCGGCCAGTGCAAAGTGGAGCTCATTTAAACGGAAGAAGCAGTCTAGTCCAGAGAGGGTTGAAGAAACAAGAGTGAATCTTTAAGAAATAGCAAAACTTAACTCCATACATAAGACACAAAAGTTGCTTTATAAACTGCTAAGAATCCGATCGACATCCAAACTGTGATGTCAAAAAACTTGAGACCGGTTTTAATCCTGGCAGATCTGGGCTGGGGAAAAATTTGCTGTGCAACATCTGGCTTTCAAGTTCCTTTTCCGATTCAGCTCTGGCTGAAGAAGCCCATCATCTTTATCCGAGCAGTCATTTTGATTGTCAAGTTCATTTAACTAAATTAGTACTGCCTTCTCAGATTCAGGCTCCGCCTAAGAGAAGCCCTAACTTCTTGACTAGTGTACACTTGCCACATGCCTGTAGCTTTTGATTGGCATGATAAAGCCCTGCTCCCCTGAAATTTGGCCCCTCCCTTTCAGATACCCCACCTCCTTCATTAATACACAACCCCTTTTTTCCCTCCTTCAGAAATTTGTGATAGGGGAACATTTAGCCCCCCTCCCCACATTTGGCCCCTCCCTCTGGGATGCCCCACCTCCTTCATTAATACACAGCCCCTTTTTTCTCTCCTTCAGAAATGTGTGATAGGGGAACATTTAGCCCCCCCTCCCCACATTTGGCCCCTCCCTCTGGGATGCCCCACCTCCTTCATTAATACACAGCCCCTTTTTTCTCTCCTTCAGAAATGTGTGATAGGGGAACATTTAGCCCCCCTCCCCACATTTGGCCCCTCCCTCTGGGATGCCCCACCTCCTTCATTAATACACAACCCCTTTTTTCCCTCCTTCGAAAATTTGTGATAGGGGAATACTTTAGCCCCCCTCCCCACATTTGGCCCCTCCCTCTGGGATGCCCCACCTCCTTCATTAATACACAACCCCCTTTTTCCCTCCTTTGAAAATTTGTGATAGGGGAATACTTTAGCCCCCCTCCCCCCATTTGGCCCCTCCCTTTGGGATGCCCCACCTCCTTCATTAATACACAACCCCTTTTTTCCCTCCTTCGAAAATTTGTGATAGGGGAACACTTTAGCTCCCCTCCCCACATTTGGCCCCTCCCTCTGGGATGCCCCACCTCCTTCATTAATACACAACCCCTTTTTTCCCTCCTTCAGAAATTTGTGATAGGGGAACATTTAGCCCCCCCTCCCCACATTTGGCCCCTCCCTCTGGGATGCCCCACCTCCTTCATTAATACACAACCCCTTTTTTCCCTCCTTCGAAAATTTGTGATAGGGGAACACTTTAGCTCCCCTCCCCACATTTGGCCCCTCCCTCTGGGATGCCCCACCTCCTTCATTAATACACAACCCCTTTTTTCCCTCCTTCGAAAATTTGTGATAGGGGAACATTTAGCCCCCCCTCCCCACATTTGGCCCCTCCCTCTGGGATGCCCCACCTCCTTCATTAATACACAACCCCTTTTTTCCCTCCTTCGAAAATTTGTGATAGGGGAACACTTTAGCTCCCCTCCCCACATTTGGCCCCTCCCTCTGGGATGCCCCACCTCCTTCATTAATACACAACCCCTTTTTTCCCTCCTTCGAAAATTTGTGATAGGGGAACACTTTAGCTCCCCTCCCCACATTTGGCCCCTCCCTCTGGGATGCCCCACCTCCTCTGTTGATATAAAGCCCTTTTTCTCTCTTCTCCCCCTTGATGGCCTTGTTCAGTAGGATGATGGCTTCTTCAAAGTGTCCCCCCAGGAAGCACTCCACGGCGAAGTCGTTGTAGGTCAGCAGGAGCTGGCGCTGGGCCTCCAAGTAGACGCGGCTCTGCTCGTTGTGGTCTGTCTTGTCCAGGGCCAGGAGGAAGTCGTCGATGGCGGCATTGTAGTCGTGGAGACGGCGATGAAGAGCACCTCTGTGTGGGGCGGGAGAAAACAACGGGTGTAAATCTAAATGTGGCTGTGTCCAAATCACCTGGCTGTGGCTAGAAGTAATGCATGTGTCTATGGAGATGGGATGCAGCCACAGCAATGGTTCTGACTGACTTCTGGAAGTCAGGCTGACACAGTGGTTCTTGTCCTTGCCTTCCACCTCTGCACCCTGGGTTCAAATTCCACCCAAGCTGACACATTACAATCCCAATCCAACACCAAAGGTTTGCATCAGTCCATCCGTCTAAGCCTGAACAAAACTTCTTTCCAAAGGTTCCCTCAGGATTACAAGATTTGGTTCCAAGAACATTTCCAAAGAACCCTTGCTTTCAGGAGAAATTGAAAAAAAGGAACCTACTAACAAACATTTCTTATCAAAGGAGGGGAAACTTCCATTCCCATGTGCTAGACTTGACTTGTAAGAGTGCACCCTCACATGACAAAGACAAGTAAGCTGAATAGCGCCCTCTACAGTTCATTCGCATGCCCAACAAGTATCCGGTGAAATACAGTGATCAGGCTTTCCTAACCTGAGCAGGTGGTAGTCGGCCACGGCCGGGTTGGTCTCCACTGCCTCCGTGATCTTGTGCACCGCCTCCTTCAATTTCCCTTGCAGCTGCAGGCGGACAGCGTGGTTGCGGTTCTCCTCGGCCCTGGCCTCCAGCTGCCTCATGAGGGCGCTGGCCTCGGCCTGGCCGGGGTCCAGGGCGATGGCGTCCTTCAGGTCATAGTAGCACAGGGACGTCTAGAAGGGCAGAGAATGTATGTGAATGGATAATAAATGCTCCCTATTGAATAATAAGCATGCATAATTGAATTTTAATCAGTCTTGTCTGCCTTCAGAATGCGAAGTTAATCAAAATAAATGTTTATCCAGTTGGTATTTCTGCCTCTGATTTCTGTCACTGTGAGATACCTGATTGCGGGCTATTAAAACTTTTGCACAGAGTTTTTTGCAACGCGAGTCTTTTGAAAAATGTAAACAGATGCAATGACCTGTTGGAAGACACCTCAGAGAGTTTCGACAAACGAGCTGCAAACTGTTCCTGAGCAAGCTATTTTGCCTCAATCGCTCCCCTCCTCCAAGAGGCCGATGGTCACGCCGGGGGGATGGAGCCTTGTGTTATGCGATTTGTTAAGGTATCATCGTACAATTTCTGACAGGTCTAATCGTCGGTGTCGCAAGTGTAACATACTTAAGACATTTTGTGCAGTTTTGTAGACCACTATCTATCGGTCAACGTTATTCATTCACTCACGTTCCGGAAGAGCTCATGCAGGCGTGCTCTCATGATGTACAGGTCGGGGTTGTTCTGCTCCACTTCCAGCCGCTTGTTGACCAACGCCAGGCATTCGCCGTGCCTCTGTAGGGCTGCGAGGCACGCCACACTACGACAAAACATTCCGAAATTGTACTCTCAGAATGAAACTTTGGCAAATGCTTGAGAAAAAAATTTAGTCAACAGATGGTAGGTTTCATTGAACTTTTTCGCTCAACAATACTTGTGATGCCTGTTTAATTTACTGCTACAGGCCTCGAAATGGACCAACAGAAGGTGTTCTTTTCTCAGCAACGAAGGCTCCTTTGGTCGGAACTGAAGTTTGCTGGTTCACAAAGGACTAGGAAATGCATGCGTCACGTTGGCGTTGGCTCTTTTCAACCGAAGAAGTGGTGCTTCTGCTTGGGGTGGATGGTGGCCTTTCATGGCAAATGAACTGTTCGGATGAAATGACATAATGCTCCAAAGATGGAACTATAGACCAAATGAAAAGGGATAACAACGTTTCGCTTGCATAGTCTTCTTCGTCCCCAGTGAGACATTTTTTTACGACATGAGTGTACGTACGTTGGGCCCTAATTAAAAACTAAGCAGATCATTGAAGAAAACAGTAACCTCAGCCTGAGCAAGCCTGATCTGGTTTGAACAGGTTTGAACTGGTCAAAACCGGTTATTCCGGCTGGTTCCCGGCAGGACTGCAGTGCACGATACATACCTCCTTGTGTGGTAACCAACGATCTCCGGTCTCATCTCAGACGCGCGGGAGAAGGATTCCAGGGCCTCGGCAAACAGGCACTGGTCAAACAACGTCTGCCCCTGCGATCCAAAGAAGGGTGGAATGATGAAAGGATGCCCACAGATTCTAACAACTAGAGCCTGGTATCACATAGCTCAGAAAACCTTGCCCAGTAAACATGCACTCTACGTAAAAAATCTCGTTCTATTACCGGCTCGCTGCTGACCAGAGTTAAAGCAAAGAGCACTACAAGTCCTCAGAAACTCTCAGTTCCCAATCTAGTCACAAGCTGTTCTAGGCAACTGTGACATAGGATTCCTTAGTTACTGTATAGCCTATTGCTATTTGTAGCAATGAACTTCCTGGCTACGGCTAAATTAGTAGCCGTAGCCACTAAATTTAGTCTTGTGTGTAATTTCAAGATGCACCCAAGCTATTAGAGACATGGCTTTAATCTCTCACCTGGAAATAGTACACAAACGCAAGTCGGCTGTAATAGGCGTCGTTGTCCGGGGCCAGCACGCATGCTTTTTTGAAGTTCAAGATGGCCGACTGGAAGTCGCACAACTGCAGGTAGGCCTCCCCCCGCATCAGGTAGTACCGCACCTCCTTGGAGCACAGGTTGATGGCCTTGTCGAAGCAGACGACGGCCTGACCGTATTGCAGCTCAGACAGGCAAACGCAGCCTTTATCAAAGCTGTGGAGCATTACAAGGGAAAGGCATAATAGATTTTGCATGTTATGTGGGATGTTTTGCCTGGAGTAAAATATTGCAGTGCACAAAATGGTTGGTGAAAAAATTTGTTTGCAAAAGAGGAAACTATTCTTGAGAGGGTCAGTAATTTAAATACAAACAAAATACAAAGTTTGAAAAGGGGGAGGAACCTTTAGCTAATTAATATTAGCTAATATCAATCATAATAACGTTATTATATTATATAATATTATAATAATATTAATGAATGAATAAATAATTGACAGATGGATAATGCCAAATTCAGGAAATATCAAGCAGGGTGTTAACAGTGACAACAATTGTGAATTTAAGGGGCTGAAAAGTTTTCTCACAAATAGATATTATATAATGTGAATCTTGCACTTGGTCCTTTTATCTAAACTGCTCAATGGTAACAAAATAAATTAAAATCTGACTTCCACAATCTGGGAGGTCAAAAATCCTGAAATATGGAAATAAATCACACAAGATCACACCCCTGTTATTAGTGTTTATTAAACAGCATTAGACATGGATCCAAGAGTTCAAAATGGTATCGCAGAGCTAGAGGAAAAACAGGAAAGTCACGAATGCTTCAACACGTGTGTTGTCCCCCACAGTTACAGAGCAAGCATGTAAGAACTCTCAGGTGACAAGACAGAATGAGAACTACTGAAGATACAACTTACTGCTCCCTAGCTCTGCTGCCCACGACGTCCTCCATGGAGTGCTTCTCTTCCAGCCGTGGTGCCCCGAACAGCCCCACGAGCCGCTGCTCCTTGAGCGCTGCGTCGCTGGCAGCTCGCTCCTTCCTCCGCTGTTTGGCCTCCTCGATCTTCTCCTCGCTGACTGCCGTCGGGAAGAGGTCAGCGGCTGCTGTCTCTGCCGACTGAATGTGTCAGTATTTTTTTCAAGTGCAGGGTTAAAAATGACGGCAGTGCTTACTTTCGGGGTCCTTCTACATTTTTGTTTCACTCAGGTTTGCAATTTCTAACAAGGTGTTTATCAGTCGGAGATTCTCAGTCAGAGATTTTTCAGCCTTGAAAAGTCACCATGGGGAGGAGTTTGGCAGTTACAAAATACATGTTATACGGTTGCAGAGTCCTGAAAGTAAGGATTGCCCGTGAAACAGAAGTAAGGGTGCCATATGGACATTGATGGGGGACGTGTGGCCTAGGGGTTAGGGTTTGTAAATTAACTCCCGATCATAGGGTCATAGTTCCAATCCTGCGCTGGGGCATACGCTGTGTCCTTGAGCAAGCCATTTTACCTTCACTTGCCTCTCTCCAGTCAGAGGGTTAATTGTGATTGATTAACCTGGTTAGCACCTGAAATGGTTACACTGATGGTTGTAAATTCCCCAGGGAGTTGAAATGGTTTACAGGAATGCGTTGGGGCCCGGCGAGAGGGGAAAATGTGGTGTAAAGTGCATTGAGAATCATTTGGTGCCCAAGTGTGCGGTAAAACGTTCCCATATTGTTGATATTACCACATTATAAATCTGTTTAATTTCTTTCAATTTTTGGAAAAAGGTCACTTTGAAGGGAATTTTAGCCATGAAATTTTTCGGCTTGGCACAGGCTAAAATAACTGACTGCGGCTAGGAGAAACACATGCTGAATGGCTGAGTCACTAGCTAGCAGCTTCCACAGGTTTATGTGTTTCTCTGAGCCGTAGCCAACATTTCGGACACAGCCAGAGTTTCAACAGCAGAGGGTTCCCATTTGTGAGGGGTAACAAACATACCTCCTTCTCCTCTGGCAATTCTTCGCCTGCGCCCTCCGCTGCGGTTTCACCTTCGACCGTGGATGCGGTTTCTCCCTTGCCTGCTTCTGGCATCCTGGTCTCGTCATCTCCTGCATCTCGGGTTGAGTCCCCTGCCTCCTCGTCTCCTTCTTCCACCTCGTAATCCTTGGCACTCTTCCTGCCCATCAGGTCATCGGCAAAGGTCACGCTCTTGGTGCTGTCCCCTCGGCTGACTGTCCTCCGTTCCTGCCGGAGGGCCGAGTCGCCCCGGACTGAGAACAGGGGCGTCTGGGCGTACTCGTAGTCTGGTGTCCTGAAGTCCTTCTTCTCGTCATACGTGAACTCGGTGCTGCCGGACGCCTCGGTCTGGGGCCTGTCTGGATGGGTCCTGCTGGGAGGGTGTGGGGTGGTCAGCCTGGACTGAAGGCCCAGATCTCCTTTGGTGTTGACGGATATCCCCGTTTCGGGTGTCCCGGGCTTGCTCGGGGTCACCGAGTTGCTAGTCTCTTTCACAACCTCTGACACGCTAATCCGCCTCTCCAATTCTGGGGTGGGAATGGACACGGGAGGGCACTTTTCATCCACTCCTTGCGCAGTGCCGTTTTCCTGCTCAGCTTCGGTTGGGTCAGATGCGGGTACAGCAACAGGGGGACTGGTGCTGTTGGAGTGTTCTATAACACCTTCTTCCAGAGCAGCTTGATTGCTGGAGTTGAGCTGTGTTTGGCTGGCATCATTCCTTTGAATACTTGCATTGTTTGCAACATCGGCTTCAACATTCAACCGGACTGTCCACCTTATTCTCCCGTTGTTCCCCACATCTTCCACAACAGGAGACGAATTATCAAGACTCTTCTCAGTTCTCTCTGGGCTGGCTGACCCCTCGTGTTCAACCTCCCCCTCTTCTACAGTGGTACCATCCTGATCCCCTTCAGTGGGACAGTCAGTCCTTACAGCAGGTGAGTCTAACTTAGAAGAGTCCATTTGATTTGGAGGGCTACTCCTTTGCTCCTGTTCAGAGGACTGACTGCTGCCGTTGTTTTCAGGTGTCACTGTGTCTTTGTCACTGGGTTTCTCCCCAGTTTTTGATGACACCTTATCATCAGGATCTGTCAAAGTTTGTACTTGATCTTCCAGGCCGGGGGAGGTGTTCACCTGATCAACTGTTTCTTCCGGTAAATTTTCTACTTTCGAAGGCACAGGGTTTGAATGTGAAGTTTCAGTGGTAGCCTCTTCCTGACTACCTCCTGACATCTTTTCTGAGCCCTCCATGCTGCGGGAGAAGCTAAAACATAAACAAGACAATGAAGTCTCAGAATCTCAGATTCCTGACTGGGCATCGCCGTTAGGCATCATCATCACATGTGACTACACACCCGTGCAATGCAAACATGCTCTCAAGAGCAACGGGAAAGAGTTCCATATACGAACGCCAGTAATTATTCCCTTTAGTGACCTATTAGCCATCCGGAAAGCAAAAACATGTCCAGAAATTTTGGGAGGGAAAATACCAAATTGTTTATTTAGAAAACAAAATGAGAGATTAACAAACACGGGGAGAAACAACTTGCATCATCTACTTTTCGTATTGAGACCATTTGTTTAAAGAAGAAAGACCTGTTACGCCCCAACTATAACATCAGTCCCAACTATAGTTGGGCCGGCCCAACTACAGCAAAGAGGTCCAGTGTGTACGTATCCAGCAACAGCATGTCCCAACTACAGCACAGACATCCAGTGTGCATGTGTCAGCATGTGCCAAAGTCATAGTCATTGTTTACGGTGTCATGTCATAGATGAAGTGCCATATTTTAGATGAATTGTGTGAAGTGTAAGATGCATAAACTTGACAAAAGGTTTAGTCTCAGTATTCTTGGACCCTACAAATCGCCTTTTTTAAATATTTGGACATGGTTTGGCGATAGTAGGGTCCACGTACCTTCTATAGGCTTTGGCTTTTCCCCTTCAAATCGAATACAGTCTCATCGACGAATTCAATGTTGATGTCCTGTTGATGACGTTATGGCACGTCGGCCTAGCGGACCATTCACAGAAAGCATGCTGTGTTGGCACACGCGTGTTGACGACTGTTTGCTGAGCGGTTCAAAGTTTGGCGGCTATGTTCAAATTGAAACTGTACAATGTGATGTGGTCAGTGTGACCCCCAGCGCGCCGCAGCCGACTGCCATTTCTACCAGCGCGGCTAAGAATTACACACACATGTATGGAAAGTGGCTGCAGCCAATTTCCATGTCTTGTGTATCGATCGCAGCCATAGTGGACCATTTGTTTATGGCTCATCTTTGCAAGTACACATGTGAACCGCATGACACTGATCAGCTGATCAGGAAATATTTGCACCTTTTTTTGGAAAACACCATGGTTTTGGCCCGTTTTTTCCTTGGTTCTCAAAACAAAGGTACACGTATGTAAGCTAACTTACATAGAACTCTTGGGGGAAATGGAACAGCATTTCTATGGGCACACAACTAGAACAGAACCCATGTTCGTGCCATGTTAAACATCATGTCGAGCCTATGGCGAAAATGCCCCTTTTCTGTGGTGTTTGTGGGAGCGGAGGGGACGTCGGACACAACAGCTATGGGGGTATTCCAGGGGTCGTTTTTTAGAGTGGCAGGGTATTCTACAATTACTCCCTGTAATTTAAAAAAAAAGGCTGTATAGCATGTTTAGAGGTGAATTCGGAGGATTTTGACTCGGGGTAGGAGATATTTTGAGTGAAATGAATGAATGGAAGTAAAAGCCTATGGAAGGTACTTGAAAGGCGATCTGTAGGGTCCAAAATAGTGGTTAGGCCTAACGTTACTCGGTCATGCCAGTCATGCCAGTCGGACTAGCCAAGAACAATACGTGGGCCAGCACTACAGTTGGGACTGCCCCAACTGTAGTTTTGACAGACGCTATGGTTGGGGCGTAACAGATCAAATAGGGCCTATAATTACTCACCACTGTTACTTTGGCGAAATCTCTTACATGTCTTAACAAAATTTCAGTGCGATACTGGAAGTCGCCATGTTTACGTGGATTTCCAATGGTAACAATAAACAGCGCCCTCTACAGTTTCACTTCTCGCTTATTAAGGGGCGTGGTTGCTGAAAAGCATGATGCAAGACGCAGAAAGTCATCCAGTCATTTCCCAATCAACTGAACAAAACGCTTCCTGCACAGCAAATGGCATGTGAGAGTTACTGACATGACTTTTAGTAGTAGGAAAATCAATTGGGGATATAGCTCAGTGGTAGAGCATTCGACTGCAGATCGAGAGGTCCCCGGTTCAAATCCGGGTGTCCCCTTCCAAATATTTATATGGAGTATTTTTGATGACCCGTGCGAATAGCCATAGAAAACAAATGCACGCTATAACAAGGCGAGATGCAGTCCTATATTGACTTTTTTTTGACTATATTGCCCGGTTTTTAAATTCAAACTAATGAAGATGGTGACTGAGTGTTATTAAAATTGGGTGTGATGAATACGACATAAATGATTTTTTGACAGATGAAGGCGTGTTGTATCGAAGCATTTCTTAAAACTGAAATAGGCCTATATTGCGCTGATGACGTCAATCTTTATCTACATGTGCACTTTCCTTCGAATCCAGTAGGGAACCAACGGTCCACCGAGCACCATAGCTAAGCACACACGTGAAGAAAGTGTACGTGACATCATCAGTACGGAGGTCTTGTTGAAAGTCACCCCTTAACCCCTGCCCACCTCCCGAGTGTCAACCTCATTGGCTCCGTCGGGGGTACTGATACGGTGGGGGGAGGGGAATTGCCTGCCCCCTCCCCCAGATACAAATTTGCCTTTTCTTTGGGAATAAAGCATCGCAGTATAGAAATGATACCATTACTTTTCAATCTTCAAGGGGTCAGGAATCTTTCGGAATAAAATATATGTATTGGTCAAGCGATCATTAGAATAAATCCATTAAAAAAAAGCTCTGGATGTGCCGTTGCTACCGTCAGTACCAGTCCAGTAAAGCAAAAAATTCACTCCACAATACCAGGGACAGCAGTCTGTTGACCAAACGATGAGGGCCTGCGTTCTGTCTCAGAGTTACAGTTGAAGTATTGGACACAATTTTTTTTTTTTTTTGTAAATGGTCGGGTTGAAGTTTTAAAGTTTACCTCTCATGGGTCCAGATTGACCCACTTTATATTTGCCGGCTGCAGAGTGCAGTGCCGAAGTAAGCCTGAAGATTTTGATATAAGGTGGCCGGTGCGTTGAATGACAGCCGTGTGGGGGGGGGGTGGGTGAATGCGTGCAGCTAGCTGGGCCTTTATGAGCATATGTTGCCTCAATTCTCGTCCCGTTTACAACTACCAAAAATCGGGCTATGGAAACAAATAGAGCGCGAAATAGTCGATTTGGAATACTTTTGTAATAAATTATTCAGTGCTTTTATCGCCTGTTTTATTATCCCGAAATGAAAGCGCCAACACTTCAAAAACGGTACTACATATGCATGTATTCTCCGCCAATTCTTTTAAATTAAGCACGACAAATCCCCGTTTTCCACCCCTGACTTATTTCGTGCACACATTCATTGAATCAGTAAAATACTTGGAGTTCTGGGTAAGGTTAACATTTTCTAACCAACCATAAGTTCGTTTAAATTCAACATTTTTAAACGAAACTACAGCAGCTCCCATCAATGGACTCGAAGCCTGGAATGTCAACTCGGCGAGAATAGATTTATTTCTAAAATAACTATACATGTGCTCATCCATTCCGTAATTTTATGTTTAAAACTCAATTTGGAGTCATCTCAAAAATAACAAAATAATTACACGCTGTACACGGTCTTTTATGTGAAAGTAACTATAAATAGAACCGGGACGGACCCAGAAGCAATTTTAGGGGGTCCAAACGTGTTTCCGGAGGGGTCTAAAGGTTTGATTTTTTTTCATTTAACCTTTTACGGCCTCTCTGAGCGATTAATTAAGCTACATCTTGTGGCTTTTTAAACACTTTGGAAGGGAAATTAACTAACTCAAAAATTACCTTTCACTTAGTATTAATTTAAAAAGTGGCTTTTTTTTTGCGGAGGGGCAAAGCCCTCAGGCTATCGCCTCCGATCCCCCTGGACCCGCTCTTAAACAGAACTGGATAAAAATGGACGGAACCTTAATTGGGAAAACACTGGCAACACAGCAACTTTAACACTAAAAAGCTGCCTCTCAACAAGGATATTTAAAAAATCTATGAAAAAATGGTTACCTGTTTAAATATATGTACAGCTCAATCTAACAGGTCTATTATGTTCAAATATTCAATTTTGGCATAGTTTGTATTGTGAATGTTTAAGAGTAAATCTGAAAATGTTGCCAAACTTTTATCCACAGTTGGTGCATCAAAGTCCAGCTGAAAGTGTGAACAGAATCTCCTTCACACTTTTTAAGAACTCAATCTTTTGCCATGCTTATGAAATTCCTAAAAAAAAAAGTAACAATAGAAATATCAATAGACAGCGCCCTCTACAATTTCCTTCTAGTTTATTGGGGCGTGGTTGCTGAAGAAGTGTAGGGGATGCTCTGCTGGAATTTCTAGGCATAATTTTGAAAACCCAGTACGAGAATTTTAAAGTCTTTAATAACTGTGATAGGCAAAGATCGAAGCTCAATAATTCCAAAGAATTTATCAGAAGACCTAGATGATTGTTACTTCAAAAACCTGGTTTCTCATGGGCTAATAAGATACGGATACATGTACATATAAAACAAGTAATGTCGATAATTTTTTTTTAAGTACGGGAAGCTAGATTAGAGCCGAAGACCTTTTTATTTGTAGTCGAAGATACGTCCCCTTGAAAGAAAGTTGAAATAACTCGTGGTACATGTATATTACACTTGGATTGTCACTGAGTACATGTAAAAAGCAAGTCACATATCCCTATATCAACAAAACGCTTCATGCACTATGTTTGTCAGCAAATGTCATGTGAGAGTTACTAGTCCAACTTTTGATGCTAATTAATCAGTTGGGGATATAGCTCAGTGGTAGAGCATTCGACTGCAGATCGAGAGGTCCCCGGTTCAAATCCGGGTGTCCCCTTCGGCAATACTTTTGCTGAGCCGTACTAATAGCCACAGAACGAACAAAGACACTAAAACAAGACAAGATGTTAAGAAGGCTTTAATTTTTTCCTCCCACCTAGTGGGTTCTAGTTGTGGATTCGTGGGCACAGAATACCGCTCATGTAAATTTGGAGTTGAATACTTCGTACAGGTGCTGTAGGATTGGAGAGCACTCATGTGCAGAGCATCAATTACGTATCACAACCTTTAACCAGTGGAGGGATCAGAAATAATAAAATTGGGCGTGATGAATACGACATACTGAATGAGATTTTGACAGATTACTGAAATGTAACCTAACTTTGTTAAGTGTCACGTTGTTGTATCAAAAATAGGCCTAGTACGTACTGCATGATGACATCAATGTTTGTTTAACAGAGCCGGCCGTGGCCGGCCCACGTACGGTCCACCGAGTACCACAGGAAAGCACACGTGAACGAAATGTTACATCATCCGGTCAAGTTGGATAGACGTACACGTTGGAAAGTCACCCGTTAACCCCTGACCCACACTGGCACCCCTGAGTGTCACTTGAACCATGAACCTCATTGACGGGGCTCGGTGGGGGGCCTCCGTTGGGTGGGAGGGGAATTGCTCACCTCCTGCTCCAGATACGCATTTTGCCTCTTCTTTAGGACTTAAGCATCGCAGTATTTATGATATCATCACTTTTCGATCTTTGGGGCAAGTAATTTTTTCGGAATAAAAATGAATATATTGGTCAATCGATCATATTTAGAAAACGAATCCGTAACAACAGCGACCAGGGAGGACAGATTAGACGACTAGGACCTACATTCCGTAGTAATGGTCCCTGACACGGTTAAACTAACAAGGTTTCGGACACAATTTTCGTAAACGGCCAGGTTGAATTTTTCCAGTTTTTCTCTCCAAGATCTAGGACCCACTTTCTAATTTTTGCTGGCTGCAGTGCAGTGTCGACGCATGTCACGGTTTTATTCCTCCATAGTCGAAGTGACTCGAGCCCGAGGGTTCGGTATCAAGTGCCAGCCCAGTGTGTGTGTGTGAGGGGGGGGGCGCAAAGCCAGGGGTTTTGTTTGCACGTTGCCTAATCATAATTCTCGGCCTGTTCACACTAGAAACCGGGCTATGAAAAAAATTCAGAGCAAAATAGCCGACTTGGAATACTTTCATAACAAATTATTGAGTGCTTTTACCGGCCATTTTATTTAATTGAGAGAGCCAACACTTAGCATTCTGGGTAAGGTTAGTATTTTTTTTTTTACCGACCATAAGTTCTTTCAAATTCAACATTTTAAACGGAACTACAAGTACATGTAACTCTTAATAATGGACTCCAAGCTTGGAAGGACAACTCGGCGAGAATACATTTATTTTCTGAAAAAAAAATTATACATGTGCTCATCATTTCCATAATTTAATGATTAAAAATTTATTCGGACCTATTGTCATCCTGGAAAATGAAATAATTATGCAATGCATACAGTTTTTTCCTGCCAAAGTTAAACAGAACCAGGAACATTCCGGGTCCACACGTGTTTCAGGTGGGTTACAAATTTGGATTTTTTTTCATGAAACTTTTTACAGCCTTTCATGAGCGGCGAGGCTGCATGTGCGTTTCTAAAACACTTTTGGAAGGGTAAGTAACCAAAAATAGCCATTCACTGGACCCGCCCTTAAACAAAACAGGGTTTAAAGAATTGGAGGAATCTCAATCGGAAAATTCTGGCAACACAGCAACTTTAGCCCTAAAAAAAGCTGCCTAGAAATGTACTCTCAAAAAGCCAATATTAAAAGACAAAATCTATGAAAAATGGTTAACCATATAAATATATGTACAGCTCAATTTATTTAAGATAATGTTCAAATATTCAATTTGGGCATAGTTTGTATTTTGGATGTGTATGAGTACGAGTTACCCTGGAAATGTTGCCAAAATATTATTCATTTTTTGGTTCATCAAAATCTGGCTGAAAGTGTAAACAGAATTCCACTGTTTAAGAGTTCAATCTTTATAAATTCCTCATTCACAATTGCTAACAAATGTGATGACTTTTTTTAAAAGGTGCACTTTTGATTTAATGACGGGGGAACAAAGTTCAACGCGGAAGAAGCAAAAAGGCTGGAAAAGGAATCAAATGAAGAACTGACCAACAGGTACACTGTACATTTAAAACCCAAACCTGGTGTCCTTTGGCGTTAACGTGTTATTTTTGTCAGCAAAGCAACACAAACAGACTTTTTCTAAAATGCATGTGGCAACGCTGTCAAACACTGCAATGTGAATTCAATGTCAAACCTGGTAAAACAGAAAAAACTGTTTTTACGAACGGCTGAAATTGGCTGGGTGCTATATAGCATCAAGTTTTCAATATCTGAGTGCAACACTTATTCAATGACGCAAATCCCCCCCCCCACACTGAAAAAAACAGGCCATGGCAGAGCTGTTTACAGAGAGAGTAGCACCCGTTTCAGATTTAGGAGACAAAATGGCTGTTCATTTTGTGTAGAGTAGAGCCAACTGCACTATACACCTGCCGGTTTGTTTCCAACAATAGAGGGCCTGTTTATTTCCCACGGCTCTGGATCATAACCAGTAATCTCAATGCTGATTCACACTATCCATTAGGCGGGTCCTGGTGTCAGTGAACCAATGTCAGGAATCCGCGTGAAACAAACAACAGGCCCCGGTGATACTTGTGTCTTAACTCTCTGTACACGGCTTTGGGCCAGGGGGACCGCAATTTTTTCAAGGCCCATGGCCATTACGCCATCTTCACTGAAAAGGCCGTCTGCATTCAGCAGTCAGTTATACCCATGCCCAAATCAGAGATCTGTCCTTCAGTGTCATTAACGGGGTCTGCATCTCCTGCAGGGGTTTCTTTCACCTCCCGAGGAATTTCGTGACTGTTAATGCCTGTATTCTGATCGTTTTCAGCATTATGACATTCCGCTGGACTTGAGCAGTTGTCCTCTTGGACTTGCTCACGTCCCCAGTCAACACCACGGTCTGAATCAAGCAATGTTTTCCCCTCGTCTTTGGACATATATGTAGTGTCCAGCCTCTCTACCACTTGGGTGTTCGGTGGGACATCATCATCTTTATCCGCATCCTCTTGGTGCTCGGTGGTGATCCCTGTGTCTCGCCCATCTGGTACGGGGTCTGAATCTGGAAGTCCAGGCGCATCATGGGATCCCTTGTTGTCGTCAGTTTCCCGCCCTGTATCGTTTGCCACGGGAGACTCTGTGGGTAAAACTGTTTCCGAATCCCCTGCTACCTCTGTGGCACTGTTTTGCTCCGTCCGTGGACTTGTCCTCGGACTTGAATCCTTGTCCATTTGAACCTCGGGTGTTTCCTTCGCCAGTCCAGCTTCACGCAACGAGTTGCCACCACCAGTCTCCAACAAACCAGCAGCAATCTCACCTCCTGTGTCTGGGTCGGGACCTGCTGCTCCGTCCTTTTTGGTAACATCACAGGTGGTCATCAGATGGTCATTTTCCGAACAAGGCAGTACACCACCAGCAGATTGATGTGTCTGACCCTCAATCTCAGGTTTGGTTTCCTCTGTTCCGGTCTCGTTTATCTCACTGCCAACAGCTTCTTTTGCATCCTCACATTTGGAAACACCCTCCTGATTTATATTACTCTCATTTTCTTTGACGTTCTCACTTTTCTGGGCACTTTCCTCTACCTTACTTTTAACACCTATAATGTCCTCACTTTTAGAAGCATCCTCTCCTATCTTACTTTCAGTATCTTCTTTAGTGTCCTCTCTCATGAAGGCACCCTTTTCTGTCTTACTTTCAGCATCTCCCTTGATGTCCTCAGTTTTGCGTGGACCTTCCTCAACACTGTCTTTAAGGTCCTCACTAGGAGAAGCAGCCTCCTTCATTTTGCCCCAACCGACATCCACCTCTTCCTCTTCATCTTCCTCCTCTCCCTCTTCCACAAGTGGCGTCAGCGACGTCATTCCACTCTTGCTCATGTCGTTGACAGCAAACTCAAATTCGTTCTTCAGCTCCTGTGGCTCGGGGGACGGAGGCGGGGCCGTGGGAGTGGCCAGGTTGACTGCCTGGCAAGGCGCTGCATCTCGAGGCTTCTCCGGGGATGTCATGAAGTCCCGCTCGTCGACCACAGGCCAGGGTTCTGGGGTGGCTGTGGAGGGTTGAGGAGTCAGGGGTGGCACTGGGGACCGGCCTGCACCCTCAGAGAGTGCGCCCGTGGTGATGCTGGTGCAGTTTCCCCAGGGGGTTGAGACGGGAGTCACGCCGTGCTTCATTGGGGACGTCGGGAGGCTAGTGTCCATGGCTGATGTCCCTGGATAGGAGGTGGGGAGCTCGCTGTGAACTTCTCGGATGGTACCCAGGGCATCTGCATTCAAGGGGTCAGCTGGTGCCGAGGTGGGGTTGATCTCCCTATGCGGGGTACCGGCTGCTTGCTTGGTCGGGCTTGGCGAGCGACCAGGTCTGTGTTGGCTGGCCGACAATGGCTTATAAGGCTGGTGGATGTTGGTCGCAGGGGTACCCAGGGGAGCCTTGGGCACACCAGTGGACAGGGATGGAGACACAGCATGGAGGGGATGCTGCAAAATGCACAAAAAACCAACACCAATTTAAGTCTCTTATTTTGAAATGAATGAATGAGTACAAAGTAACAGAGAATCTGCTAAAAATGCATTTGCTTTGGCAGAGAAGATTGCGATTCTGAAGATGGCTTTGTTTTGTTTCAAACTAAAATCTTCCATCATAGCGGTGCATTTTGCTCATAAAACTACTTTTATATTTTGCACACTACTACAGTATCCGAGAGTGCTGCTGCTTGGCAAGTTAGCATTACAGAAAGAGCATATTTTAGTCTAGTTCGTTTCACAAGGCGATGTAGGGATGCCGCAGGTGCAATAGAAAAAAAGAGAGGACTGCAATAAGTGAAAAATAAGTGCATTCTAATTTTGCCATGCAAATTGCAAAAGGTTAACTGCTACACCGCTCACATATGGCACATGGCTAACAAGTCTGCAGATTAGTATGAGTTGGTGTTGGGGGAGGAAAACTGAATTTGAGATATTAATTAACCACCTGCTGCCGGGGAACTCATTTCGGGCACATAGGCTTAAATACACGAAACCGGGGAGCCCAAAACCAGACAAAAGAGCTGGGCTTTATAACAAAAGACTGTACTCGGAACAAAAGACCGAGCTGCTGGGAATTACCAACATTTTTTTCAGTTGTCAATATAGCAGAGGAAATCTGTCCTTTTTTGGAGAGATTATATCACTGTTTGTGGCATTCAGCACGAGCGGATTACCACTGGGACAAAAATGCTCCAGTGCTGAGCGATACCTACCGCTGCACACTAATCTGGCCCCATTAAAAAGACGCCAGTAGCGCACTGTGCCAGTTTGGGGAACAAAAGAAAGTTACATAACACTACACAATCTGGGCTCATTTTACAAGGCGGCATCCCTGGCTGAAATACTCGAGCATCAATCGATGTTATCTGTCAGATTAGAGCAGTCACCAGACAGTTATTCATGTGGGTGTAAACATCCAGTAAATGAAGCTGTGATTTTTTAAAGAATTTTGAAAATGGAAAATCTTGAAAATCTCACGGGTTTACGTCATGCAACTTCAAATTCCACCTGGCAGCAAGTGGTTAACTATAAATGCTCTATATCTTGGGATTCAGCAAGAGTATATTGAAATGAGTGTGAGTACAGAAGACAAACTCAAGTATGAGTTCACGACTTGAAACAGAGACTAGCATGAAGAATTTCCTAGGAATATTGATACATTATGGTTGTCAATGTTGAAGATATCATCAGTGATGCAATAGATTAGAGAGGTTAGTAGCAATTAAGTAAATTGTGCTGCACTGAGCTTGGCAGGAATGATGAGTCTGCCCGTCCTTTCTCCCAGTCATATGGTCAAGACCTCTTAAGACCATCACAAGACCAAGACGTGACCTCCAGGCTGAATTTCAGTCACAAGCTATTCAAATGAACTGGAGAAAAAAAGCTTTCTTTGTCACTGTTCACCCTGTTGCTTGTGACTGGTCTTGTAACTGGTCTTGTGACTGGTCTCCTGACTGGTCTCCTGAATGGTCTTGTGCATGGTCTTGTGATGCCTCAACTACAACACTGCTTTTTATCCTACATGAGCAGAACTCCTTGCTTTGAAAGTCAGAAATTAATGTCAGAGGGATTAGTAAATTGAGCAAACAAAGGCTTCTATTCATCCAGCAAGTGACGCTCTGCAAGCTATTAATAATTTGTTAGTTTTACCTCATTGTCAAACCAAAATAATTCAGGCTGCATGCGTGGAAGGATTGGGGGAAAAAAACGGTGATTAATGGTACAATTCAAACAGTTGGAAACCCACTGCCAGACCAGCGTCTCAAAAGGTTGATTTATACAAAGAAAATAGAAGTCAGGCATTTATATTATTATAAAACTGCACAGGTATTGATCAGATGAACATTGGTAAGAGATAAAGATATTTCCAAAGACTGCCATTTCTTGAGTAAAGACATTTGCGTGATTCATTACAAAAGTGAATCTGTTGCACAGTTGTCATGCCATTTCCGGCTCTGCCGAACGGTCAGTCCATATTGTGCAATAGGAACGGAGGCGCTTTTCAAAAGATGTTTTCAGTATTGTGTGTGTGTCCGCTTGGGCAAAATGCAAGGTTTGTCTACAGAGCAACTTGAAACCAATAACACTCAGAAACTGCCGCAGATATGTAACTCACTGAAAAACGCAAGTAGGAAATGATGGCTTAATGCAGGGGCCCACATGGCCACATTTTAAATTAATTCATAATGGCAAATTGTATTTACAACCAAAGTAATTTTGTTTCTTGAATTAAGGTATGAAGTCTTCCCAGACTGTTCAGCGCCAAGTAAGTCATGATCACTGTTCAACGTAACTTTGGCAAATAGGCTAATTAATTTTGTTTCTTGGCAAGGAGGATCGAGATATTCGTCACAATCAGTATCAAGTTAGTCAAGATTACCCCGCAACTGAATCGTAGCAAAGGCAAAGTTGATTAATGACAAAGGTATTCCTCTTTGATTTGACTTGCGACTTGGCTGCACCTTTGGCAAAGGTGACGAGAGAGAGAGAAAAAAAATGAACCCCCACTCACAAAGTCCTCGCTGGCAATCGGCGAGGGTGTGTCATGCAGGTACTGGTTGGCGAACCTCTCGGCATGGCCGGGGCCCGACACCCGCCCGTAGGGCTGCAAGGGCGTGGTCATCTCGGTCCGGTCGGGTGACAGGACGGAGGGCAGGGTCACGTACAGGGTGGAAGCCTTCGCGGAGCGGGGCGTGGAGGGTTTCTCCGGCGAATGGTGGTCAGGGCTGGGTAATGGTCCTAAATAGGAAGCGGGGAAAAAACAGGAGTCACATGAACAATCACAACCTTACAATAAAGGTGTGTCCAAACTTAATGACAATAGTTTATGATAACAGGTGCACCTATAAAAGCCATAAGGTAACGGCTGTGGCCATTTCCTGTCGACATATCATGCCCCTGCTACCCACAGCCACAATGTTTTACACAGCCGCAACTGAAGACGTTAAAAGGCAGGCTTGTGATTTTCGAAAGGAAATTGGCTTAGGCAGGAAAAAAGGACCACACGTCCTTCATGTTGCCTCGTTTAACAATTTTTTCAAACTATTTAAGGCTACGAAAAAGTATCCGTGCTGATATCACAAATCCAAAGAACAATTTAAAACCTGTGATAACTAAAACATAACATTTTTCTACTTGGCCAAATAATCAAGTTGAGTGTGTCAAAGATAATAAAATGCAAATAGCTCAATACTTGCTAACAAGACAGATACATGGATCAATGTACCAGACATGTAAGGCAGGTGCATGTTGCCCACATGAATCAATCACTTATCGCTGAAAAAGTAGTAAA
Organism: Acanthaster planci; assembly: GCF_054643075.1. Lineage (NCBI taxonomy): Eukaryota > Metazoa > Echinodermata > Asteroidea > Valvatida > Acanthasteridae > Acanthaster > Acanthaster planci. Next base: position 14,152,325 of record NC_141787.1, on the reverse strand, counting down.
AATATCATGCTTTAAGGTGGAGGACATTTGTCTCTATGGAGAAGGAGATCACATTCGACTTACCCAGAGTCAGATCCAGTGACTTGGTGCCTTTGTAGTCAAATGGTTTGGTGGGTTTTGCACCTGGGACCAGTGGTGGAAGACTCTTGGTGGAAACAGAGGTGAGCTTGTTCCGGATCTGTGGACTTTCAGGCACTGCGCCGCCAACTTTCCGGCCAACTCCAACTTTTAGGGGGGGAGAAAGAAAAGACACCGCAGACATATTCAAAATCCTGGCTGGTGGTACCGGTGAGTAGGCCAATGAGGCACAAGGGGGCTCAGTCTGAAGGTCTGTGTTTGCAGGGGCAGCTGCCAGGTTGGACTGTCCAGCTTATTACCCCAGTCTCCAGCGGCAGAAGTAAGGGTGGGAATTTACGTTCAATTTGAAAAACATTTTAGAAAACTTTCCCATACTGTTTAATTCACCCTTAATGCAATACGATTGAAAACTATAAACACAACAAACTGTATGCAATGTAAATGGTGGACACAAAGTTATTGTGGCTCTTGGCCGCATATTAGAGACACTGATGAGCTTATACATCATCAAGAGTCGCGATCTTCGGTCAACAAATAATTCAATGAGTGTGTGGTTAGAGAAGAACTCTTGATGTTGGTCTTACCACTGATGGGACCCAAAGGCCGTTGGTGGGCCATCCGACCGGACGGCTTCACCTCCTCCTCACTAGCCACACCCTCCTCCCCTTCCTCCATCGGCAGCTGCTGAGCGAGGCCACTATAAGTGGAGGCGGTCATGGCCGCGACCAGGCCGTCGTCCAGGTAGAACGGGTTCCGCTGGCGGCCGGCTGCCGTCCCCGCCTGGGGCTGGGCTCCGTGCCGCCCGGCTCCACCGCCCCCCTGCGGCGTGAGCAGGCTCATCTTCTTGTTCTGCAGGATGCCGCTGGCCAGCAGCGGGGTTGGGGAGAGGGACCGGTGCTGGGGCTGGTTGGCATCGAAGTGGATGAGGGGCATGAGTCGCGACAGCAGCAGCTGCACTTTCTGCTTGTCCAGGGAGTCACTGCCAGAATACAGAAAAAGGTCTCACAATTTAAATCTAGTCAGTAGATTGCATTCATGTGTCAGCCATCTTGAAATGAAAAGTGAGGTAAACCTTTCATATTGAGAGCCTGACAGTACAAGTAGCAGCAACGAAATAAAAGTTCACACATATTAAAGCCAGTTTTTGTTTAGAATAATTCAAAAATTTGTGATAAATTATATCAATTATATCAAGCCTCATTAATAAAACTGAAAGTGAGGTTTGGAACCCAACATAGTCTGGCACCACCTCATATTAAACAGATGAAATGTAAATTTATTACATTTGTGAAAATGATCAGCTGTGTGACATAGGGCACAGACTATTTCCATTCACCTTCACTTCCCCATTTCATTTGTATTTGTTTTGTATTTGTGCAGTCTGGATACAATGTCCATTTATAAATTTTTCTTTATTCTTTGTCCTTAAAAATTCCTTTCACATTTTGTTTTAGTAATTCTGTTAAAGCGATCGACAAGCTTTGCTTCTTGTGAGTTCCCTTGTGCTATTTTTATTTTTGTCTCCTGAAATCCACACTAAACTTGAATAAGTTAATTTTTTTTTTCCTAGGGCCAATTTAACACCAGCAAGCCTGAGTCCTGTTGTAAGTACTTGGTGCCATCCCCTTTGATTCATCTTCATCTGAAGCAAGAACTCTTTGAGACACGAGGACAGGTAATCTGCCTGCCCAATTTGGAGAAAATACCACAACAAAGACTTGGATTTTTCGTTTCATTTTCATTTGATTTCACTTCGTTTTGTGGGGATTAAATTATTGAACAATTAGCATAAATTATTTTGATTGTATGCAGTCAACCTTTGTTCCTCGTCTAACCTGTTTCGAATGTGCACCAACACGTCCATCAGGATATCCCTGGGTAGAGTCAGAAGCTGGGCAATACTGGGCAAAATACAACACAGATCATACGCGTGAAAAGATATTGATTAAAAAATGCTCACAGAAGTTGATTGAACACTTTCCAAATACCAGTGACAATTTATGGACAGACCACAGCGCCAGGCCATCTGAGTGAGAAGGTGACCTAACCTCATGCAAGGGCCTAACTCGGGTGTAATTTCTGAGGGGCACCCGGGGATGCAAACATTTTGAAAAAGGGGGCACTGAAGGCACCTTAACTGTGACCTGTGCGTAGGCTTTTAAAGTTTCAAATGGGGGGGGGGGCACAGGCTTCTGCTGCCCTCAGTCCTCGACAGTTAAGCCACAGTTTTCATTGAACTGCTATTGCTAAACACATTGCTCAGCAAATTCTCTCGCTGAGCGGAAGTAAGCGGGGAAACAGGTCCTAAGTAATATACTTGGCATGGGACTTTGGGTGGTAACCTGTCCCTTAGCTATGTATACATAGCTAAGGTGCTTAGGCAGATTTCTGATGAGCGCGGGTGAAGGCATCTGTAGCATTTGTCTCACCTTTCGTCCATGTCAGCCGGCTGGGCTCTCCGGGTAGCTGGTGGTGATCTACTGGGATGGGTGTACGGCCGGCCTCCGGTTGGGGTGATCCTAGAGGGCTTCTTCTTCTGCAAATTTGAATATTTAAAAACAAACTCATTCAGTCTACGGTATGGTTGGCAAGGCTGTTGAGAAATGGACGCATTATTCAGGGAAATTTCCTGTGAGGGTTGAGATAATTTCAGTAATGAGGAAAGGCATTTATGCAGAATTGTGAAAGTAGCATTTTTCGACCTTATGCAGAAGAGAGTTTAAAAAGCTTATGCTCTTATGGTTGCAATCAATCAGAAATTACAAAGCTGTGCATTTTGAAATGCAGTTTAAAGCAGTTGGCTTGCATAGTTTTTCAGGTGAAACAGAGTACGGTTCCTATTACAGCGTAACTTGATAAACACTTGAAATAATTTCTATCCTTTACGGCGACAGCGAGAATGGTGAATTCACAACACCAAGGAAACTTGGATATTTACCATTTTCTTTGTCCGTTTGGTCTTGTCCTTTGGGGCTTCGGGAACCATGAGGTCTGTCATGTCCTTCAAAGTGACTGGCTTTGACGAGTCATTCTGGTCATTTCTGTGAGAGATGTATACCAGACCAAGAACTTTGTAATTCATAAAATGAGGGTTCACGATACATGTATGTTTATAAAGGCAGTTCATTCAGGGACAGTAATTGTATTTGAAATGCAGAATACAGAACTCTTGAAGAAATGTCTAGATAAAAATTTAATTTTATGGACATCCACAGTTCAGCAAACAATGCCCACTGCTTTCAAGTCACTTTTTTTTATGAAATAAGGGTTTGGGCAAAAAAAAGCCAGCTACTCACGTAGCAGGAGTCTGGCTCCCCTCTTTCCTCAGCTGTCTTTCATAGGCCTTCTTGGAAGGGCACCAGACGTAGACACGGGAGGGGACGAATGTCTTCTGCCAGTCGCTGCTGAGCTCGTCCATGTCAAAGAGCTCCCTCACCTCCACCGACTTGGCTTTGGCGGGCTGACGCCCCTGCAATGGGGAGGGCAGGGACTGAGCACTGGTTGACCGCACCCCCATGGGGGACGTGTAAGGGGTGTACGGGAACTTTTGCTGTGGCCTGCCGACGACATAAAAATGGAAATCATGCAGAGGTTACAAATACATTTACCGGGACATCAGTGTCACTTATTAGATTTGCATCTCAAGGGCTTGCACGACTACAGAAACATAATGAGCAAAATAAGAAATTGTTCAAGCGAGAAGGCTTGCTTCATAACAGTAGGTTGAATTCCACAATTCTGACCCAACGTAACAAGATGAGTTGGGGGTTGGCAAAATCATGCTTCTGAGTTGAAGATCTTTCCGGGAATCTGCACAGGGAAAATCAATAGATACCCTCAACATTCTTCCCTCGCATATGCTGATTATACCGACCTGTTGTCAAGATCTACAGCTGGTGCAGAGGAGCTGCGGTGATGCGATGGCTGCTGTGCTGGGGTGTAGTCATCTCTCCTGCCAAGGCCAGACTCGGCCAAGAGATTTTGAACTTTGAGGGTTGGCAAAGCACCTGAAAAAAAAAATAACGCGTCATTAAAGAAAAAAAAGAAAATGAGGTCACAACTCTCAAGGTGTAAACACTCCCTCCAAGCAAATGTTGGATGAAGTCGAAGCCCTCGATCCATGCTTATAGCATTTTTGTCAATGTGTAGGGTTTTGCTGAGAATGAATAACCCAACGTCTCTTGGATCATCTGCCCTCCAAGATCCTTCAAAATCCATCAAGAGTTCGAAGGGATTCTTAAGGAACGAGGAAGGTATCTCAGTGTAACATTGAAACAGAACTTTCTTGGCCCCCCCAAAAGTGTCTGTACGGTCCTTACACGGTCAATTGGTCACTCTGCAGGTCTGCTCAATGACGCTGCACTCTCGATTGAACCTGTAGGGAATCTCATACTTAATTTTGAATTTCCCAAACTATGGGATTGCCTTTATGGTAAAGCACTGACAAATTGTGCTGTAAGATCGATTAATCGTGCAATATGAACCAATCGCGCAGACTGACCGACTTGCATCCACCAATGCATGTTGGAGGATTCAGAATAGCTGTAAACAATTATCCCCGAGTTAAGGTCGCAGTATCCCAACAAAAAACACATTTGTTTTAGGGCCGGCGACCATTTAGACCCGGTTTGAAAAGGGCCCCCCCATTAGCCCACCCTGTATAATGCCTGCCCAGTATTGAGGCTGCTCCAGGCCGGTATCAGGCCTGTCTGCACATCGGCATTTCAAAGTCCCTGATGAAAGGCTTCCCCCACCATGCTTCCACAGATGAATAGGGGTCTAAGCGGATTGTGTAAACATTGTATAGAGCTGAAGGATTAAAAACCACAAGCAGGTTCCTTCTGGGATAGATTACATGTACCAGTACTTGCAAGCAATAGACCCCAGGATGGAGAAGTTCGAGATCAACAACCAGTCCAGCATCCTAGGCCGGTAGCCAGGCCGGTATGAAAGGGGTTTTTGCAACAGGGCGAGCTTACCGGGGGGGGGGGCCCTTTTCAAACCGGGTCTAAATGGTCGCCGGCCCTTACCTTCATCTGCACTGGCGGTCCATGGAGACTGTAGGGAATCCCTCAAGCGGGGCAGCCCCCTTTCCACACGACGGTTCGAGGCCCAGCACTGGGGGTGCTGACACAGTGGCCCACAGGATGTCTCCTCCACCAGGTACTTCTTCAGGAGGTCGTCTGTTGCCATGACTGCACTCATGATAGATACGTACAGCTAGCTCCCATCTGCTATGAAAACACAAAGCCTTCTTTACAAATATCTCCAAAAGGGCAAAGGGGGGAGGGGAGTTGTGAATATTAACTGGCGAAAGTCCTCGGTTTTTGTGGGAGTCAAAATAAGAGCTTCTTTGTTGAAAAACATTTGACGGGTCCTCAATCTCCATTAAACTAGACTTGTATTAATTGTTGCTTTTACCCTCTGGGTCAATTGTCGAGATGTTTTTGCTTCTCTTACAAAATTTGAAGAATTTGCAATTGATATTTACAATTTCTAACTTTAATTGGAATAAAATGGTTCAGATCTAATGAGATGGTTACAACTCTCAGAGAATTAGAACTCAGAAAGAAGGCATTTTTAACAGTTGTTTCAGACATCGATAAAAGAATGAGTCTACCAAAAAAATTACATTTATTATTAGTTTGACAAAACACCAATTTAAGATATAAGATGAATTTCAAAATTGTTCCCTGCATAAAAAAAAGTTCTGGTGAAAAAAATGAAGTCACTCCTTGTCATTGCCATATGTAAGGTGATGCAGTGCCATTGTTTCCATCTTATTCTCTTGGCATTTGGTATCTTTCAGGAGGAGATTGGGAAATTGGAGTCAATTAGGCCTACAGGTAAAGTGGAACATTATCCCAAAATGGGCCTGTGGCTACCATGAGGTTTTTTGGTTTCCTCTGAAAACTAAATTATTCTGTTTATCTTTATTTATCTATGAAGAAAGTGCGTTATGGGCCATCATAGAAATCATTTCTCGATACCGCTAAAATAGAGGCTTCACCTCCACTTGCATACGGTGTAAACACAGATTTTCTGAGCTATTGTAGAGGAAAAAAATTGAACCACAAATAAAATTTTATGAATCAAGTTTAAAAGTAAGAGTTAAACAACAGCAAGGATAGGATAATTCAGGAAGGTGAGCAATCTTATTTTGATTGGGAAATGTGATAACTACTACGATAATACGGACTAATAGAGAAACCCATCCTACATGTCCTAACTAACTGTAGTCTTGACTCCGTAGTACCTTTCAGCCTAGCCCCACACGTAGGGTTGTGGTGGTTCTCTTTTAAAATCCTTCTCTATTATGGCGACAGAATAGAGACAGATTTTAAAAGAGAGCCCAGAGCATGAAATTACGGTCTGACATCCGACATTTTCAGAGCACTTATTGTATTTGTCCGAAGAAAATCAAAGATGTTGGACAAATTATCCAACCAACATATCAACAACAGCTCTTAAAAAATCAACACAATATTTGATTTATTATTAGTTTTGTGTTAGAATTACATTAATTATGCCCAAGGCATTCATCAGGGCTGATTGCTCATCACAAGCCTATGTCACCCAGCGCCACGCGTGTATGAACACACATGTGTATACTTTACTTGCACAGGCATGAAACTGCCCCACAATTCTTTGCGCATCGTAAAACGTAGGTCATGCTGTCAACCAATGTTCAATTTTCCATTGTAGCCCATGCATGACACACAACCTGGGTACCAGGCAATATGGACCAGTAATGGTTGGTTGTGTTCGTGCAGTTCCTCCAGTTCAACCCAAGTGTGTTACACGCGCATTATATTTCTGTATGTGTGATGGCAGTATACCCTCGTTGACCCGCGGGTCTTACTCCTGCTGAACACGAGTAGCTCGACCTATGCACTTACTGAAGTACAAACTTACATGTATGTAGGCCTATAGGCCTCTGTAAGTATTCTTAAATAATCATGTTGCTGCATGCATTAAGTGGTTGAGTGTTTAAACTAAAAGTGCATTCTGTGCAAAGTGTACAAATATTACACTGCACGTTACAACTCTACCTTTTATACAGGCCTAGGCCTAATAAATTATTTTAATAAATACGCCTAGGGCTAGGCTATGGCAGATCAAAAGCTGGTAAAGGAAGAACAACATGGATTGTGTTATGACATTTTGTCCGAGCACTTTTTTTGGTATAATTTCGCGCTCTGAGAGCCACCACAGCTCTACGTGTGGGGCTAATTTCAGCCGAGCCTGGAAAAACTTCACTGATTGAAACTGAAAATTAGGCTCAGGCCTCGGGCCTAGGCTTAGTGCAGGCAACAGGGCTAGGCTATTTTTCGAACATTCTTTCCAATCAGACATTTAAACGCTTGATATAAAATGAGACTCACCTTCATCCAATACGATCAACATCAAAATTAGGCCTACATTTGGAGAACCGGAAAGTTTAGGCTAAACAGCTTTTGCTAACGGCATGAACGATATTCAGCTTCTTCCCGACCACGACATGTACGCCGCCATTTTTCTCTCGTCTGGTGGATGTCAGTACCATGGCAACCAGGAATGTGTTTTTCTGACCGAACGGGGGCGCTCTTTAAACAATATTGATATATTATTTATGTCTGTGGCAGATTAGACGCTCTTAGCCTACCACCTCACACGTCGGCTTGAACTGGCAAGAAGTTACCTGAAGACCATGACTTATCATGCGTTAGTAAAGGTAAAGGTTACCCGAAAGCACCCCAAACGCTCATACATTCTTTGTTCGGTAGATCAAATATTAGATATATCAAGATCTCGAAGGCCTTAGTTGGTTTTGATTACCATTCTAGTGAGAAGAAAAGCTGAAGTGAAGGGGATTTTGAGGGGAAATGAAAACATTTCCCGCAACGTTTCCGAATTCCTTGAAAATTTCAGAGCAATAGAAAAGAGTACCCGTCACCAGGAACAGCCTATACGTTCTGGTGTATTGAGGCGCTAATCCCGTCGACATATAACTACGTCTGCAAATATTACACAACTTTACCAGTTTGATATATATTGACTCCAAAAAATCCTGGTTCTAACCCATCCTAAAACGGTTCCCAATCTCTTACCCCGGGTTTGAACGTAAAGTCGTCCACCTCTGTACAAAATAGACCCACAAGGGTGGGTTTTTGTAGACGAGATCTTTCGCGTTTAATACCACCAGTAAATGTTCGATAGACAGAAATAGTCCCCAATGGCTCGGTTATAAAATATCTGAGTACGTTGGAGCGCTGGTGTTTAGATTAGTGGTTTGCACCCACAACCAATAATTATTGGGATGCATCCATACCGACCTCGTTCCCATGGGTATGATCTTACCGCACCACGTTGGTTCCCACCATACCTTGCACGATCTAGTGAAGGAACGCGCACGCAACCCATGGAATTGAGGTTGCGTCCACGACAATAATCTGCTCCGAGCGGAAACAAAAGAAACCCTTTTTTGGTACCCACCACATAGGTGCGTCATGGGGCGCTCAAGTATATGCGCGTTTGACGCAGAGCACGCTGAGTACGCATAACTAATTTACTCCGGAATGTGTGGTCTTTGCGTACACGCAGAACGCGTGCAAGAACCTGCTTGTAACTTTCTTTTCGCCGATTGAGAGTGCACTTCAGCTCGGGGCGGATACAGGCGATTCGCAATAGCGTTGACCAGTCGCAATGTGCGAAAGCTGTCGACCCAGTGCGCGTTTGGAAAGGGTCGACAGATTCCGCGCATTGTGATTGGCCAACGCGTTGCAAACTCGTGGAGGAGCACTCTTGTGAAACGCTCTTGTTGTCTTGTCTTGTTATGACTGTCAGTTAGATACAAATTCTTTGCAAACACTTTCTTAATAAACAATAACACTTTCAAAATAGGCCTACTGTTTGGGTAATTCCAAAGAAGGAGCCCTGAAAACTAGTTTGTACTGCATGTTAAAAAAGTCAGCATTGGGTCCTTGCTCTATGGTATGAAGTAGAGTATTCGCCCCGAGCTGAAGTGCACCCTCAATCGGCGAAACAAAGACAGATGGTTACAATCGGGTTCTAGCACGTGTTCTGCGTGTACATTCCGGTCGTTGCGCGTACTCGGCGTGCTCCACGTCAAACGCGCACATACTTGCGCGCCTCAAGGCGCGCCTATGCATTGAAGACCAAAAAACACGCCCTTCTTTGTTCCGCTCGGAGCGGATAGGCGATTAAAATAGTGCGCCTCCAATAGGGCATTGGGTCGGCAGATTGGCCAAGGCATTGCAGGCTCTTGGAGGCGCACTATTAAGAATCGCCCCATTTCGTTTACAAACACGCCCTCTTTTGTTCCGCTCGGAGCGGATAAACATACTTTAAAATATTCTGTTAATGAAAAGATTAAAACAACACCAGTTCTACCAGACCCAAAATTATAATGCTCGTGAAAGTACATTAACGTAGCCAACAGGTTCTAGAGAATAATTACTGCAACCTTGGTGTATTTCATAGTAACAATATTTAACCTTTCTAAGTTATGATACAAATACATTACTGTAAGCACGAAACAAATCATTAACGTTCTTCACGTTATTCCATCAGACTATATAAAATGTGCACGATTGAAGTGCAGACAAAAGAAAGGTCCATTTCCCTAAAATGGAGGCAATGCCCTTGTTATGAAACAATGCCGAGCTCGACAGGCTAAGGAACCATAATACCATTATAGCCGGGCTAATCGAGTAGCGTGTGATGAGTTTACTCAGTCTTTACAAAAACTGAAGACAGATCAATAACACTATCACTGGAAACAGTTCAAAATGCTCAAATAGGAAATCACGAAATCGGGACGAAATGCATAGCTTCTGTCTTCAGTCGAATTCAAGGAAGATGCTCTAGGTCCCTCTTAGGAGGATTGCCTGTCGGTCGTTCTTTCTCCTTTTTCTTCTCCTCGAACATTAGGATACTGGAAAATCAAGAAAAAAAATCAGAACTAAAATTTTAAGGATACGGAAATGCATCAGTATTTTATTCCAGCATTCCACCCCAAGCATTTTCCCGGCAACGGAGGCTCCTTTAGTGGAAACTGCACGTCGCCAGTTCACGAACGACGATGCGATGCGTTACGATGCGTTGCGGTTGCATGGCTACCAACAAAAATGGATCACTGCCAACCAACATTGTTCTTTTCAACCGATGAGGGGGTGCGTCTGATTGTTGGCTAATAAATCAAAGCCAACGATTTTAGTCTAGAATGTGTGGTCTTCGCGTGCACGCCGAACGCGTGTTAGAACCCGGTTGAAAAACTTAGTACCATCTGTCTTTCTTTCGCCGGTGAGGGTGCACTTCAGCTGAGGGCGAATATTGCGCGAATGAAATAGGAAAAAAAAATCAGTTTAATATTACAGAGTTGAAGTGCATCTTCTTCGGCGAAAAAACAGACAGACTGGTAGGAAGTTTTCAAACCGGACGGTTCTTGCACGCGTTTGGCGTCAGTGCACGCGAAGACCATTATTCCAGAATAAAGTCATCGTGCGTATTCAACGTGCTCCGCGTCGAGGGTGCATCCCATCAAATGCTTGTATTTCGGCGCGCGAGAGCTAATTAATATTTTGTGATCCCACGGGGTTTTTACAATAAGACATGCCGTAATCAGGAGGCATCATAGAAATATTTCTATAAATCCCGAATTTGGGACTAATAGTTTCCAGTTCCAAATTGCGGGCCTATTTTGGATAGAGGTGGGCGGCTAGGTTCAGAAATTAGCGCTTAGTTTTACTGCTGTTTTGGGGTATCTTCCTTGAAAGGCGAATTAAAAAGATTTTCGTCGCTAACCCCCATGAAATTGAAACGAAAAGTGATCTTCTGGCCATAATCTTGAATTTCCAGTAAAAAAGGAGGCCATCCTCTTCACGAGAGTCAACGGGCGGCGCTATTTCGGTCCGATTTTGCACTGTTTTCTGTGGGCGTGTATTTGGTGTAGTGCAACCTCAAACGCGCATAAATTTGCGCGCGTATGTGGTGAGTTCGTACCAACCTCGTTCCCATGGGTACGATCTTACTGCGCTATGTTGGATCCCACCATGCCTTGCTCGATCTCACGATCTAGTGAAGGAACTCGCACGCAGCCCATGGAGTCGAGGTTGAGTTCGTACCAAAGGACTAGACATTTAAGTCGAGTTCGGGCGGCCTGTTCTTGGCACGGGTTTCTGACAATGTTCTCGCGCTCGAACGGCGGGAACACGACTCAAGAACGCTGTTCTCGGAACAGGATCACACACCACCTCCTCGTCAGGGTTTTACAGGAACACACGGAAAAACTCGTGAGATTTTGACTTTTGAACAGCTGCGGAAAGTAGAGAGATGGATTACAAAGCCACAGACAATGGGATGATTTCTGAAAAAAACATTTAATTACTTTCCATCACCACACCCAGTTCAACTGGAAAAGCATGGGTTCTAGAATTCTCTTACACTCACAGTTTGAGAATAGAATTCCTCTTGCCCAGCATCATCTCGATAAACTCGTTGTAATGGATGGTGCCCGAGTTGGTGGTGTCCACCTCAGTAATCATCTTTTTCAACTCAAGGTGGGTCTTGGCCTGACCAAGCTTCTCCATCATGCGTTTGAGTTCCATTATATCTTTAAATAGTGAAAAAATCAGGGCAAAAGGAAAGCAATGCCGTCTCATCACTGTACCGCTTCTATTGAACTCCCCGGTATCAGATTGCCCAGGAATCGGTGTCCCGTGGAGCCTGACCCAAATGAGTCAAAAAGACGCCTCCGGGGGGGTGTTAAAGCGAACCATAAAGTGTCAAATGACCCGGAAGAGGGTCAGTTTTTGACGCGGAAAATCGTCAGGCCCAACAGGCACCGATTGCAAGTCGATCTTACCCGGGAGTGTTTAAAATGCATATATATACATGCATAACCGCGTGAAAACGAAGAGAACTTTGCTTTATCTTGGTTACCCTTTGCCCAAGCATGAGATGTCATGAGCCCCAATAATGTAAGACATAACAGAGTCTGACACCACTGGCCAAGACAGTAACCTTCCGTCCAATAAGACTGTAGATTTTTAATGACCCTTTTCTTCTTACCAATGTCTCCGGAGGAGTTCTCATCAAACTCCATAAACATTCCTGTAAAGAACGTAAAAAAAACTATGTATTTTCTCATGACAACAGAATCACTATCGCAGCAGGCCGAAGTACGAAACTGAGTGGAAGTGGTTTGGTAGTGTTATCAATAATGATAATCTCAGAATAATTCTCTCATCATATTCGAGGTGTTGGTCTGACGTACGGACTGCTAGTCGTTCAGAGATTCATTTCCCGTCCTTAATCTTCCTCAGAAAAGCGAGTGGAAAACATCATCAAGACAGAGATATGACAAAACTATTGTTGACTGCTGCAGTGTGGGATATGACGTTGTGAACAGACGATGTAAAATCAGTTTATTGACTGGTAGCCCACAGGCTAAATAAAATCAAGATTTAAAAAAAACCCTCTTCGTCTGTTATATAACAGTAGATTCCGTTGTCAATCGGCATTAAAGAAGTTGCTGTTTTGGGACAGCACATTCTACTGTCAACTGTCTCTGTATACTAACAGGAGATTATTATGGAAGTGTATTTAGGACAGGGTGAGAAAAAATTAGTGCTTAGGTACGGATTACTATTAAGTAAATACGGATGGCTATTTCGTACGTACGGATTACTACTTTGTGTGTACGGTTTTGTTAATAATGATCCTAGGCATTGGCCGCATTCAAAATTCCGTCTTGAGCGGAAGCATCTCCCTATCGGTTGAAAAGAGCCATGTTGGTGGGGAGTGTTGCCTTGTTGCCGTAGGGCGGACGCGTACACAACGCATGTAGCTCACTGTCTTTCGGGAACCAGCAAAGTGGCGTTCCTACAAAAGGAGCATCCGTTGCTAGGAAATCGCACCCTCTCTTGGTCCCGCTCGGGCCTAATGAACTAAAGTTTAGTCATGCCATGCAACATAATCCGTAAGTACGGTTCAGTAATCCATACGTACGAAAAGGTAATTTGTACATACGAATTAAATTTTTTTCTTACCAAGTCCTAAATACACTTCCATAAGAATCTCCTGTTAGTAAATAAAGAAATATTGACAGTAGAATGTGCTGTCACAAAACAGCAACTTCTGTAATGCCAATTGACAATAGAATCTTTTGTTATTTAATTTAACAGAAATCTTTAACGGTGTAAAACGATGCCTAATCACCGTTACCTTAGATTTAACAGAGAGTCATCCCGTGAAAAATCATGTATCTAAAACGAACCACATTACCTTTATAGCTGACAAGCCTCTCTTCAAGATCTGGATATTCATCTTCACTGTATTTACCACTTGTAATGATTTCCTGCATAGTGTCAGAAAAAAACAGTCATTGGTGACGATAATTAAAGCCAAGAAATTGATTCACAAAGGCTGAATCGCCGATGACGCCAATAAAGGTAAGATTCGCGTACTCCCTGATAATGTTATCAAATGAAAACTAATTGGAATATCTCGAAAGGTTGGACCTGGTCAGAAATTAATTTTGTAATCCGGAAATTTATACTCAATTGCTCGGATGTTCCTACGTCATTCGGTTTTATATTTGATTCAAAGATAATCAGTGTTAATTAACGTCTGGATTAAATGTCTACCGTCGCGAAAATCTTGAATTGCTGACCAGCGTAAAGGCGCCCTTTCCATATGTACGTTTTTGGGGTGCGTTTGCGTACACGATGCGTTCATGCGTTCACTTTCACGGACACGAAACATAACACACGTACGTGTGCGTTGCGTTCGGCCGTCAAAATCGCCCCGGGAATGATATCGACGGAAACACAACGCATGGCGCAAGTGTTGCCACGCATAGGGAAGGGCGGCTTAATAATGCGTCATGGCAATCGGTTTGGGTGCGCTCCCATCCGGCGCAGTATCCCTTGACATCGCATTGGAAATGAGCATTACAAGCTTTGGTGAGGCACCATGCATAGTGAATTTCAAGCGGCATGGGGCTGGAGGTCATACAATAAATACGGGGAGTGATCGGTGACAACGTACTGATTATAAACTCAGTGACCACTGAAAAGCGACAAAATAGAATGACCAAAATGATGATCGAGTCAAAAATGAAAGACAGTAAACCCACGAGTCAACGAGTTATGCCTATGCATGTATTTAACCATAACGACCGGCTATTGGCAACTAAACTTGACTATAAGCTACCTTGTTGTACGCTGCGAAAGCATCTTCCTGGCTTCTTTTCCTGTCTGAAAAGAAAGCGACAACAATCAACATCAATATTTACCATGGTCGACAACAGGCAAAGAGAAGTCTGGACTTCTTTAGCGCCGAGTGTTTTCAGCAAAGCATGCGTTTGGGTCACGCGGCTCTGACTTCTATGATCTTGTACAAAGCAGGCGTGTTGAAAGGCTCCATTACGCTGTTGCCCCCAAAACGCTGCAGATGGCGCATTGTAGCGTATGTACATGTATTTTATGTTCAGGTGAGTAACTCCAATACGGCCGTTTCACGATAGTGCGCCACCAAGAGTTTGCAACGCGTCAGCCAATCACAATGCGCGAATTTTGTCGACCCAATGCGCGTTTGGAAAGGGTCGACAAATTTCGCGCGTTATGTTTGGCCAACGCGTTGCAAACTCTTGGTGGTGCACTATTGTGAATCGCCTGTATTGTCATCTACAACATATAATATTGTCGTCTTTATTTATAATGCGCAAGAGTGCAGATTTGGAGATTCCGAGCACACCATTGTGTCAACAACTTTTCTCCGAGTTTGGTAAAGCTTTCCTCGAACAGCTGTGACAACAAATAAATCAAGTTTTTTTGGACAATGAAGTGACAGATTTCACTTGATTTGTTCATCAAAGAATGAGCTTTCCAAAGCGCCATTCTTTTATGCGTCTGCCTTCAGATCTGATGAGAGTGGGGGTAATGTTGAAAGTTAACACTGCTTGCGGGTCGATCTCTCTGTATTAATGATCCCCGAGCTGGAACAAGAAAGGGCGCAATTTTCCTAGCAACGCTGGCTCCTTTGGTACGTAGGCACTGTACTTCGCTGGTTCACAAACGACTATGAAAAGCACGCGTCACGGTCGCATAGATCGCTACCAACAAAATGAGCACCCCTGACCAACATGGCTCATTTCTACCGATGAGGGGTGCTTCTGCTCGAGGTGGACGCGATCACATGAATGCATTTCTGTCTGTTCCAGTGACCTTCCCCCCTCATTTTGTGGGTTTCACATGTAGGCCCAGAGAGGTCAAGGCGGAGTTAGAGGGCAAGGGCTTTGTATTACTAGGACAGGCTCAAGTAAACCTTTAGCAGAACACCCGCAATGCATTACCTCATATCCAGCAGGGGCGCGTTCAAAATCGCAATATGGCCGTTGTGTCATGTGTGTCTTTATCGTTGATGTAAGTATTACGCTATGGAAAGCGGCCTTGATTCTTCAATGGCGTTTGGGGTGGAGCCTTTACTACACAGAGCGGAATTGATTCGGGTCATCTCCATTGTACTTGGATAGTCACACTGCTGGAGATCAGAGTGGAGAGAGTCAATATAGAAACCCAATAGTGCCGAACGAAGTGGATTTTATCCATAGGTGTAGCATGGTACGTGGTGCTTATTCCGCATTCTGTGCATTGATGAATTCGGGAACAATAGTGTCAAAACTGGCCCCAAGGTTACTGGGTTATAATGGCGCAGTGATCAGTGATTGTGTTTTTTACAGCAAAGTCCTGTGTATAGAACAAATATAGGCAAATCTATGGAATCACGTGACACTATGTGAAGCGTCTGCACAAGGTGAGCGGACAATGTCAGGAATCTCGCAGAGGTGCAAATTTTCAGCATCGGCGACCTCGGTGGAATCGACATAACAGACATTTTGCTAATCATAATGAATTCACGAGAGTTGGCTTAAACGTAAAACACACACCCGGCACAGCGTTGAATACCCCCAGAACCGTGGGGTCCAACGTCCACCCCGCTCTTACGAAGCGGGGAGGACGTCGGACCCGAAAATTCTGGGGTAAGCCCCCCCCCCGCCCGCCTGTTGGTTTCTGAAATGCGTGATGAGTATGTCAAAGCAAAATACAGCAAGATTTTATTTACCTGAATACGCCTTCTCATGCATCATCCTTGACTCCTGCAAACAACAATTGGGAGCAAAACACTGCAAGAGGATTTCCAGAAGTTCAGTGCCTAAACCTGGACCCGTGATCCCACTATGGCGGCTGATATCTTGTAAGGAATTACCGTTGTAAGTGCATGAATTGGAGCGCAATCCATGCACGCCGCGCCGCGGATTAAATCACCCAAGCGGGCGCTTTATCCACACTGACCATACACCAATAACAGCTGGCGCAAGACCATAAGTTCACGAGAGGCACCACAAAAGAAAATGTGAGCAAAAAGCTATCACGGTCTACCTCATCCAATGGCTTACTTTATTTGGCGCACTGCTCGGTAGCCCAAACGAGGCTGTGGCAAAATTTGTCCTTCAAACATTAACTGTGCGTTTCTGATAAACCCCCCATTTTTACGTCGCACTTTGTCTTCTCAGCTCTCAAAGAGGGGAAATTAGAAAATTCTCAACATCCAAAAATTAAAAGTAAACTTGATTTGGTACATGCTCTCGAGTTTAACTGAAATTGCCAAAAACAAGAAACGTCTCCCCCCAAAAAGCAGAAATCTTTAACAAAATAAAGCTGGGACTATGAATTATAAAAAAGTAAAATTTCAGTTAGTTTATTACTTCAAAATCAAAGTCACTTCTAATCATAAGCATTTTATTGATGTTTTCGAAGGTGCTCGACTAATGTGGACGACAATGGAATTGTTTCCAAGCTTAGAAGCTTTATCGACAAATTTCTGAGCAAGCTGCCTGCATCGTATGCCATCCGCATTTTTCTTTACAACCGCAACGTGTTTCCTCGGCGATTGAGGGCGCTCTACAAATCTTGTTGACTGTGTTTTAAGGAGCAGTTTTCCGTGCACCTGCTATAATTCGAGATTGTAAAGGGCTTTTTGAAAATTCCCGGGGGGGGGCAAGAACTACCCGATGATTTGTCAAACATTTTTATGATCATTTTAAAGGCTAATCTATCTGGCCTTTGTACCGTTAGATTAAAACCACTCAGGGTGGCCGTGACTTATTTCTTAACGAATCACTGTATTAGCCTTGAATCCAAAGCATGAAGGCATTACAAATACTACTCTAGCATTCACTGACTCCTGGACACAAAATACAGATTACAATGTAGATAATAATATTGAAGATGAAACAGTTTGGGACGCATGGGACAGGTTAAGAAACGTCTTGTGTACGGCTAGTCGGATAGTCTTTATCACCAGCCGGTATTGCTGAACTCCCAGGACTAATATTTAGACTGAATTCGGGCCGCATTCAAAACACGCGCAAAATCTGTCTACCCTTTCCAAACGCGCACTGGATGGGTCGACTGATTTCGTGTCCTGTAATTGGCCAACGCCGTGTAAACTCTTGGAGGCGCACTACTGTGAAGCACTCGTATTGGTGAGTTAAAGTGCGACGACCTATGAATATACACGCGTTTTTTAATTAAAAGCGGGGATGGGCTGTATAGGCAAATGTCCTGCGCTCAACAATGATTTGTTGTAGATCAAATCGTGTACGTCATGTTCTCGAAGACTTGAAGGATGTTTGATAACAACACTTTTATAAAGAAATGCTGATGAAAATTTTAAGGTAAAAAACAGAGAACATTTCCTGCACCGTTTTAAAAAGAATGAGTAGACAGTAATTTTTCTAAGCAATCGTTCCCAGGAGAGTGGCGCTTTAAGTTTTGAAAGGCACCTTGATGGCTCGTTACTGAGACCAAAAACCGATCTCATTCCACTTTGTGCAGGAGCACCCCCTCATCGATTGAAAAGAGCCAGTTTGGTCGGGAGTGTTCGTTTCCTGGTAGCCATTATATTGGAAAGCAATGCAGTGCATATTGCGCGTGACGCACTAACATTGCCTGTATTTCTATACATGTACTGTACATGTGCTATCAAAATACGTTCACTTCTTTGCTCTTTGGTACTGCTATCACTTCTCTTCAAATGTTCCAAAATCGTTTTGAATCTACTTGGGTCAGATTAAGTAATAGAGGATTTTTATTCAAAATAAAAAAATGGCTTCATGGGATTTTTGAGCTGGAATTCTTCACCCGTGCGTAACTTCTCTTGTCTTTATCGAGGGGTAAACTGCCCATACTTTTGATTTTAGTCGGGCGCCGTACAGATCACGGAATTCTCCTGTAGTTTTGAACAGCATCTGGTGGTCTATGCATTCAAGTTATATGTCTGTGGTTCCAACCAATGGAGCCTCTGTTGAAGTTGCGCCCAAGCTCCAATCTAGAGCAAGAGATCTCTTGCTGTAGCTCGGAGCACATAGGCCAGCATGTTAATGACCCAGACTTCTATGTGGAATCTCCGGAGCCGTTGAGTTGACGGTTTCTGTACTGTAGGTGCGTGTATTTTTTAACCTTATAGCCAAATAATTCAGACAAGATTACTGAAACCGAGGCAAACCTCTTGTAGAAGAACCTTTGAACCCTAGAATTTAACCGACAGCGGATACAACAGTCATGAGTATGCGTGTATATACTTCCTGTATATTCCAGAAACAGTGGGAATAGAGTAACATTGTGCTGTTCGACCTTCCAGTCATTGAGGGGATCCTCTGTAATTTCGGTGGATGTTTTGCAAGGGACCTGGCCAAAGAACCCAGACAGGGGTGAAAGGGGACGGTGAACTGTCCGAGGTGGGAACCACGAGGTCATTGTGGGGTCACGTCACACGTGTGAATCACAGGCTACGGCTATTTATTCAGCGTTGCATGCCAATGTCAGGCATCAATAAACTTAGCCATAAAACATCATTATGGTGCACCGCACTAAATTTATGCGTACCTAAACTGGCGATACAAACTGCATGAAAAAAGACACTCTGGAAAAGAACGCAAGAGGAATTTCCAACTGGAATCAAAGATTGTTATCCTTCGGGAAATATTCTTTCCGACGTTTCGAGCGCACCACACACATCAACAAATATTTTTGCATGATATTTCCCTGCCCTAACCCTAAAATGGTTCCCAAACTCTTGGTCCTGGTTTAAATGTAACCACCCGCCTCTGTACGAAGTAGACCAACAAGTCTGGGATACATGGAACCTTCCTATAGTTTTAATCTTAACTGCATGCAGGACTTCTTAATCGAAATCGACTATGGGATGACTATACATCTAAACCGATGAGCTCGCACGCAAGCACAACCAACTATCCGCCTTGAGCAGAAGCATCCCCTCAACGGTTGAACTTGAGCCACGTTGGCGGAGAGTTGTCATTTCGCGTGCATGTCCTATAGTCATTCTTAAAGCAGCGAAGTGTAGTTCCGACCAAAGGAACATCCGCGGTTAGGGAAATTGCGCCCTCTCTTGCTCCAGCTCCGGCCTCATCAGGATGCGTTTACGTATTACGCTGGTGGCAATACAGAGGAGGATTTCCTACAACTATTACATACAAAATATTGGTGTTTATTATTCTTTTTGAACATAAGCATCTCCATGTACAATAATACTTTCTATACACTGTTTGGATAGTTCGAAAGCAGAACTCCAGGAAAGGTTCTATTGCAAGTGAACAGGAAAAAAAAAACACCACAAATGGCAATATAAACTCAAGTAAAAACATGCTTTAAATTACTCTGTGAATGAATGGGATTATTACAAAACAACACCCATTCTATCGAGCCCACACAATACTTGCCACAATCTACTCAAAACGTAATCTACAAGTTCTTGAGAACAATAATGTCTACAATTATGTAGTTCGTACATTATAAGACAATTATAAATTCCATTTTCGAAATTATACATACCATAAAAAGGAATGAATCAGTCTCACGGGCAGAACATAAAAATTGTGAGAAAATGTACAAAGGTAATAACTAATTCAGTAAAATGCAGGCATGGTTAGCGATGATATTTACACAAAAATTCTGATGTTTCATAGCAAGCAATTAGGTTAGCTGGTTTCGTTTTTGCTTTGCTTTTCTTGTACGGTAATATCTATATAAAGAGGATAAATGCTGGTGATATGGTCCGTAACCCGTCTAGGCCTATAAGTTTGAAACCATTTTACTGAAAACTGATAATTATTTCCAAATGTTGGTTAGATTCTTTCCACTTCAATTTCGCTCTACTTTTGGGCCTGAATTTAGATTTATGTTGTATTTCGCTTTAGGGAAAAAATAGCATGTCACTGTAGCTGTCTTATTCTTTTTAATTAAAAAAAAATTCTTGGGTTTGCCGGGAAGCCAAAGTTTGCTTAGTAGTTTTCTGAGCAGACTGTCGTTGCAATTAAACTATACTCGCAGACAGTGGTCACTCATTACACGAAAAAAAAATTCAATGACAAAGACAGTCGATGAAAGAGACACCGGTAATATCTGTTAGACGTTAAACAAGCAGTGTGTCTTGCAAAATTAAACACAGCATGGAAGCCTGGAAATATAGTCTGGTTTATAATACAGAGAAGCACGCGATGACTTTGCTCAACTTTAACAAAAACTGCAGACAATTCGAAAAAAATCACTGTTCGTTGGTAACAAAAATCGGACAGAAAATGCATAGCTTTCTGACTTCGGTTGAAATCAAGGAAGGTCCTCTAGGCTCCTTTTTGGAGGAATGCCCGTTGGCTGTTCTTTTCCTTTTTTCTTCTCCTCAAACATCAGGATACTAGAAAATCAAGAACAAAAAAACAAAAAACCAAATTGAAAAAAATGAAAAGATGTTTGAAATCCATCAATACAATACTCTAACTTGAATTAATGCCACTTTCCTCGGCTGAATCGAAGACAGCCAAGGCTATCGCAAAGAATATAATCGAGTTACAAATTCCAGTGAATAAGGAGCCGACAAAAAATGATGCTGCATCAGCGTTTAGCCAGTTGTGAGTCTTGGGAAGTATTATTTCTTGACGGTGCTGTGTTGCCTCCAAATAAGACTTCTGCAATTTCTGCAACCTTCTGCAATTTGAGATCCATTTCCAGACGACAAAATATGGACACATTTGTGTTATTTATTTTTCATGTTCGCTGTTCACACGTCGGTATTGGCGCGGATGTGGTATTTCCGTGTCACATGATACGTCCACATGATCGCGCGACTGAGCACGTTGTCTGGTGTATCGCTAGAAACGGGCCGACCTGCAACATTTTTAATATCCTGTGACGTGGAGACAATGGAGTATTTTATTGTCGGTCACATGCTGAATGACACTCAAATTAGCCAAGGCTGGTTTTGGGCGTCACAATGAAAAACACAATGAAGCGCCAAACATGCCGTTTGCAATAGATACAAACACATACGGTAGGTTACAGCTCAATCTGCTTTAAGTTCAGCTTTCAGTTTCACGATCAGAAAATTGAAGGGCAGCTGAGATCCCTACCTTCAGCCTGGGGAAGGAGTGGAGCAATATTCCCTTACAGGAACTCCTCCCCCCCTTTCAGTCTCTATCACGCCCAGACCACCTGGAAACGCATGCGTTCTTGTTCACTCACATTTTAAGGACGCTGTTCTTCTTGCCTAGCATCATCTCGATGAACTCGTTGTAGTTGATGGTACCCGAGCGGTTGGTGTCCACCTCAGCAATCATCTTCTTCACTTCCAGGAGGTTCTTGGGCTGGCCAAGCTTCTCCATCATGAAGGTGACGTCCTTGTCATCTTTAAGAAGTACAAATAAAGTCCAAAAGGACTCGTAAAAATAAACTCTCATATTGTCTGCTCTAGTCATAAACGTTTCGAGAAACACCACCCTTGATTGGTGTCAGAGTTGTCTAAAACTTTACTATTTGGCCTATTAGTTAAAAGAAAAGGCCTTATTTGCGTTTTAGTATTTAGCATTAGTGTTTATTATTGGTTGTTAAGACAGCTACTTATTACACAATGTGAAAAATCCTTTTGCTGTTCGTGCCAGCCATTGGTTTTGGACAGAAGCGCAACAGTGACTAAGAGAGACGTCTCCTGTGCGTGCGTCGCCCCAATTGTATATACGACGGTGAAAAAAACACCATTTTTCTTGAAAACATTCTGCGTGCACATTGTTAAAGCCAGAAATATCACGAGTACCAGTGAAGGAAAAAACTGGTTGACAATGATTATTCTATGAAAAGGTATACCAGTGAAACATTTTTGGCCCAAACAGTAACCTTAGAATAATATTTTAATGAAGATTTATTCTTACCAAGATCACCGGAGTTATCCAGATCATACTCGATAAACTTTTCTGAAAGAACGCCAAAGGAAGTAATTTTTAAACAAGGCAACAAAATTTTTCGAAGTCACATGCATTCTTTACGATTTACAATTCCAGACCATCAATACACTGAAACAATAAATCAGTATCTAAAATGGTGCGTACCGGTAAAAGATGCATTCGATTTTGTTAAATATTTCGCCATCCGTCTACCAGCCCAAAATTTAAAAAAAAAACCAGCAAAATATAAAACTGCTGTGCTTAATTTGGTGAATGACTTCCAAAAAAAAAGGGTCAAAATAGTTTTGTTGTCATTCGTCGCATTTCAGGAATAACCTGCCAAATCGGTTTCCTAAAATTTCTCGAAAGGGACAACCGGCGAACGTGCTGACAACATCGATGTGTGCTAATTGAATGGTGAATAATCTCACTCAGAGCTCGAGGAGATTAACTCAAAACGGCGGCCGTCCTACTGGATCCAGTCAGGCAGAAACTCGCAATTTTTTCTTCGGCCACAAATTGTGCTCACAAATCGACATCTGGCGATGTGTTCCGTGTACTATGGATAGGCGCATTCAGGCGTGAGTGGGAAACCGAGTTACCCGCATTTAATATAGGAGTGGTAGGCAGTGCTAACCACTATCATAAGTGATAATCACATAAAATATCCACTCTTCCTGTTTGACGCGCTGGTCTGATGCATAATTGGAGCAGTGTGCTTATCGCACATTTGCCATTCTGGCAATTTCGTCTTTGCTATCTATAATGTAACAACGGGCCACCAATGAACGATTTCCTTATATGTGTTTACAAAACTAGCGCTAACCAAACTTTCCTGGAGTATATTGGTTTCGTAATCGGCCCGAATTAGTTTCGATAGACTACCTTCCTGTAGCTTGCTGAAATAATCCAAACAACATAAAGGCAGCAAAAGGTGGAAAACAATTTAACCCATTAAACTTTATGTTTGATTGAAAAATGTTAAGCTCGTATCGCCTGGAAATATAGAATTCAAGGCCAAGAAGAATATCTACTATCACTGTTTTGTGCCATTATTTGATTGAACTGTATTGGCTTATTTTGGGCTTTATTTAAAGGCCACACAAAACATAAACAAGTGCTATGATTGGACCCATTTGAATTCGGCATATCAGGCCAGGGACAAGCATAGATTCATCATGAAAATGAATAATTGACTACTTACGAACAGACTGACTCAGTGCAAAGATCCTTCCATGAGATTCTTTTAAAAACAGTTTTACAGAGCATCGGTAGGTCCCGTTAAATTTAATTAAAGAAAGTGACCATCTCGAAAAAAATGCATCTAAAAACTGCAGTACCTTTGTAGTTGTTCAGCCTCTCCTCGAGATCTTCATACGAGCTGTATTCACCATTTTTGATGATTTCCTGCAGATTGAAAGAAAACAGTTGTCACTGATGACGACTTTAAGCCGGGACACCGATTTACAAAAAGGCTGGGTCACTGGTAACGCTTGTAAAATAACATTAAGGTCACTCTATGATAATGTGGTCACATGAATGTATAAATTATCTCGAGACAACGCTCATCATCATACTGTGTTGAATATATAAAAATGTGGGCCTCATCAGGACTCAACATTTTAATCGGAAAGTCTTACTCCATGCTGAGACAATCCTACATACTTTTTACACGAAATTAAACGTTAATTAGTGTTTAATAGTTAACGTCTGGATTCAACGTCTACTGCAGCGTTATTCTCGTGTTGATGACCATGCGTATTTGCGCGCTTAAATCCTGCATCACAAGGCGAGGCACCATGTATAGTGACCCTCTATATGTCGTGGAACTGGAGGTCACGTTGTAAACGCAAGCCGGAAAGGTTAGGGAAGTGATCCCTGGTTATGCTTGCTATTTGTCTGATGAGATACATCCTATGCCTCATGCTGCACATAGCTCAGAATCCATTTTGTTTTTTTCCCCCAATTTTGCAAGAGATGGATTTTTCCACCAGTGAAAGAGCCCTTCGTCTTTCCAAAGAGCACAGGGAAGCAACAGTATACGTGTGGAATCAGTAAGATCGCACGCGTTTTGGTGCCTCATTTCAATTAAAGGTATTGTCGAAATACTAGACAGTATAACCTACAATCGTAAATGGAAATAGTTCAGAGACTTGATCACGTGGGCAGCATCGTGTCTGGAAACTGGGCAAAGGTTATAGTGGCCCAGTCCATTCTTGAATCGTTAAATGAAATTATTTGATGATTATAAACTCAGTACCAGTAACGGGGGCGGGGGGACGAACATGACATCCAAGCCCAAGCACAAACCAAGAAACCAACCGGCAAACCCACAAACCAGGAAGTTATAAGCACAACAAACGGCCCTTTACAGCGGTTCAGAGGGAAATTATTCATTAAACAAAAGTCGAATATTTAAACCGAAATAGTTCATTAAATTAGCTACCTCGTTAATCGCTTCTAAAGCCTCTTCCTGGTCCTTTTTCAGCTTCCCCCACTGTTTCCCGCCTAGAATGAAAAATACAACAATCGGTAGCCATTATTAACCATCGTAACAAGAGGGGAAAAGAACTTGGATGGTGAATTTGTAGAGCAGAGCAGTATTCCGGAAAATACTGCAGAAGAGCTAGTCCCCTTTAAACGAGCGCTCCATTGGTTTGAAAAGCGGGGGGGGGGTGATCGGTGGGGGATAACGCAAGGCAAGACAAAAATTAGGAGTGGGCATTTCCGGAATACTGCCTTGCAATTGTTTCGATGTGGATCATTCATTTTGCCCTTTGACACGACAATTCATATTCGGTTCTTCGAATATTAAGAATCAAAGAAAGCGATACTGGTGAAATCAATATCCTGGTGGAATATGCACATTTTTGTTTTAACAGAAGTCGGTGGGTCGTTTAGACTGTCGACCAAGTGTTTCAAAATCGCGTATTAAGATTTGACGCAACACAGACTTCCAACGCACAAAAGTAGACCAAATTTATGCTCGTCAGTGGAGATATTGGCATATAGTGTAATTCGATCGATAACCAGCATAAGAAGCCATTACATGCCTCTTTGACCAATAGGGTGTCGTGATTTGCCAAATGCACGCGCGCGTCAAGCCGAGGAATGTGCGTGTGAGTGCGGCGCCACCACAGTTATGGCGTCTAATCGGATCAGTCTATACGTTTTTAGTGTTCCAGTGAGGCAGACGAGGTGAGTAGCTGTTTTGCCTTTTATACGCGCGCACACCCCCAGGCAGAACCTCACTGGGAACATCGCCTATGCTTATCCTAAGCTGGTAAGTCCGTGTCAGTCCAGAGCAACGGCTAGGTCTATCATTGTCTGCGACTCCGCGTATTTCCACTGGGAGTGAAGCCTAGACCTAGCTCTAGACAACAAATTGGGATGCAGCCTAAGGTTGCTTTCATCAACAACTGATATAATCAGCCAGGAAACAGACTTTATTTCAGAGTTTCCTGTTTGTGCAACTGGATAGGAGCCATGCTGTGGGTGGTTGTTGAGCTCACTTGCCATCTGGTATCCATAAAGAGAAAATGTTTGAGGGAGAGAAGCCAAAATCGTCTCTTAATGAAATCACTCTGTTGAACTGTTTGTGCGGTGCACCGCTGTGCAAATGAAATTGAACTGACATGGTACTGAAAACGCGGTCTTCGGGAAAGACGACTGATCGATGAACTGAAAAACATCTGAATACAGATTTAGTGGACATATAACACACTGGTCCACTGCTAAGACTAGACTGTGAGTCTGTGCTCGACGATCACATGTGTCTTCGACAATCACCGTGCTCGACGATCACATGTGTCTTCGACAATCACTGTGCTCGACGATCGCATGTGTCTTCGACAATCACTGTGCTCGACAATCTCATGTGTCTTCGACAATCACTGTGCTCGACGATCACATGTGTCTTCGACAATCACTGTGCTCGACGATCACATCACAAATTATGGGAACAGCGAATATCTTTGAAGTTAGACTATATATAAGATGCCCAGCATACTGAAGATAAGAAGTAAAACTAGGGAATATCTCACTCGTTATCAACTTTTGCATATCGTATTTACCACCTTTTCTTCTTTATTATTTTGTTTTTGTATTGGATTTCGTTCTGTAATTGCTTTAAAATGAAATAATAATTTATCAACAAAAGTTTGTTTACCGAAGTACTATACAATGATATGTAGATCCATATAACATCTCTGTTCTCTCCGAATAAAAACTCCGTGAACTTTCATCAGCAATTACTCGGGAAAAAGACCAACTTTTGTTCAATGTGTTTTGTAATCACCAGGGTCCAAATGCCACACAATGTCAAAAGCTGCTGTGCTCTAACTAAACGACAATGTAATGGCCCTGCGTCCATACTGCGCATGTGCGTGCAGGTTTGTTGAATGCTGAAAAGGCTAGCTCTGCGTGCCGCTGTGCACCGACCCTTCACGTTTCAGTGAATAGATATAAAAGAGGAAACTGCTCACCCAAGGTCGGCGAACCAACAGGGATTTCCCCCTGAAGGATGCCTTGGTATATTTGAGATATTTCCAGAGATTTCCCAATGGGATTATCAACGAATACGCCGATTCAACTTCCTTTCACGGCTAGCTATATTCATACTTTGGCGCACTGTTTAAGACGCCGATTCAAATCGACCCCAAAATCCGGATTTTTTTCCCTGGTCGTTAAATCCGAAACGATGCCAGAGAAATGTAACACATTATGAAGGGTGCAGTTCAGTTAATTAGACGAGTATCGCTTGCAGACCGTGCAATACAATAAGGGCATATGGCGGAAGTCAGACGTCTGGGCGCTTTATTATCCAAGATTTATTTCAAAGCGAAGACAGCTATACGCCTTGTTGAAATTTTGTCAATCTTTCCATCATGGCGGAAGAGTCTTTTCTTGTCTTCTTCGAATAAAGGGAACACGGTTTCGGCTCGTAAGGTCTTGTAATACATGACGTACGTATTATTGTACAGAAAGTGTCTAGTCCGACAACCAAATTCTTAATTTTTCATGATACTGGCGGGGGAAATTTGCAGATGATAAACCTCACAGCGAATATAACCAACCAAAATGCATTAATAACAGGACCAAGCATATAATGTTGTAAACTCGCACAAGGTGGATATCAAAGTGAGAGACGAAGCCCCGCCCCGTTCTAATGTTGTTCGTTCAGCACTTTAGCCCTCCCCCCCGAACGTGTGCTTCTGAAATGAATGGTCAGGTGGTAAGTCAATGCCAATATGGCAAAGAGATCTGACTGAAAACACATTTCTGGCAATTATTACTTACCCTGTTTGTTGGTATGATCCACCTTTGTGCTCGGCATCTTTCCTATGCTATAATCGACTGCTCACAAATGAGTGCAAAACACACCGCGAGATGAGCTCCAAACAGCGCTTCGGCCTTGACCCCGACTGTCCCACAATGGAGGCCGACACCTTGCAAGCAGCTCACAGGTTAAATCTTGAGACAATTCCCCGCCAAGATTGGGCTCTTATCAAATACGGGGACTCAGATGAGAAGCATACAGCGGACGGCAGTTGTTGTATTGACACCCTGTGGCTGCTATTGCAGGCGACTATATAAAGGCACATTTCCCCTACAGTAATTGTTGGCAGTCACTTCCTTCTATTTCAGCAAAATTATAAGCGGGCTCGGTACTGTTATGTTGGAGAGGAGGTTTCCGTGTTTGGGCACGACCATTTTGAAATATAGGGAGACGCAATTTTTTTTATCAGTACACCCTTCCTATGAATGTAATTTTTTTCGAGATAAGAAAGGTGAACACTGTGCATTGAGAAATATTGGTGATGCAGTGAATGAACCATCATGGCTGGGCACTACGCACTACACCCCCTACTCAGATAATGGTCGAACCTTTCAACGCCTCGTATAGTCCGTGCGTCTGTCGCTCGGGCCTGTGATTATAATTGGAATGGGGTGAGTCACCAAACCATTTCCTCAGGTGCACATGGCCTATGGTGAGACGTAAAACCAGCCGCCAATTGATTTCATCCACAATGTACATTTATAAATAAAATTAGCACAGAATCGCTCATTCCCTTATTAAAGGTTTAATTGCTTTGATGTATTCTTTTGATAGTGGTATTAAAAATAAAACCCACAAGCACACCATGAGTCGGGAAAAGTGAAACTTTGAGGATGCCACTAATCACAAGAAAGAGAGCAAATGCAGACCTCATTTCTCTCTTTTTTACGTTTGAGGGAAAATTTCAGAGTCGAATAATACATGTACACTTTTATACGTCAGCCGGTGGTTTGGACGCACCTCTCCCATCAAAACCTATAGCGACTTAAAACACCTCTTTAAAGAGGAAAACTTGTCGGATCGATAATAAATGAGGGCGCTGTTCACCTTTACCGGTCGGGTGCGGCTGCATGCTGAGTAA
This sequence comes from Acanthaster planci, assembly GCF_054643075.1. Taxonomy (NCBI): domain Eukaryota; kingdom Metazoa; phylum Echinodermata; class Asteroidea; order Valvatida; family Acanthasteridae; genus Acanthaster; species Acanthaster planci. The sequence continues at coordinate 14,123,531 of NC_141787.1, read as the reverse complement.
CTTAGGCTGCATCCGAATCTCTTGTCTAGGGCTAGGTCTAGGTCTTCGCTCCAATGGAAATGCGTTGAGACGCGCAGACAATAGACCCAGCCGTAGCTCTGGAAGCCCGTTTCGTACACTGCCCATAGCTGGTGGTCCTCCGGGAATATTCATCACTAAGCAACGTGCACGCTATCTGCGTCATGAATAACTACCTTTATTACGACGGGTCACGCAAACAAAGGGCAAAGGTGATCAGCTCGATGCAGCGCGCCAACACGCCGCATCAATAGCGCGCCACATGCATTTTTGTTGATGCAAAGCGCTTACATACTGTACATGTACCGGTACGTGTGCCGGCAACGGGTCATTCCTTTAACGGTGAAGAAGCTTGGGTGAATGGTTCACCATGTTTACGTCGAAGTGCATGTACGTGTAAATTCGCGAAGCGTGGGGCCGGCAACAAGAGGAACAAAAATATCCGAAGATACAGTCTGCAATAAAGTCGACTAGACAACGAATTATGTAGGCCAAGACTGTGATATATATCGGCATGGTCATGCTTGGTGGAGCTTAATTTCCCCGAGACCTGGAGACGAGGAGGAAACTACTCCGGTACGACTACGAGTCACGTCATACATTAACGCGTTGAAGGTAAGCACAATACTTGTTGTCGATCAACTGCCGTGAGCGAGCACTGTTCATAAAAACATCCCCCCCCCTCCATGATAAAAAATTATATAAGCCTGCCACGTTAGACTTCACTCCAGATTTCATTTCGTTTTTCCAACTTGTTCCGTGTGGACTTTTCCGATTCGCATACTGCTTCAGTTTTGGAGGGGAGACTTTCCATTTTACCTCATTAAAAGACGGGCACATGGAACCCTTCAGCATTGAAATGGATTCACATCATTATGCGTGACATATGGCAATGCCAGTATTGGAGAGATACTGGTAATGAATTTCGTAAGAAAAATATGGGGATTTGTCCTGACCTTATTTGAACATGAACATGCATATCTGTCCTTTTATTAGGGCTGTTAGGGTTGAGCTGGAGACTGTTGCTGCTCTAAAAAGAACGATACAGTTGCAGTGTCGATCTTGTTCAGCCCAAGCATAGAGGAATAATTTCCGGTATTGGAGACCTTTGTGTTTGTCCGAAGAGGGCTTATTCATTAAGAAATTGTGCAAAAATTAACCATTCACTCTCAAAATATTTTCAGTGTGACTTTGAGCACAACTGGAATTGTTACATTACACTTTCAGAACAATGAGCTTTCTTAAAATTTCAAATAACGAAAATTGAGTGTGATGTTTAATTTTTTTCAGACTTCTTGAAACCAACTTTTTGCTCTGGCGTGCTCCAGAGCCAGATGGTGAAATAATCAAGCTCCCTGTGAGTCAATGTGTCCGATTAAAATCGTATGACAATTTGTTTTTTAAATCCGTCAACAGCCGTTTCATAAAAAAATGATCTGAATTCTGCACGCAGGTGTGTGCACGGTAGCTTCAAAAACTATAGAATGACAATTCTGAGACTTCTGTCAGCATATATAGGCCTGTGAATATCCTGGTTAATGTTTGATGTTATCCTGAAAGTCACCAAAGCTAATGCAGACAAGAACCACGCCCCGCGGGGAAAGCCATGGTATGTTGGGCTTTTTTTTCCTTTGCTGAGACATGATCTGCACTCAAGCGGGTATAGCGATCCATAATGTAGGCCTACACATATTGAGCCCTATAATAGGCTATATACGAGTCCTGATGTAACGCCACACGGGTCATATCCGGCTGGGTCCGGTTCTCAGCGAAAACCATGCTTTAGACAGCTATAGCCACGGCAGTGACCGGTCCACTATCTTGACCAGTCCACGATCTTGACCGGTCCACACTATCTTGTTTGAACGCCCGCGGTAAAGTCGAGCCATTCTGGGAAACCGGTCTTGACCCATTCAAGTGTGCTAGAAGTAAATTAGTTGCGGTGGCTGCGTATTCCAGCGCAGTTTTGTGTGTTGTTGTTGTTCATTGGTCAAAGCTGGACTGCATGTACTGTACTTACAAGAAAAGGACAACCACTGTTCCTTGGACACTTCAGTCTTATGCCGTCATACGGCAGCTAAGTTGCATGAATAGGCCAGATCTAAGAGTTGTTTCTTCGTAGAGCCCATTGATATGCAGAGCATATGGTAAGGGTGACACGACAGTTAGACCAGATAATCCCGTTGCCGCCTCCTTCATTTCGCTCCGAACTGCTTTGTCATTTTTGCAACGATACCCAAGAAATCGAAACGGTAACGATACTGATAACAGTATACCAACAATAACACGATCGGTATCCTTTCAGTAAACAGCAGAAACAAATATTGGTGCCCTTTAGTCAGTTGTCGGCTTTTGTAATTCCAAATTATTTCGCCCCGTGCCAGCTAATGTGCGTCGAGAGACAAACACGAGCGTCGCGTCGATGCGCTGCAGAGACTTAATTTGTGGTACAAGAGCCGGGTCTTGCAATAATAAGTTTACTGAAATCGCACCTGTACAGCAATTGTCGTGACATTTCCAACGCTTTGAACTTTTTAGGGGAGGTATTCTTGGAAGTTTAGAATTTTGCGACTTAACTTCTCCCTGTGATTCCATGTCAGTCTTGCCACCACTCCAGAATTTTCCAAGCGACATCGTCAATAGACAGACCAGATAATTGTTGCATGGTCGAAGTACAGCAGTCAATCGCAGCCAGTGTAAAACACTGCCCAGCAAGATGGCGTTTACTGTTCGTAAGTAGGGTGTAATTCAGTTATGCTGGGCAAGACGTTGATGACAAGTGGTGACTTTGTGGCTGTAGGTTGCCCTTGTTTAGAAGAAAAGGAACACTATTATCATCATCCTATAAAACACGTATTTCTGCAGGTGTCTGGTATATTAAGCGATGAGCTATATACTGACAGCATCACTTGTCCTCCAGGGAATGAACTCATCCCAAAAGAAGATTAGGAGACAGCAAGAACGAGGAACGGTGCAGCCATTGATCAAGTGTTTAGCTCTTGTATTTTGGATTTGTTTTGAGCTCTGTTGTTGAAATGGAGCGGCGAAGTAATCGCAGGCTATGATTATAGATAGGTCTAGTGTGTAAAATTGACAAGCTCGCACGAGGCCTGTTCCAGAGTGGTTAAGGTAACCGCAGATTGAACTGTAGTCAGAGAGTGATTCATCCATCTCCTAACATAAATCCATTACATTTTGTTCAGCTGCATGACTGTGCAGCAACTGCCGCCACAGCGAGTTCGCACGGTATCCCCAATCTCCAAGGAGTCGCCGAGGACAGTATTGGTGTTAATTAAGAGGACACGTTTAACTGTAAACGCAGCGTTGGTGTTACATGTCTCCATAATATTCAGGTCAGCATCATTGCTGGAATGACGAGGGTATATAGCGCAAAGGATATTACATGTTTATTATAGGACATTGCCGCATGCTGTTTCGCTTCTTGTAAGGATTGTTACGCCAGCTGAGGGTGGGTAATGACATGTATGTACTTGTCTTGTTGGCACGCCGGTACTTCTGAATACCAAGGACGGCACACTGCTCCGTGATTGACCCCCCAACTGATGACACGTCTGGCCGACCGCTTCAAGGAGGTAATGACCGCTAGTCGTTGGTACAAAATTCCCGGAGGCGATTTATCATAATAATGAGGAAACAATTTGTTAGGGCTTGACCACTCGGCAATTGCGTGGGACATTGAACAGGATCCATTCCTGTTGAAAAGCGAACATTAGTCTCTATTCGAGACAACGGTATGAATGAGTAAAACCTACAAAACATTCATAGCCTTGATTCCAGTCATAAGGAGTGTTTAACCCTTGCAACGAGGCGCTGGGATTGCATGTATTAAAACTCGCTCTATGCCCGTGACGTCTGACAGGCCAGGAATTGATTCAGGGGTCATCAAAGCCTATGGTGCAGGGCGAAATTGGGGGTGAAAACGGACGCTTGCATCATCATGAAAGCAGCAGATCTTGGGTTTGAACCGTCCCCCCCCCGCACAATCTTTTTACAATTTTTTTCTAACTATCTTCCGCCAGCAGCACTGCTTATTGCCGACTGAGGCTTCAGAACACTGTCGGAGTTTCCTCCTTGATTTCCCGGCGTGTATAGTGGAGTCATTGGTGAAAACAGTCACGTTGACGTTTCTAATTATGGAGGAAGCCAACACGGACATGAAAGTATTGACTGAGAGCAAAAACAGCCTCAGGTGTAGCATGAAAAGGAAGTTCGAACACAGTTGTGTTTATTTTAAAACTGTCAAGGAAACAAAATAGGCTAGAGGCAAGGTTGTTTCCTGGACCTCGTTCTAATTTTAATCACCCGTACAAACGTTAACGTTGTAGATACAAGTATCAACAGCGTTGAGGATGAGCTAAACGAATGCAGGAGACTTTACGATGCACTGCTGTTTTCAGTTGAGCTAATGTGCGCATGCTCGGGTTGACGCAATAGTGGACTGGTCACGTGTTTGCCGCCGCCATGCGACTCAGAAGTTTCCCATGCAGTCTCGGCGCCGTGTCTACTTGGCTGCGGCTGGAAATTACACACAATTCTGTGGGAAGTGGCTACAGCCACAGCCATTAACTCCTGCGTTATTTCATACGTCCTAACACCCGAGAAATAATTTGGTTCCAAAAGTGATGAAAAACCTTTCCTTTTGAGCCCTACTGTTTGGTACTCCGTTAATACACTGCTGTGAAATTGCTCTGTGCAGTTCGCAATGCATACATGTTCTAGCCTATGTACTATTTATGTACATGCTTGTCTTGGAGCACTCTGTTAATTCCAGTATTGTCACAGAGTGTTGCAAATCCAGCTGCCGTCTTTGTTCATGTCGACGCCCCGTGTAGGCCCGCCCCCGAGTTTTGCAAACATTAACATTTCGTCTAAATATAGCATTTTTTCACCCGATGTTCATGGTTCAAGTGTGGCCTGTGATAACCTGTAAACTGGTAAATATATTTCCAGGAAGTCCCAAACCAAGTTGGAGTAAAGTCAGGATAATGTTGATGTATCGTCTTTAGCCAAAAGCTGATCCAACTAAGCATCCGACATTTAATCAGCGTGTGGCAGCAAGAACACCATCGACACTGATGCGGCAGGAAACTGCCAGCGACGACAGTTAAAAAAAAATCGTCATGGATTGCCCGATCTCGGTCGGCGAGCACGATCGCTGGGCTCTCGCTTGACAAGATCCATCTCAGCCAAGCTGGCATGCACTCCAACAAAGCACGTCCTATCTTTATAGGAACGTCTAGTGTTACACTCCTTTAAATACAAAGCAAAAGATCGATTCTTTTGAATCGGCATTCGGCACAACGGTTTCGTCACGATCGTCGTGGGCGCCGTTAGTGCCATTATAGATAATGGTTTGCCGAAAGCAAGACGATAAGAATTCGTTCTTAATCATTTCAGATGCCGAAATCGGCAGATGCAAGATAAGCCCCAAAGTCTCATCATTCCTTGCATGCATGCATATGTCACGATGGGCCCTTAAATTACGATTTTACGGATGAGATGCCTCGTCAGAATAGTTCTTCAGAATTGCACTGTGGGCTCATTGCGCGCCTTCCAAGACCTGTCTGGTGAAGTGGCCTGCACTTTTCTGCTCGGTCATGACAACACCAAGTTATCAGGTCCGTCGAGGATGAAACGATGATTTTTTTTCAACCTAAGTACACTTAAAGATCTTTTGTGAAGTCTCCGGTGATTGTGTCGCCCAGAATATACTGCAAATTAGCATTGGCAATGTGGCACTGTTATGAACATGACAAGTATATTGTATTGTGCTTTCATGTCAGCACTGCTTCCCATTGTAGTTAGTGTATGTAGCGCTTGGAGGCAAAGCGATACTCGCAATTGGGTTGAAAACATGATTTACTTCCAAATAAGAAAAATTCTAGATTTTTGTTTAAATCATTCCCTTTGCTACCGGAATTACCTGCTGCATGGAGACCACAGTAGCTTCGAGATAGAGCCGAGTTAGGCCTGCTGTCTGTTTTTCGAAAAGCCTTCATTTCGGATAATTTTCAACAATAGACGAGGGACGAATCGTCATCAAATTATCTGAAGAAAATCGATATCACGCTGCCCTATTGGTCGTTTATAACAAGCCAGTCACATTCAGATGGCTGTTATCCAAATGTTGACGAGCGAGCAATTGTCGTCATCGGTCACTGTTTTACCCCACGTGCAATTTCGTGGGGATCTAGGCCTACTGTTGCAGTAAAGGCAGTAAAGGCAACCGGTAATCTGAACCGCGGGGCACATCGGACGAAGCCCACTTAAAAAGATTACGAATTTGCAACCCGTTTGCCACGCGGGTAAAAAAAAAAAGAAGAAGCAGAAGGCGGGAGGACCCGTTAAGGCATCTTGATTTGAGAATTCTGTGACTTATAGACCCATCCCCTAAGGAGATGTAGGTATCTCATTGCGAAATGACTTCACACCGAGACACAACGAAATCTTTCATATCATTAAAAGGCTCCGAATTCATTCGAGGTTTGCCCCGGAGGAGGCATCTTTTTCGATGGCCGCGCGCATTCAGCGGAACCCGCGCACGTCCCGCGTCTGTGAATTCTCTAGATGCTTGTGGGAGATAAGCAGTGCGTGGACATCTGATTATAGTGTAATGAAAGCAGGAAGGGGGGGGTATACGATGGTAATATATATGGAAGAAGGCCACAGGCGGATTAATATTGATCCAGATTTGAGGTGGGCCGCAGAATAGGCAGCGATTATTATTAGCTTGGGGAGAAGGCTTGCTGTGGAAAACGTCGTGTTATTTTGGCAGATATATTAAGTTTTACGATTCTGTGAAGTAATCACACAATCTCAAAGATGTGGTGATATTATGGAGTCACGAAGAGTTATAACCTTTTTTCAAAACCGAGCTTTTCACTCGTTGCCGACATTTTTCCGGGCTTCCTGTTTGTAAATGTAAATAATTATTGTGCAGGTGATGTTTTCTGGAATATAAGACAAAACAGCGGCTTCATTGTGATGTAAGCATCGTGTCGTTGTACGTGCGCGTCACTGACAGTGCACGCTTCTGTAGCATCCCATCCTCGACTCCATGGGCCGCGTGTGCGTTCCTTCCAAATAGTAGGATATTTCAATTATACAATACCAGGGGTTGGATCGCACAAGATCGTACCCATGGGAACGAGGTTGGTAGCATCCTGACCCCATGCGCACCTTCAGATTAAGCACGCATGCTCTGTTGGATCAAAGCGCGCCAAGTCGCATGTCCTCGCTTCAATCACTCGCTTAACTGACGTCTGTTATAAGTGCGTCATTTATACGGCATTACAGCTCAAAGCCAGACTACTATGGTCACAGACTGAGTTTGTGACTTTTTGACAGCCAGCTGTAACTGGATGATTCAGAGAAAGAACTTTGGCATTGGAAAGGGCAAGAAAAGAAAATTTAACCGGCCATTTGTCATTAGCCACCTGCTGCAATTTCACCTGTCAAACTTTTTGAAATCAGACGTCACATAGCTTAGGCTATACCCCAACCGGCCACGCAAGACGGCCAACTGCCCGTTCTTTATTTCTAATGCAAAAGGGGCGAAGGATTCTCTCATATAAATGAATCTCTCGGCGGATCCTGCGTTCAATAAACCTCAATGGGGGCCGGCCGATTTCGGGTTTCTAGGCCGCGCCGTTCCAGAGGGCTCGCCGAGAATGGCCCGTCAAGCGTGCTTCGTCATCGTGTTCCTTCATTCAACCGGTCGCGTTTCCGGCACTCTACCTCTCTTTAATTTTTCTCTCTCCCAAGAGTCCCGAGCCGGACCCCCTTCGCTTCTTCACAAAACAATAAGCCCGACGTAAAATCGATGCGTCGAGCCACGGAGCCCGAGCGATCGTACACATTTCCAGCGTGATATTTGTACCGTCATTGACGTCAACGCCTGATTGTAAGACAGAAATAGCCTACTGACTAATCGAGTAGAAACGAAAATGTCCTCACTAAAGACACCAAAATAATGGATACGCATGGAAGGGAAAAATTAAATTACACATGGAAAGTAGTCCTCAGTAGATACACGAGTCGCGTGCATTTCCAAGCTTGTACGACATAATGTATGATAAAGATTCGTTCGCTTCGATGATGTCGACTCCTACTGAGAAAAAATGGGATAAAAGGCGTTGTATTTTGGTGGGCAAATTAAGCTGAACAGACAGTCGACATATTAATTTGGCAGAATTCATTAACTTCTTCGGGCGCTCGGGACGTGTTCTCACCTCTTCACGACTGTGAAGAATTCCCGGAGGGACGGTGGAGTGTATCTGCTTTCATGCCATCATTTTCTCTCTCATAATTTATCATGGTCCTCACGATTATTTATTAAGGAATCGCCGCGCCAAGATGTGTTTATACAAGCTGTCGGACTATAGCAAGGGATGCGTTCTCCGCTCTTGCTTGTATGCTGTTCTTGTGAGCAACATTCCATCACTGGCTTGCGAGGCAATTACTACAGTGACGGGGATTAATTGTAAGACTGATGTGCTTATTACACGTGGTCAGTGTCTAACGAAGTCATGAATTGGGTCAGCATTTTCTGTTAGAGTACATCACAATCAGCCAGAATTACAAAGTCAAAAGTCTTGAGGCAATGAGCTTGTGCGGTATTTAAATGACGCAAGGTCATTTGGGAGCAAAACGCGCGCGCAGTCTGCGTAGGGTCACGCTGATAGGGCAGACTTCGCGTGCGCGTCAGAATGACCTCAGACGCCGTTTGAGCATGCACAGTTCAAATACCGATCTGACTCATTTCCCGAATATGGGCGATTCACAAAAGTGCACCTTCGAGTATCTGTAGACCCAATGCGCGTTTGAAAAGGGTGGCCATATTTCACGCGTTGTGATTGGCCAGGCGCGTTGCAAACTCGCTTTGTCATCGTTAGCAGTTGAAAACATCAATCTTGGCGACCAGTGGTATAGTGGAAGTACAGGGTATGATTTGCTGCGGTATCTCTTTACCACCGACCTTTGGATTGGAAGTCAACTTGGAGGCCCTCGACCACCTTGACTGCAGTTTTTGCACGCATGGCCGGCTATGCAAATCACCCTCATTAACGCGCGACTGTAGTCCAATCACTGTCGGTGATTCAGTGCACGCGCCAAGCTCGTGTTCCGGTCTGTACGCGAAGTAACCCTCTGCCAGGCTGCGTCGTCATCAGCGTCATCACATTACGAGTCTTGACCTATTCGTCTTGCAAGTAGCACGCTCCATTTGTTTGAGAAGATCATTCCCGCAGTGTGCAATCGATCACTTCAAGCAACATGAACTTACCCTGTTGCTATGTTTCTCAACTGGCACTGGCAGGGTCAACTCAACTTGCATAAGAAAAGTGACCTATATGTCGTTGAATAACCATTTATCTCAAAATAAATCACGCGTTGACGGGACACATAGGCCTATCCTATACGTGAAGTATATGTGTACAGTATAGGTAACAAAACTGTATTGTTTGCCGTCGATTTGAGCGCAGAGTTTTGTTGATATAATCGGAAGCTGTTGTAAATGTCAAGTGCAGATATCGTGAAGGACAGTTCAACTTTGCTTTCTCGTCACGGAGCAATGCTTGCTCCTGCTCATATTGTTTTCATCCTTTTTTAGATTTTAGAAAAACTCATAGCAAACTTTTTTTTCTTTCAAATTACAGAAACGCACACCGCAAGATCTACACTGGACTTGCTAAGCCTACTTGGAACTGTTTTAAAAACTGGATACTGGAGTCGCTGACACCCTGAAGACGTTTCTAAGACCGGCACCAGATTCCGAGTGGCGTCGGTAGTTTGAGAGCACAGGGCGCGTACGAAGTACTCGAAACAGTCTGATTGAGTCGACTAGATTACCGCCACTTCCTGTTTTGTTTTGGTGCGAAACGGTCTCTACATCACTATGGCTTCTCTGAACTAACCTCGAGGCGCTTTCCCCGAGCTAACCAAACACGGCACTCATGAGTATGTCTGAAAGCTCCTCATCCGAAGACGAGGTTTCAGTTTCTCCTCCCAGCTATGGAGTCACCTTCACCATCGGTGGCCTGCCGCTCAGTGGGTCCACCAGCGCTGGGAGCCCGCGAAGCCCCAGCGAGGCTGCCCCGGCGAGCCAGCCACCGGAGCCGGAGGACGACAACCGGCGGCGGGAACAGGAAAAGTGGGCCATGCTGGCCGGTCAGGCAGCTTACAAGCTGGAGGCCTACGTGTTCCGCCAGGTGCTGCCCGAGGAGTTGATCAAGCCGCACATCTTTCCCCGCAACATCACGGACATGGAGGCGCTCATCCACAAGTACGGCCGGAGCGGTGAGGCCGTGCGGCTGGAGAACGCCAAGGAGAAGTGGAAGCAACTGAAGAACAAGTGGCAGTGGACTAAGGCGCACACGGCCGCCCTCAGCGTCATCAAGTTCGCGTACCTGCACATCTCCAACCCGCTGGAGGTCATGATGCGCCTGGACAGAAACGACGGCGAGAGTTTGAAGGAGACGCGACGGGCGTTCCGCAAGTCCTTGCCCACCGAGCTCTACGAAGCTGGCGACCAGATCGTGGAAATGATGCACGAAGCCAATCTTCTGAAGGACGAGTCTTCCATTAACGAAACATAATGTGGGTTTTTTATGCAAACAAATGTAATGTCCAAAAATCAAATACATCTATACCTATCATGTGTACATAAAGATTATTTTTTGTTGAAAAGTTTGAGTGCGTACAAACGCAGTATCATGTCGAAGTTAGTGAGTGCACATGCAGGCCCTGTTCAAATAGAGTACCGAGGTGTGACGTCACTGTGAACCAGAAAGTGCAGTGCAAACGAATGGAATACGCGCGCGTGTTGGTTCACGCGCTGGTTTTTGCGCTAATGCCTTTTACACACTAATTGTGCGCGTGACGTTTCACTTCGGTACTCTAGAATCCGTACTTTCGTGTTTGTGCCCATTCCGTGTCTGCAGAATGAGCGATCACTTCATGGTGCTTTTAAAAGATGTCACAGGTCGGAGTGGAAAAATGATTGTACCTGTAATTGCGTTGCGCACTTTAAACACTTGGTAGATGTGACGACAATCTGCTTCCCCTTGTAGGCTACGCAGAGTTACATAACCGGTGCGTGCATCTTGAAAGAAGATTCCCGTTTCAACATTTTTTTTCTTGAGATGTATAACCGGCCTCATTGACTGAACGAGTCGAATAAAAATTGGCAACTACATGTATTAAGTTGGGAGTTAAAATTTTAGAGCATTACGACTTAGGACTGTCCTTTCGAGAAAAAAAGTGACACCACTCGCAAATGCAGCTCCGGATGTGGTAAAAATTTGGGTAAAAATGCACATGCACGGACAATGTGTATGAACGTGCTTGGCGAACTGCGAGTACACACATCACAGCAAATAATTCACCGAACCTCTGCGCCCGACTTGGGCACGTTGTACACGAAATGAGCAACATTGGGATAGGTTAAACCTAAAGCTCCATAATATAGTTAAACTGAGTTTTTTACGCACTGTTGGTTCCTGTATTCAAAACAGATAACGTGTACCAGGCACATAAATAAATTGGAAATCACTGGTAATCCAGACAACCCCATTTTGACATACAAGCTGTGTATGGCGTGATGCATAGGAACGCTAATCTTAGCCTGTGTGATGAATTTACCTCCAGCGATCTGTACGTTACGAATCGAGCGCAAATTATCTCCTCGTGTCACGTAGTTCACGTAATCTTCACTGGTCTGGAACTGTGCACATGTATGAAATTAATCGAAATCGAATCCGGATTGTACCATGTATCTTTTTAAAGGAGAGTTTGAAGCAATTGTATTCGCGATCTGTTTTGTTCATTCCAGTCGTTAACGGGATACAAAAATGTATTAGAAGTAGAACAACGAAAACCAGGAGTTTCTAAGGGTAAATTATGCATGTGAATTTTTTGAGGAATGTTTTGAGTGCTTTATTACAAATTCGAATATCGGATACTGAATACTTTTAATATTCTTTTTGAGCGTTTGTTTCTATGGTAACTCTCAACCGAAGGTTGCTATCAGTGCTTGACGTCAAAAGGTGTCGGAGTTGAGGATACAAACGGACGCTCAAGTTAAAGCAAACTGGTGTCACGTGATTAGCGTGGCACAACTGGCCATTTTAAGGAACCGCCATTAAAAAGTTGCCCGTCCAATTTAAACAGTGGAATGGCTCACAGTCACTTTTTTAAAGAATACTTCGTTGTGAGAAGAACAATAATTAATTTGTGGATTTATATGTTGTGAAGGTACAGAGAGACAAATTTATTTATGATCGTATAATTCGGAGGGTTATTATCTCTGCTGTTATCTTTGATTGCATTTTGTCCGAGCTCTTTCACTGTATTTTGAAATTATCCGTCCGCCGTCTTGGGCGAGACGATCATTTTTTTAAATCATAATTTGCTTGATTTTAACTGGCAATTGTTCCATTTTGATTGCAAAGTAACTTTAGATGACCTCCGAAAAATATGCAAAACAGCCCAGGTATTACACCTTGAATTAATGTCATCGGCTATTATTTAGAAGCTGAATTGGTCCGCAAAACCTGGTCAGGTTACAAACAGAAATTGGAGATGTTAGTTTCACGGTATACACAAACCTAATGCGGATATAAAAAGTACGTATGTATATTTTTTTTGTCAGATTGGTTTTGTTTTAATACAAATAGGCACAGAGTGTTATCTCGAAAACCTTCCAATGTATATGTGTGTGCGGTTCTGTATATTTTGATTTTCATAAAAAAAGGCTTTATTTGATTTTGTATAAATGTTGCAAATAAGTTGTGTTTATATATAAAGCGGCGATTGTTTTTCTATATTTTATTTGTTTAGAATTTTTTTCTGCAACCGAAATACGTTAAATGCTGCATGGAATCAACACACGCACGTCACGGTTGTATGACACAAAAAAATCCTCGTGGGGTCTAACTCCGTAACCACCACTTGAAATGAAAGACTTCGCAACCACATAATATACATTGCATACGTTCGAGTGCACAGAATGTTGGCCTATTTTGTTGATCCATAATGTTGGTTCCCACACCACTGACGCTACATTGAAAAAAAAAATCTCCGTCAGACTTGACTAGTTGTAATTACCTGAAAAGGGAGTTAACATCACGGTTTGAGACGCTTAACTTGTAGGTTTGGGTTCTACTAGAGGACTGTGTGTCCTTCAGCAACGGTTCTGTCATTAGTGTGCGTGCGATAATATGGATACTGTAAACCTCATCTGTATTTTTAATTTGACTGACGTGCCATTAAAAGAAGTAAGAAGTGATTTTAAGTTTGTCGCGTAGTCATTTCCGACCCCTCTGTCTGTCCTTGTGACGTTAATGAGTGAAGCAGGTGCACCATGAACGGACTCCCGTCCAGCCACGACCAAATTATGAGAACATTGCTTGAAAGTCAATGAAGAATAGAATGCCTCTACCGTTTGGTTGGCATATACAGTGGAACGCCGCTGCGTAAACAGGATGAAATCCATGTGCGATTTCTGCTAATATTTAAGGTTATCAACTCTGTTTAGGGCAGAAGGATTTGATGCCCAGATTCCAGAAGTCTACCCCTGCGCCAAAACGACGGCGCGACGTGCAGTCCACAAAGTTCGAGTGCAATTATAGAACCGTGAACCGGTACAGTGGGAAGATGAGTGGTGTCATCATTTTGCAATCCGGGCCCCTCGATTAGCAAACATAATTATGGTTAGCCATACGGCCATTACTGTCAGTAGCAGTGTTTACCACATAGATATTGGGTTCTGGTAACTGGTATTGGTAACTGGGTTCACCATAATAGGATCATGGTGCCCTTCGTCCGGTAAATTTGACGACGATCAACGAAAGTGTCATTCGATTGATGAGGTCGAGCCAGGCCAAGTTTTGTTTGATCGGCGACGTTGAGCGGTCGATGCTCGCATTCAGACCAGACAACACAAACTGAGACGCATTGTCCCGCTCATTGTCATCGATCGGTAACGTCTAAGCGCATACACCATAACACGTGAAAGAAAACCTCTTTGAAGTCGTTCTAGAGGAAATCGAGATGGACTAATTTCTTTGTGCAGTCCAGATTGCTAAATGGATAATTGGTTCGTGCATGTCTTGTGCTGTTAAACGAAGACGGGCACTGACTGCTCACTTTTGCCAAAAAATCGACCGAATGCCCTTTTTGGCAAATTCCTCCCAAAACGTTACTACCCGAATCAACGGTTTTAGTGATGTGTAACCTTGTCTGGCACACGGATTTGGAATTGACTCTTATTGATGTGATCTTGACATAAGTGTGGTATCCTATGCGGGAAGACGCTTCATTTTCTTGTACCTTCTTCGTAGTGCTAACACTGCGGGAGAAATCCTACCATCATTGCTTGGGCCCTTTTCCAATACTCGACTTGGGCTCCGTCTCAGGCTTCGTTCCCAAAACCAATCCCCGATTGTGGGCCTGAAGCGTTTAAATCAAATTGGAGTACTGTAATTTCTGGCTCTCTTGCATCTTATTTGATGTTTTGTGGCACCGTTAAACTAATAAGTGCGCTTACAGCTTCAAAGTCAGCTAGTTAAAAAACAGTTGAAGCCTGAGACGGAGCCGAAGTTGAGTATTGGAAAACGGCCTTGGACATCGGATCCCAATAGCAGGCTCAGTGCATTTGTGAAAAAAAAAAACAAAACAAAACTGAAAACTCGTCGCCAAAACTTGTAGCAGCCTGTTTTGTGTAGACTCAACAATGAACTCGGTATCGATTACTGGTCAAACGAATTCAAAACAAAGTTTCCTTTTTAGTATGAAACAAGCACGATGGTCGTCTGATCTCAACTTCATCAGCTCCGCGTTGGTCTTGCCTTCACGAGCTAAATGGATTATTGACTGTTTAATAGGTCAGTCTCTTTTGTGAGGAGACCTCGGTTTATTTGAGCGTACATGTAATAAAGAATGAAGAAATATCAGCCAGTGTAGTTCTGGTTAGTCTTGAAGCCGCTGGGGTCTATCGTGAAACCATGTTTAGATGTCAAACCCCGACTCGTCTCATTTGATTTCGTGGCGTTGAAAGTTATAGAGTTGTACCGGGTCTCATACGTGTGTAAGGCCCCCGGCGGTACAAATCCAAAACTGAAATTGAATGACCTGTTGCTGACCAGTAATCAAGTGGTGGTCACCGAGGGACACCTAAGTGCCATAGCTCGCAGTGTGCTTCAGGATCGGAAGCAAATGGCTACGAGTTTGTGACTTGGAATCATAGACATAAAAACTACGAGGACGGTTGCGTAATGGCAACCACGACCCCGGGGCTAGAATATAACGAAATGAATTAGTAAACAAATAGCAAAACATTCACTGTCATAGTCCAGCCATCGTTATCTTTTTTTAAACACAGAATAAGCTGTGATGGCCCAGTGAGCAATCCTTGTGAGGGTATCTGCAAAATCTCCCTATTAAAGGAGCGATGTTTTCATTATGGAGGCTTTTTTTTCTTTTGTTTTGATGCTGCCCCATTTGCCTATCATCAATTCCCTCTCAGCTCATGCATGCTAAGTTCCCATTTCAATGTCTTGGCTTGAGCCCTGTGACAAGGCACGCCATGTACACAGACTTATTCAGGGCTTGCTGATTAAAACGGACGGACGACAGCCTCAGACAGGGTGAACATTCTTGTCTCCGTTAACTCTGACATTTTGGGTACCGCGGCACCATTGGGATTGTGTGTAGAAAAGTGACTTGGGGGCGCATCGGCATCCCGTTAGACCATAGCCTAAATATGGACGAAAGGAGATAGTTCCATCTTGTCCAGGATTATGACTCCTTTCGATATTCGACCTCTGGCATTGCAACTAGTGAGCCGATTAAGATAGATACTTCGCATTATCAGATTGTTAATACTGTAGATGATATCTCCAATGCGTATTTCAGCTATACTTTGACCGACAAGTGTGGCACTTTGTATGCGAACCAGTTGTTAACGTCACAACAGCAGACTATCATTATTGTGCTGAGGCTATAAGAGAGGACGTCGGCATTGAGTATTTTGGCGCCCTCAAGTGTCCCCGTACGAGGCAAATGAACCTATACCGTACATCTGTGCACACACGTGCTGTCCCCTCCCCGTTGGCTGCATAATCCGCAATCACAACTGCGCATGACGAAGGCACGGTACTTAACTCTGTCAGGGTGTCTCTCAGTTAAAAACATGATTTGGAGGAGTGTGTGGGGGCCACTAATTTAAAAGCTTCCTGAGTTCATTCACAACGGTCAGGAACTCCTCAGGATGACGGATGTTAGTAAGATCCCCTGACCTCGGGAACAGATATTTTCACGTCCATGTCAATACACGGTTTCACTGTTGTACAAGCATCAACTCATATCAAAATTATCATAATTCCGTTCTCTCCTTAACAAAAATCTCAAATTAACGCCGTATGAATTACCACCTTCGTATATTAATCACACAACCTATGGCATATGTGGAGTGCCATGGGTTTTTTGGTAACGAGAAGCAGCTGACATAGTCGCATCTAGCAAATGCCATGACTGAACAGCAAAACGACCACCCATAATAGAAATGTCCGTGTAATTATTAACAGACTCCATTTATTGGACCGGACTTTTGAATCAAAAACTAGTCGATATACGACAATCACCTTCACGTAAACAAGTCTGTTTAATCTGTGCGATGACGTTACTGTATCTTACATAATTTCATATCTGATCTCATTGAGCTTCAGAACCTGTATCAACACACGCGTTTCACAACTCTTAAATACGCACAATTTTATTGTATTGCTTTCGTTGCCCTGTCGGATTATAGTTAATATACAAAATGCCGGAGCATTTTCCTCGACGACTCCAAGCATCTAATAATTCACCGGCCTACACGCCGTCGGCCTTGTCACATTACTACGGTACTCGTTTACACTCGTGTCTCTCAAGAATAATTTTCTTCGTCGGCTCCATTGGTAGTCTACGTACATGTAGGCCTACATGTACATGTGCGTTGAGTCTCCGGGGCTGTTTCCCTTCGAAATGAAATCCGCGGCGCAGAGTAGTTTATAACCGTATGCATGTCGACCGTTCGGATCCCTCCAATGTCCCATGTGACCCGCCCTTCCTATATTGTATCCCACCCCGGCCCCATGCCCAATCTTCCTCCATTTCCCTAGTCTAAGGCAAAAGCCATCCTCTTTATTTTTCTTGAAGCCAGAGAGCAGCCTTTGACTCCAACCCAGGGGAAAAACATCAAGACAGTGGTTTATTAGGGTGTTTTTTATCCTTTCCCCAACCCTCTATGGCAGACGTGTTGGCGCTTACACTTCCCCGTGTACATGTACTGTACGCAGCGCCTTGTTATTTGTACAGGCTGGCAACTTGAACTCGGGCAGAGGTAGGTAGGTCGAAGGCTCGGTTTCAAGCGCACCATGACCAGTACTTCTATTTTCACATGACAGGCGCGTGGCCATCACATGCACTCAGTCATTCCTACGCAAACCAATCCACATGTCGGTTATCAGGCATTCATCTTATATAGGCCTGACGGTTGACAACGAAAGAGCGTTGGTGCAGACTTTGTGTGTGGCGGAGGTGCAGGCATGTGGTTATCAGTTCAGTGCGAGTGCATGAAGTCACTGTTTACTGCGTGAAAACATCCAGTATTTCCCATGCAGTGTTTGAATAATATTATATAATTAAAACAATTTTACGAAACCCTTCGGCTAAAATTAATGATGGTGATCAATTAAGTACGCACGAACCTCAAAATCCGAAAAGGTTGAGCGGCAAACAAATTGAGATTTTAATTTTACTGAGTATATCTCGGGCCCAACTTGGTGTTATTGTTAATCAATTATTATTTCTGGTGATGCCACCAAGGATTCCTGGAGCTCGCAAGCCGGAAGAAACCCATGAAGAGGAGACAAGGAGAGGCATTTACGGTCTTGAAGGGGGGGGGGAACCCCACACTGTAAAAAACGTTGGTCAAAACAGTGTTAGGCATTTCTTATTTGTCCAACCTTGGTTAAAGCTACCACATTGTTGGTCAATTTTTCGTCACTGTTGGTCAAGCATTGACCAAATATTGGGAAGAATTTGCCCAAAGGTTGCTAAGTTGATATTTTTACCAACATTGGACAAAATATCAACCAAATATTGACCAACCTTTTTACAGTGCAGAGGACTATTCTGGATATCGAATTTGCCCGTCTTAGGCAACCCCCCCCCCAAAAGAAGACTCCGGTTTCTGGCCATGGGCTTGGTCTAAAAGGGGTGCGGTGACGCGGTTTTTTCCCTCTTTTTTCCTTTAGAAGTAATGTACATGCGCATATAGGCCTACTTTAGAGCGCATGGCCTTGTTACTATGAGAAGTGTGAATTAACATCTTTGAATTAATAAGAAGACCATAAAATATGACGAGAGGCAATGGTTTCATTCATCTCACTAAAAAAAGAAACCTCTGTACTTAGCAAGATTGAGCTTGTTAAAATACAGTAGCACAACCATGTCCATCGCCACTGCATGCACTGCATGTGTATGTGCCGCCACTGCCTCGCCGACACTGAAATAGACTGGCCCCTCACGGTTTGTTGCTCAAAAGCGTTTTCAATTTGTATACTTGCGCAGGACGTAAAACCACTTCGTTTGTTTGGTTCACAGACGTACGTGGCCCGGGTCCGACGGCCGGAAATTAAACCAAGTATTTGGCAGCATCCACGGCCTGTTCCAACAGAACCATGCATGATATCAAGCCGCAGCCAACTGATTCGGACACGGCCTTCGTGTAGAGATACACAAATTACGTCATCTGATTAGAGTGCCCGACTGAAATGTGATTGGGGGATTCCTTTACCGTACATATTACTCAATCCCACCCATCAAAAACACGTTAAAATTACACAAACAAGTAAATTTGGCGGCCTTTGGAAATCGTTTTTATGCAAAAAAATAATAAAAAATTTCTTGCCGACGCGCAGATCTACCGCGACGCGCGTAGTGACCAGAAACCGGAGACTTTTCTGGGCCTTATTATCGATAATCGAGAGTATGCCCCTTTGACTGGCGATGTCTTCTCCTCTTCTTTCAAGAGATGCGCCAACTTCATGATATTTTCTTGAAGACTTGGGCACATTGAAATGAGAAGCAGTTACAGTTTCAGAGGTGGGAGGAAAATCCCAGAGGAATATTCGGGGTAAAACCCGCAAAAATCAGGTAAGGACTGAAAACCTAATCCACACGTGGAACGAGCCGGGAATCGACTCGGACCGCAGAGGTGAAAGGCGAGGAAAGAACACAAGCTACACCAAACCTGACTCCCCTATGCTCTAGTATACATGTAGGGGTCCAAACTAGAATACCACCCTGAATGCATTCGGTCTTTCTCTTTGTCTTTTTGTGCCTAGACGTGGACTACTAAAAGACGCAGCTAAGAAGCATGATATTTCCTATCTTTTCTAGGCCTTCCATACTACAGCCCTGGAAATCATGTCTAGATTCGCTGCAGTTTCAAAGGCAGAGCCTGGCCGGCGGCGGGAAGGCGGGAGGGAGATACTGAAGCAATATCTATAGCACATTGCATCGCACATTTTTTAACCGCACTTTACATATATACAAGGAGCTGTATCCATGGGATTTTGTTTTTGCCCGATAGAGAAATGTATAGGGTAGCCCCAAGGGTGGACACAGAACCAATTTTTCGGGGTCATTGGGGGATCCAAGAAAAAAATGGTAATTTCTTTGTGTAACCATTTATGGACTTTCTGAGGGACGAGGGTAAAATAATTAAGGTGGGGGATTTTTACATGCTTTTGGGAGGAAAGGAAATAGAAAGCCCCAAAATCTCCCAAGAGACGTGTACGTCCCCCGTTGCTGTCCCCACGCCCTGCTCAGTCCACCAAAGTTAAAGTGACACTCGGCGAAGCAAAACTCCCACTAAAAAATAGGCTCACGAGCTTCACGCCCAGTGTAAAACACTGTGCATGTCTGTAAATAGGCCCTATACAACACTTTCCTCAATGTCATGTAACGCTGCGATGATTTAGAAGGCTTTTAGTGGCTTTTATTTTATGAAAAAAATTGAATATTGTGGATCCAATGAGTCCGAATTTTCGTCGCGATGTCAAAATTGCACATAACACGTGTTGCAGTAACGCCGGCTTTTAAGGGCTGCTTACTTGACGTCGTGTGACAGGATGATGTCGCTGATACCCAACAAAATGATGAAAAAAATATCCTGGGTGATAAATCTTAGACAGCAGCAAGCGAAGTAATCAGTTTAAAGTGGGCTTGCATTTTTTTATATCATATTTATCGAAATTTCATACTCGTGAAGACTACAGTGCCGCAGATTACACTTGGGTAAATGGGAAGCCGTGTCAGATAAATGCTGCCCTCAATTTACTAGGCGTGCCAATTTTTCAGCCTACAAACAAACTCCTTTAGCGCCCTCACATTTCTGTGGTCTGTTTTTCTTCATATTTACTCCTTTGTTTACGATAATGTGAGTATGGCCTTTTACACAGACGTGATAAATTGGTAAGCCTTTTTTGCTTGAAAGAAATTGATCGTCTGTCTTTCTTTGCAGTAGACAAGGAGCATTTTGCAAAGCGTTTTCACTCACCACTGTATGGCAGCTGTAGTCTTTATACGACTTTTTTGTGTTTTGCCTCTTCTGCTTCTGGTTTTTAGTACATCTACTGCAACGTTCTCAACGTATGCATTTGAAGGAGGGTGGTGGCTAGCAGACGCCTCTCAAAAGTCTAGTAAAAAGGATGCATCGCTCTATGAAAAAAATCATTCAAATGTTGGTTACAAAAAGGGATGTGAGATCCCTGCAACTCTGCAATTACTCCGAGATCTTTACGTTCTGTTCAAACGCTTAAAAACTTCGGCGCGGAAAAACACGCTCAGGACAATTCGATGCACGAAACAGTCGTCTGTTTTCGGCCCTTGTGCAGTATAGTAAGGAATCGTAGAGTTGAGTCGAGTACGATCCGAACGTAACGTTTGCAGTCGCAATCGCACTCTGGCAATCAGTCCATAACTTCACGCGGTAGAAGAGAAGGGGGATTTCTCTACAAGACGAGAAGAAAGGTAAGGTTTTTTCTCGATACTATCGAGGGCTAACCATGGGAGATTTGTTCGTGTGACCTCAGCCCAGTCAATGGGATAGGGACTGGTTGCGCCTTACCGGTTTGTAACAGAGATGACAGAGAGATTTTTTCACCATTTTACATGTCATGCGTACATGTACGTGTAGGCCAGTAACACCTTGGACGGCTTTGTCATGTCACTTCAGAAGCTAAGCCTACAAAAAATACAATAAAATGAAAACACGAATTTTTGACCGACAGTTGTTGATACTTCAATCCTTACAGTTCTGCAAATAAGTGGCTGAAAAGGATTCACAGCTAGTCAGTTTTGTTTTGAAAAGTGGTAAAATGGAGGGATAAGAAATGAGAACACCCATGGCAGTCTTCACTACCACCTGAATACAGTCACTCGTTTATGACCAAAGTCTTAGTGTGTATATACAAATGTATCCATGCAGCCAGTTTTGAATTTTTACATACCCTCTGTACACGCACCGTGATGTGAGGGAAACATTGATGATGATGTTAAGTTTGTGATGTAAATTGATTTGCCATTCTAAAGAATTTCTCGTTAATACTGTTGAACAAGGAAATTGGACTTCGTTGTGGAGGCAGAACTTTGCCTCAGAACATTTTAAAATCATCTTGAAAAAAGTTGAAAGCTTGAATGAGTGAAAGGCAAGTTCAGCAAACGCTTAGCTCCAGGGGCAAAATGAGAAGAGGTTGTTTTGAGTGATTTTTATTTGTGTTAGATGTGCTGGACACTCAGGAGGTGTTTTTCTGTTCTGGCTTTTTTTCTCTTGAAAATATTGAAGCTATGGTAATTTTGCATCAGAAATGTGTCCATGCATGGAGTAATGAAGACTGCCTTCATCTATGGTCCATGACAGTCTTGTAGGCCAACTCACAGAGGACATCAGGCTATGCCATTTTATCTACTGGTTCTTAACCAGCTTCATAATCGCTACAGCTTCTGAAAAAGTTAACTATATGCTTCCCCCCTTTTTTCCTGTCGTGCATCTTCTGCCCCTGTGCCTTGCCCAGATATCTTGTTCATCAGGGCTTTTCCAATTTCTGATTTGCTCATAAACACTACCACCTGTTTCATCATGCCGGTTTCCCTTCTGTCAAGACCGTCACTCAGCGATCAGTTTCCCACATGACTGCTTTTAATTATCCCCGAGGCTATATCCTTACAGGCCCTGTACTTTCTTGATTTGCAGCACATGAAGTGTATCCATCCCCAGTGTATCAACCTTTTATCAGCTTTGGTCTGGTGAGAACTTAATTGATTAGACAAGTCCCCTATTGCCTCACAAACTGAAAGAAGAGGGCTTTACAGGACAGGAACATACATGTAACAGATTCTCAGAACAGTTTCCT
The DNA here is from genome assembly GCF_054643075.1 of Acanthaster planci. Lineage (NCBI taxonomy): Eukaryota > Metazoa > Echinodermata > Asteroidea > Valvatida > Acanthasteridae > Acanthaster > Acanthaster planci. Next base: position 14,101,032 of record NC_141787.1, on the reverse strand, counting down.
TTTGCAGGAGTTCAGTTTTTTAGGAGAGTGTGTTTTGATTTATCTGGTATTATCTGATCTTGAGGTTTATTCACTGGGTGGGTAAGTCATCTCAGGAATTTGTTGTGGTTGGGCCACTGGGGTCAAGACGCATTCCTTTCCCTGATAATGTCTCTGTGCTGAAACAAACAGCTGACCTTCCAAAAAACCTCAGAGCGTGGATTAGTTGTCTCTGAAGACTGAGGAGGGGCTTTGCAACTTAAAAAACTCAACAGGTCAAACAAATACTTTTACTTGATTCTACATGTATGTAGTTTTGTGGTCTTGGTAGGTACATTCACCAGTCACTCAGTACCGTTCTACATATGCGCCTTCACTGTACACGTACAAGTACGTACATAACGGTATATGCTGGTACAAGCTCATTTACAATGCACTTGTGTTCACAATAGCTCCATGATGTAACGACAGACTCTGGAGCCAACATTTGATAATGAGATGAGTCAGGTGACCAAGTTGTTCAGCGAAAAGCAGGGTGTCCAAGTTACTGAGGTTGTACTCTTTGTAGTTGGGTAAGAAAACAAGGTGTCCATTGGCCAAAAGGGTATTCAGAAGATGTCCAGACATCCCTGGGATTGTTTCTTTTGGGGGAGGGGGCAGGAAGAGGAGGCGAGGCATTTTGGAAGGGCGTGAAACACCCAGGAAATGATGTACCATATTTACGTGGTAGAGGGTTTTTTTAAGCCTAACTGGTGATTTTCATCCTCCTTTGTTTCTCTTTTTTTCCATATCATATGTTTTTTTTTTCCCCTTTTTTTCTTTTGTTTTTGCTGCCCTCCCGTGCCCATGGGCTAGGCATTGATAAAACCATGATTGCATAGATTTAGTGAGAAATTACAGGAATACATGTCCATGAGACATATATGTACATAGACGACTTGAATAATAACATGGATGCATCATGCATACCCTACAGTACATGAAAAGTACATCATATTGATGGTGGTACAGCATCACGGCATGAAGTCATGTACGGTACTTCCTGCCCTGACGCCGACGGTACTTATCAAATGGCGCTACATGTATCTGCAGCTTTCTCTGGACAGACAGGGAAAAAAATTACAGGGATTTGATATTTAAGCAACAGCCACTTTACCCATAGCTTCGCCCCACTTCTATCCATTAGGCCCAGAGGCCAGCCATTGCTAGGATCCCTTGTGTCAACCAGGGAGCAGGTGTTTACGTTACAGAGGGATAGCGCACACAATTATAAACATTGCCACCTTCGATGATCCTGAGCATTGAGACCAGGCGACCTATTAGAACGGAATGGAATTGGATTTTTCATTTTAAGATCATTACCACCGCGCTCAGAAATAGAAATAAAAACAAGAGCAGCTGTGTATGCGGATGTGAATCTGGTAGATCTGAAATTTTTTTTGGGTGGCATCACTGTTGAAAACTGATTACCTGGCATGTTTTGAATAATTGATCACCTACCGGTACATAATTCTACCAGTATGCACATGTACATGTATGTACCTGTTCTTCCACTAAATGCCTACATGCACTGTAAGATTTATCAATCAAAGGGAGTTGTGTGTTGTTTCTATGTGGTAGTTAAAAATCATACCGGGTACCAGCACGTGTACACATACTGGTACTTCAGGAAACTTTTGATCGCATTGGCTTGGACTTTATAATCTTCTTTATTACATGTATCTTATTTAGGTAATGAAACCCAGCTTGGCACGCCATGCAAAAAAGTTTCATATTTCTAGGGTTGGTTTGTGATGTTGCACCGTGTTGTGCTGGCAATCAAGAATTTTGCCTCTTTTCCTGGAATTGGCTACTTGGGTGAGTAATTGTGGCTCCACTTTATGGCCCTGTCTTTAATTTTTTACTCTTAATGGCATCATGTTCTGAGGCAAAAATTGACCCCCCTGCCAGTTCCACCCGTATAAAAATGAAACTTTCCACCGAATAACTCATTTATGAATGATGAATGGGGCCCACAAGAATCCCCACCTGTTGGCGCCCATATTTTGCCAGTGTGTTACCATGGTGACAGACTGTATGGGGCAGGTCTCTCAGGGGTTAACCTTGGGCCAAGTGTTTAGTTAGCAGTTTCGAAAGGGAATGTTGTTCTAAATTTAAAAAAAGAAGGAAAAAAGTCTACATGAGGGGTGCCATTCTTTGTACTGTAATTCAAAACAGCAAAATCTAAGAGGTGTTGAGTGATGCCTTTTAATAGGAAGTCAGCCACAGAATTTCGTGAGAATTTCATCTCTGTGTGGAAAGGCCCTAAATAAACACCCTAACTTTTGCAATCGTCAGTGATTATAAGTACATGTACAGTGTACATGCGTATTGTAAATCCACTTGTGTATGCCAACTGTGGTGATACCAAAGTGAGAAATACATGACTACAAGTTCACGACTCCATAAGGCACATAAAGCCTGTACTGTAATGAATACAATGTGCAAATTTATTCATGTACTTTTTAATTTGATGGCACCACAGACATGCCTTGGCCAGCATTCTTTTCGACACACTCATCCTTTAATGCTGCCTTCCCAGGGCCAAGTCCCCTCCTCAGATTGAGTCCTTACCTCAGATGCAGCGGTTAATTGCATGACTGAATGGTATTAATAACATGGCCTCCCTCAATATTGAGTTGAAAGCTCATCGACAAACCCCCGGGTTGCCTGGTTGCAGGTCTGCAGGATTAGGTCTTGCCCGTCCAATTGACTAAGTGGCTTCTTGGTGGTGGCTACTAGTGCGCAGTCTGGAAAATGGGACTGCCCAGAAGACGACTAAATATCACACGTACACTGTTGGTGGCTCATCCAAGAGTAGGGCCTACACATGCACACAGTGCAGTTGGAATCCAATCAAAGATGTCCTCGGCTGGAATCATAGGAGGAAAAACCAATCCACCATCTCCGCCGGGAATTTTACTCCACTCTGTAAATTTTTTTCGTCTTTGTTCTGATTCAGAATGCCACAAATGGAGGTCATGCTCGTAGAAAGGCTGTTTTTCGCAGTGCATTTTGGGAAATGGTCGACAAATTCTGTTTGACAGATGTACCAGAACGCGGAGAACTTTAAGTATTTCTGATGTTTATTTTTCAGGGAAGAAGATTTGAAAAGAGTACATCATACATGTACTTCGAGAGGCAGTTTTGATTAATTGATCCTTTCCCTTTCTATAGTTTGGAATATATCCCAATCTCTGCAGAATTCCTCCAAGTTGTGTACTGACTTACACTCTTGCCAAGGAGGCTGTGCTGTTGACAGATGTAAGTTTATAAAAAGCCTCTCCGTGGCAACCCCTGGGTGCTGCAAGTCATTGTGAATCCCCCCCGCCCACTGCCTGAATCCACATCTTGCTCCGGGCTCTTGTACAATCGACATTTTGTCTGATTGGTCGCTGCTTACATTTTAACCCAATTCGTGGCATTGCGAAACATAGTCCTACAGCACATGTACATGTGGCAATAGCGTCTATCTTTCTTTTGACGAGTTCTGTGTTTACTCCGACGGATCCCCCCTTTGCACACTATGGATACATCCTTGTTATGCTTTTACTGCACATTCCTAAGAGCATAACTGATGCAGGTCATATGAATCACGGTGGTAAGAAAAACCCGGGGAAAAATGTAGGAACGAAAACTTCTATAGAATAACTGTACAGTACATGTACAGGCCTGAAAAGTAGCGTCTAAGCCTGTTTCCTGGCGTGAAAAACAAATAAAAATTCTTCAGGAGTGTCGGTATGTGATAATTTAGTGAGAGTGATGCAGTGCGGCCACTGCCGCCATAATTTTCCATGATGAATGAATGCATTACTGGGCCCAATCTGTGTGATGTATGAACCTATCTTCAGTTTTGAGTTGACAGGGAGATACATGTACCAAGCGACTTTGACATATTGTGTCAGGTGGGAATGAGGACGGCTCTGGCATAAATCGTAAACCAGAGTATCGGCCCGCCTCCAGAACCTGATCTTCCTCTGGAATTTGCCAGTCTTCAGGCCGGGGCTAGTGGGCACAAATCTCCCCCTAAAATGTGGGCTGCCTGGAAACGTGAGGAGAAAATAATAATACATGTAGATATGGATTTCTTGCTGCTGTTTGGCGTGGGGAATCGTAAATCAGAGCGGTGAAAAGGGGAGTTCAATTACAGAGTGATTAACATGTGGCTTCCATCACAGTTGCTTACCAGAAATGAGAGAAGGGGTCCATTTGCAACTGGCCCATAAATTGCTGTGTGGATGTTTGCCTGGTCAATTTGCTGGGTCTGGCCTGGGAGATTTGTCCCCCCCCTTGACTGACTGATGCATTGGCGGCAAATGGCGAGGTGTTGCTAGGTGGGAAGTGGATAATTTGAGGCGCTGAATTCCTTTTGTGTCATTATCAATCGGTAAAATGTTTACAATTGTGGCCAGGGGGTGAGCTACATAAATTGATGAGCCCCTGTTGGTGAGCAGTTCATTACATGTTCATGTACTACGGCCGCCAACTCCAAGTGGATTTATGTGAATGACTCTAAAATTGGAAGAGTCAAGATTGTTAGGAGTACTGCATGGCTTATCTTATACTCAGTGTCTGCAGCTTGTCTCCATGACATTGGGCCTAGACCTAGTATGGGAGTATAGGCGTTTCCATGATTGTTCCAGGGAGGGGGTAGGGTGTGGAAGCTTTCATCAGCCGCAAACTGATAAGCCATGAAGTTCTTAACAGTGGAAGGGGCTCAGTTCGAGGTATTATCTTTGCAAACTGATGATATCCATCTCTTTCTGTCCTTTTTGTGTTCATCTTGTTTTTTATGTTTTAATTTTTTGGAGGGGGAGACAAGCCACCCCCCATGTCTATGCTTGGAGACCTCATGCAGAACCCATTGGGCCTAGTGATAGTAGAAAAAAACTAGAGCTTATCTGTCTGTTTGCCTAGAGCTCATCTGTCTGTTGGCCAACAGAACAGAGGGCTTTTTTTGCATTCCTTTGTTAATTTGAACAACCAGTCTACTGCACAAACCTGATAATTATTTTGTGATGACCATTTGGGTCCAAGGTTTCAACCCAATCAGGCATGCACTACAGGAAATAACTTGATTTAAATAAAATGTAATTTGGCCCCTCACTTAATGTCATCATCACATCATCACATAAATTTTTGTCTGGAATACATGTACTTCCTTTCCTTGATTATCTGCAAAGTTTCAAATCGATGGGATGTGTACTCTAGGAGATATAGGGCTTTAAACAGTGCACGTTTAAGGTCACGTGACTCGTTTGCTGATGATATTGTCATCACCTGAGATCAGTCTACATTTATAAACCTTCCCTTCCTAACTATCTGCAAGGTTTGAGCCCAATCAGACATGTACAATACAAAATACCATACAAAACATGATTGTTATCGCGAAAAAAGCACAGATTACAGATTTTAAACATTTGTTTCTTTTGGCATTCCATACGATGTGATCTGCTCTCTGCACCATGTGCTCGGCTTTTTGTCAGGTCCTTAGTAAAATGCCCTATGCACTGTGCGCTGCCTGCTACACGTTACAGGCAGATATTGCACGTCCATGCAAACAGCGGCCAATGCAGAGTACGCGAAAGGGATTTTAGAGTTCGTAAATATTGTAAGGGGGTTTTCGTCGTCAGCGCTTCATCTGTGCAAAGGACACCATTTATGCACTTCATGCAGTTGACTTCAATGTTTAGCAATCATATAATGAACAATTCACGCTTAAATCTGTTATGGTTGATTTTTTACCGACTACTGAAAAAGAAAAGAACTTTTTATCATAACTTCCAATCTGATGAAGTCATCGGCCTCAAATTTCACACATGTGTTGACTGAGTGAAGATAATCATACACGTCAATTTTTAGGCAATTCGGACAAACTTTGCCACGGACATCTACTCAAAATTCATTTTTCGCCAGAGGGCGCTCGATAATTCCATGACGTCATCAGTACATGATTTGAAGAATACTACATGTATACCCCCACCGTACCGATGAACACCGTTGAAAGCAAGTTGATACCTATTACTACTTTTAAACAATAAGCTCACTTCCGGTTTCGACTGGAAGGAAGGGTTACGTGATTTGACCCACACAAGATAAAATGAAGACCCAATGTTACCTTGGCACTTGCTGCAAACAGAATGTTGCAGAAAGCCACAGTTGATTTTATATGGATTTTAAAATAATTAACGTAATATTTACATGTAAATATTCAAAATCTAATAATAAATCACTTGATGACATCATCATGATGTAATTATTTTAATATTATCTTTGAATCAACTTTTTCCTAGCTGTAACTTTGATGACATTTGAATATTGCTGAACAACCAAAATGTTGACTTGAAAACGTGTACAAAGTCAATGGGCTGAAATAAATATTGAAAAATGAATAATAAATCGTTTGATGACGTCATGTTTTGAAGACCATCTATGCATAATGGTTCGTCATTGGTGCAAGTTTGATGAAGATTCAAAAATTGCCAAAGTAAAGTTGTGTAAAAAAAAACGTGCACAAAGTGAATAGGTTTTGTGCAGAAGATGAAGAAAAAAAACAGAAGAAATGCCTTTTTGGAAAATTGCAAAAAAGCCAAAACAGAAAAGAAGAGAAGTAATGGCTTTTTCGCAAAATTGCAGAAAAAACCCCCCAAAACAAACAGAAGTAATGCCTTTTTTTGCAAAATTGGGTAAAAGCCCCCATAAAAAGAACAAAAGCAAAAACTGAAGCATTTGGTTTGGCTCTGTCAACTTCAGCACTCAGGCTGCCGGAAGTCAGCACCTTGTTGAAACTCAATCACTTCCCATTCTGGAATAAAGCCAAGGTTATGATTCCCTACCGCACCATACCAGTAGGTGCAGAAAAAAGGCTGTAGTTGTCCCAGTTTTATTAACGTGAGTCTTGGCTTTCACTTTGGTATGTTAAATGGGTAGATCAGGTTTAGGGTTTGACAGGCAGAGAGCAGGTCAAGATTTACAACAGTTGAGGTGGGAGGTTACAATATCGTGTAAATTTCTTTGAAATTCCAGAAAGGATACATTAGGGAAATAGTAAACGGTGACAATCTTTGAGCAATTACCCGACATGTATCTATGACAACAGATATCAGTTTGGATGGTGATTTGGGGAGGAAGGGGTCACACCATCACCCTTAGCATCACTGCCTGACACCTGCATGAAAAAGGTTTAAAAAGGCCCCCCCATCCCAAAACTGGGAGAAGGAATAGGAATAATGGTACATTTATAATTACAGTGAGTCTAGTGTTGAAAAAATGAAAATGTTTTCTGTTTTCTTCTTGTAAACGTAGAAAACCAGATTTTTATTTCACTGAAACGGACAAAAATACACATGTACATGTACTTAGGTCATTGTAGTCATCAGTACACGTGGGCAACTTTTGTTCTAGTGTTAAGTCAGACTTCAAAACAAGGCTCTCTCTCTCTGGAATGTCATTCGGCATTCCAAAGTAAATTTTAAACCATGTTAACCACAGAATACTGTGGGAAATGATTCATGTTGAGGACTACGTCAGCAATACCCTGGATATTGTAAATGAGCACCTATGGAATGGCGTTCTGTCGGGGCCGTTCATTATTATAATCCTACGTACTCGTAACTGTATTCCTGGCCGTAATGTTATTGTAATGTCTGTGTTTATAACCAGAATATTCACAGTGAAATGTAGAGTTTGATTATTTGGTTTACTGAGAAAAAAGTGTAGACGTTTTGCAGCCAGTGACAGAGTGTTTGTCAAAGTAAACAACTTGCCTTCAGAAATATTTGACCGTTGAAAAATATTGTAAGTATACGTGTAGTTGAACTTGGAACCGCAGAACACTCCCCCCTTTTGTATTCATTTGGGTCAGTGCCCGGTGAAGAATATGTTTTTGAAAAAGGAAAAAAACCTGTCCATCAACTGCGGTTTTTTCAATAAGATCTAAATTCAGTGTTGAGACTGCTCATTTACTGTATTTGCACAGTGCGTATTGCCATGATTATAGATGCTTAGCTTTATTGTCAGGTTGATGACTTATGCAGAGGACTTTGTCTATCCTTTTAATTGGATTGTGGCCAGCAATGACACGTTGCAGGTACATCATGTAATTGCTGTTTTGTCCACAATTGTGAAAGAGCTGTCAATTGCCTTGGGCTAAACGGGAGAAACACACCGTGCATGAAGTTTAGTCATTATTACGCATGAACATTGAATTGAAGAATATTACCATCTGATGGAAATTGGTACTTATGTTCATGAATACACGTACATGTACACTTTAGCCAATAGCCAGAGTGGTGTTGATGCTTCTGAGGGCTACAAGTACATTTACTAGTCACCTCAAATAGTACATGTACATTTGTACAAAAGCACAGAACTCGAGCAAGTTTAAGCGTTGTCAATCCTGAGGCAAATTTGGACACATAGTATTCAAAATGCTGCCTACATGTAAGCCCCTAGGCCTATATCTTTGCATCTGCTTGCTGATTTCAGAGTCACAGGACCTTCAGGCCAAGGTCACTGTTTGGTACTGTAGGTGTTATTGAGACTTAAAATTCATTAAGCTGTTGAGAGGTATGTCTTCATGTATACAGGTGCCATAGTAATCATGTGAAGGTGATCTCTGTAGTCAAACATACTGTACATGACAGCTGACGTGAATATCGACCCAGATGTTTAAATACACAGATGCATTTTCCCATAACCAATTTAATCTGCTAAACATCAGGTGCTGTTGGGTGTTACTGTTACCCAGTGCAGTGCAGGACCGCTATTCACTTAAATCCATTCTGTTGTGTCACAATGCCCCCCCCCACATGTACTCGCAGTCTCCCTTCCCCCTCCCCATATCGCCCTCCCCTACCCTGCATGTACATGTACCTGGCATGATTTGTAGAATGGCTGACCCCCTATTGTAAGCAAATTCCTGCAGCCAGGCTGCACTGCTGGGCAGGTGACCCCAGTTGCTGACCTCAATTCGTACTTGTCCCTGATGGAGTTCTCAGTGGCTCCTGCAGTCCTTGTCTGCCATAAATCTGGTCCAGGTGCCTTCGGCTGGTGATGACTCCAAACATCGGGGACTTTTCTTTCACTTGTGAGAAATTAGAATTGAATTAACCTCATCAGTTTTGACTGGCTGAACCACGGTTGAACCCTTATTCCCCTAGTACATGCATTTGATACTCAAGCTGTCTGTACATGTAGGTACGGGCTGCTTCAGTAAAGCTTTTGTCTTTTCATTGTTCAATGATCCCGTACATGTACATGGGAGAATTTGATCTTGTAAGGGCACTCGTTGATTCTGTTACATGGTCATGTGTCCCGTCTACTCAAAAAGGGCTGTTTCCATCATGTACAGTACATGCACTGTTTGATGTACCGTACCTGTGCTTACAGATTACTTCCTAATGTTATTGACTGCCATGATGTTGGACATGTGTTTTGGACACATGTGTAATACATCATGTCCAACAAGAGTCAGAGAGCGGCATAGTTGAGTAAGTGCAGTGCATGTTTACCATACTGGTACATTTAACACCGTACAAATTTATTATAGGCCCCTACATGTAGGCACATGTACCGGTAGGCCTGTCAGACATACATGTACCAATAAATATGCATGTGTTCCTATCTGGAAATTTGTTCAGGAATATGACGTCCTGAACATTGTACAAACATGTACATGTATACATGTGCACCCATTGAACTTAAGGTCACAGGTGCACCCATTGAACTTAAGGTCACAGGTGCAGAATTTGCTACCTACATGTAGTTCATTGACACAAATTACCCCTATGATGCTGCTCTTAATATTACAAAAAAAACTTTGTTATACAGTTGTAGGAAGTTCAGCAAATCACCGCCAGCACACACCGAGAGCCTTGACAACTCACTTCTAAAGAATGTCTCTCTGGTCGATAGGATGCCCCTGCCAACAACCACAGTCTGTCCGTCCACCCTGTTACCCTAAAAGCCCCTTTCAGTAAGATTCCCCTTTTGTCTCCTGGAGTTCCACTCGGCACGTTTTGCCTCAACCTCGGATCCCTTTGTCGTCAGGAACTCTCATTTGGGGAAGACAAAAAGCGGCGACTAGCCGGTCAAGCTCAAAAGGGGGTTCAGGGCAGGTCAACGTCAAATATTGACTCTGCCCACGTTTGAAGTTGGCGACAGAAATAATCTACAAATCAGTTCAACTTTGGCTTGAAAAGCAATTGGCAGTACGCTGTTGGAATGGAGTTTATGGTTAAGGGGGGGCACGGTAACTCTACTCTCCAGTGCTCTCTTGTAAAGTTGTAGTTTTTCTCTTCGCTTCAGATGTTGAGTGAAATCGTCATGCTCCTTAACGTGACAGTATCATTCATGAAGCAACTGGTAACTTAAATCCTAATCAAAGGTCCTTTAGGCTTTAGATACTTGTAGTTCCTTTATCTTTGTGGTGGGTAAAATATGGTGTAGTTTTGTCAAATTTTTTGGCCAACCACAAATCTGTTCTCTGAATTGTCCTGAGGACCAATAAGTGCATGCACAAGGATCATCTTTTAGGAGAAGTCACAGTTTTTTTAGTGAGATTTTTTCGTTTGTAATACTCCAGGGTTACTCTGGGGTCAGCGCCAAGCATGTTGTGGTGTTACTGTGTCACTTTTGACTCAATTGCTGCCTGGTGTTTGCCAGCTTTTAAAGCCACCGTCTGCCAGTTTTGGCTAGACTCTTTTTGGGGTGTCGCCACCAGAAGAGGGTTTAGCAAGAACGTGTGAAGAGTTTTTTTGAGGCCCAAAGCTGAAATGCCCTGCTGGACAAAAGCCCGGCAGGCCACTTTGTCTAGTCTTTTGGCAACAGGAAGGCCGTTTGTATGAGCAGAGGTCAAGAGATGTTCGGTGAAACAGCATAGTCATCACTGCAAGTCGGTAAAGGTTTTTATGCGCAGCGGAGTGGAAAGCTTGTTTTGATCCAGATCCAGTTCAAACTCTACATGTAGTTTTGCATTGTGTCTTGATTATATAATGCATACATTCAAAAGCAGGAGCCTTTGTATCTGTTTTTCATGCTAAGGAAGCCAATGCAAAAGACTAAAATTCTTAACACCTAAGGAACTGCCACTTGGCAAAAGTTCAGGCCATTACCAACAAAAGCCCAGGATGATTAGTAACATCATCCATCATGACATGTCTGGTTCTTGGATCAATCAGGTAGAAAAAAAAACCCCAAACCGCCATTCACTCTTTTCCAGCCCACACAAATCGGCTTCTAAACCTTCTGTATGGCACTCTATTATGTTATGCGTTTAAGCATCTTATGCATAATAGATGCCGAGCACAATAGACTGCCTGGCTGAGTCAGTGATGGACGACAAAAATACTCCCAAGAGTGCTGTTACAATTGTGAATCTGGTACCCCTGTAATGCGCAGTGCTCTTAGGCACTGCTGGTCTGGTGTAAACAACATTCTGTTGTACAGTACATGTACCTGCGAGCAAGTTTGCCTTTCCTCAGCCTGGTCTGCCTGGGATGTTCATTCAGTTGTAAGAGGGCTTATGTGTACATGTACAGGTGCATTGTACCGGTAAGTGTTGGTGGACAGCTACTGGTATCAGTGAGGTATCGGTGAGTCATCATCGGATGCTTTGAGTCTTCATGAAAATAACTGCACACTGATGAGGGGAAGTGGAGGTGTGTTGCTGTTTGGAAAGGGAGTCAACTTTGTGTGATCTGGATGCATTCTGTCATTAGCCCTACTCAGCGGATTAGTGGTAAATTGCTTCATTGCAGTGAGTTTAACTTGAAAATCACTGGCAGAATGTTCACTAAGCTCTTGAGGTGAATTCACTGGCAGGTGTTTAAGCACTCAGTGTGGCCGTTGTATGTACATGTACATGTACATGTGTGCCATTGACATGCAATTTAATCGTTTTCACAGTTTGTCTTCGTTTTGACTGAGATTGATATTATTTGGAAAGTGAAATGTGAGCTACTTGCTCATTATAAGCAATGTTTTGCCAGTAAATTTCCAGGATTCCAAAAGATCAACATGCTTTAGTACATCATTCCGCTTAAATTTCGGGTTTCAAGTTTCAGTCACTATGTAGTGTTCCTGTCATCAATATTGGAAAAGAAAGCTTGTTTACAACTGGAGCTGAGATCATCTAGAAACCAGGTTGAGCTTGCAAACATGACACAGGAGAGGTTTTGCCCTGATTTGCCTCAGGGCAAAACCGTGATTTGACAGTCAGAAGAAAAGTCAGAAGAAAAAAATTATGGGAAGAGGAATATTCAGAGGAGAGGTACTTTAGTTCGTGTATCAGTGGGGTCCTACGACCATGAAGTGCCTAGGTCAGTACACAGGTGAGAATGATTTATGCCCGGTCGGGTAGACTTTGCTGTTTGTCACATGTCAAAATCTTCATGTGATCGATGGTGGCAGGTTGCCTCAGAGTCATCATAATTGAATTTTCTGGATTTTTTTTTTCTTTCCAGATTGAAAAGAACCAAGATACTGTGACATTGCTTTGAGTTTCGGCTGGTTTCATTTCTTATTCGGTAAGTTTTGAGCCTTTTCATATGTGTAATCACTGTTCTGTTGAATAGTAAGAATTGATGTTGTGAACTGACTTTGGTTCTAGCTGGCTGTCATGACTGACTTTTGTACATGTAGACACTCATATTCACAATAACCAGATTGTACTCTGTATATTTGATTTTGGGCCGCAGAGGATTCAAATTAAAAGTCAACTTGTGCCATTTCCCTCTGCATAACACTAATAATGCACGCACTTTTCTGTCTGATTCGTACTGAAGTTCTCTGAATAAAAAGGAAGAAAAATTTACCAGAAATAAAATATCTGCCAGCTACATTTAGGAAACACTGCTATTTATACTTGGGCAGGTTAAAACAGTGCTACAATGATGAAAAGTAAGTAAATCAAATTGCATAAATGGGAAAACTTAATTCGAACTGAAATTTCAAGCACCTGTTATTAGGAGGTTCCCAGATTTCTGTGAATTGTGTTTACTTTCACTAATGATTTAGTTCAAGGACCTTCACACTTTTGAAATTCTTAAACTCTGTCATAAATCTTTTGTTTGTTTGACACGGTAGTTCTTTTTTAAAAAGATCAATGATAACATTTACAAACATAATTGTTTACAACGATAAACAAGTCTGCCACTTTTGTGCTAGCACTGCTACATGTTTTTGTCGTAAAACCAAAGTGAGGAAAGATACTGGCAAGCAGCACAAGAAAACGTACACGGATAGTAATTTTTTTTTTTGAATCAAGTACATAAAGTTTGTTTAATTAGGATACAGATGAATGGCCGACTTTGTTGTCTTAACTGTGACCAAATAAAGTGCAGAGAGATCAGGGGAGTCAGCTTTGTAGCATTTGGTGCCAGCACAGGAATTTGGAAGAATTTATGGGCCCTTAACTTGGAGAAAAGTGGTCAGCAGTTGCTTTGTGTGTTAATCTTGTGGTTTCATTCTGGTGCCTGTGGAGATGGTTTGGAAAGTTCCCCTTGCAGATTTACGTCTGTCCTGTCATCAGTCTCCTCCCTGACCATTAAGGGGAGGGGCGTAATAGGCTTCTGAAAAGGTTTGCCGTTATGGGCAGTTCCATGTACAGTGGTTTACAGGTGCATGTGGTTTTACTGTTCATTTTATGACATTAAAACAGTCCTTTATTACAGCTTACTCTTCAGATAAGGTAAACATGTACTTGGTGACTGATGCCCATAAATGTCTGTTCAATTTAGTGCTGGTGCAGCGCTGTGTACAGTCCTATTCTTCCCTATACATGTAGCTGAATTTTGACCTTCTGCAGACCCGTGCTGTTGGTTCCCACTCATTTTATGCACGCTGCAAGCAGAATACACCATACTGGTACAGGTGCCACTGCTCCATCAATATTGAATTTTACGCCACGGTTTTTCCTTTGTTGCTCTGTGACCTCACTGGCCAGACGAGGGTTGCGGTGAGCAGGGTGATCAATCATTGCCCTTTTTTGTGGTCAAGTTCAGCCAGTCTGAGAATTTGAACCTCTTCATTGCCGATATGCCAATAATTAAGGGTTGGGGATTAGGAGCCCTGTGCCATTTCACTCGGGATTATGTTTGGAAAAAGTTAATTGTTGTTTCTTGTTTGCTGGGGAAGAGGGTGGGTGCAGATGTGACAGCTTTGTGATTTTGATGAATTGGTTGAGGACTTGTTACTTAGTATATAAGCATCATTTGAAAACATACATGTACATACTTGTAGCATTTTGCAAAATATCAGCAGTCAAAGCGTTTCATGTGCCATTAAAATACGCCCAGAACTGTGGGGTCCGGCGTCCCTCCCGGCCCGCTGCCACGTGGCCGTGGGAGCGGGGCGGATGTCGGACCCCACAGTTCCGGGGGTATCATTAAAATACTCAGTCTTTCTCGCTCTGCATCAAAAAAGGAATCTATCATGGTATGTATGTACATGTATGTGTATATTTTCACTGTTTTGGTTTAAAGCAATTCTTTGTAATTTACCGGTACTGTATGGTACATGTACGTTGCACGTGTACATATGTACATTAATACACTGTAAATTGAAAGGCTTTGATTGGGCCTCTAGGTTGCCCTTTGTGAGCTGTGCTGTCATTTTTACACTTTGTGGCAAAAACCTTGGCTAAAATATTAGACGAAAGTTTAGTAGTTAAAAGAACCACTCTCGGGGTTGTACAGTGTGAATTGTACCATACCATACTAGGATAATCTGCATGTACATTGTACATGTACATGAGTCTACTTGGAGCAGAAAACACAGAGCAAGGCCAGCTTGGAGCCATGGACACTCCTGACCACAGGAAGATTTACAGCCAGTTTACAGCCCCAAACTGATTCCCCATCACTTGCAAGGTGTTAATGTCTGCTGTGTCCATGTGATCCCACAGATTTGATCCAATTAGTGCCGGGGCATTGCAGGGCCTGTTTTTAATGAGCCTTTAAGTGGAGGTGCAATTAGGCACAGCCAGATTGACAGGATGGTTTGTTTGGAGCCCCAGCACCAGGCAAGCAAGATCGCGGAAGTCAGTTTTTACATTTGGGATGGGACAGTCATATTGCAAACAGAATTTCTGTGAATTTGTATTGTAATGAGGATTACCGGTACACACATGTCCACATTGGTGATTCCAGAAATTAGGGGTCCAAAAAGCGTGACATTTTCGTGTCCCTGTTACACTGACCTTTGTTGTTTGACAGTGAAATATCACCGGAATTGATTTCAAACTATTACTATTTGTTTGGTGGATAAGTTGCACAAATTCCTCTTTCTTGGAAATTACAAAATGTGTTCTGAACTTACAAAATCATATGTCAGATGTGACAGGGACACCAAAAAATGGACCCCTAATTTCTGAAATTAGACACATCATAATGTATACTAGCATCCTGAACGTGTAGGATCATTGCCATGTTCATAGTTTCACAATCACATTTTGCCTGATTTGTGTCAGTTGTTGGTTAACTCCATCATTGAAAAACAAGAACATGTGTATCAAAAGCAGAAAAGAACCCAAGGGCATTTCTGTAAATAATTTGTTGATGAGTCACATTGCAAATGAGTAATGCAAACACAGAGTATTGTTAAAAAAATTGCCTGGTACGTGTGTGGTACATGTACATGTACTTGTACTCCAAATTTGTTATCGTTTGTGATTCCACTGCTAATGGTATGTGTGATTCTGATTAAAATTCAGAACTCAGCCATGAACTGGTCCAATAGGGGCCCAACTGATCTAGTCTCCTGAGAAGTACCGGCCGAGAACAATGTGTCGCATGCTGTTGGGTTATTGCTCAGTGACACATCTTGAAAGATTTATTTGGAAGTAAGTTCCACTGAGAATTACCCGGGGCTTCTCTGAAAGGTTGTCTTGAACGAAAAACATTGTGCGTGGAAGTACTTTGGGGGGGGGGGAATTTGTTTTCCCTTTCTGGGGAAGAAAGATTTGAAATTTCTCTCTCGAATTCTCCCAAGGGTTGCTGCTCCAACACCAGAGTCACAAATTTCCACTTCCAAATGAAGATGTTTCAACCCCTTGGGCACAGGCATGTTTTGACCTAACCCCCCTTTTCAGCAGAAGATCAAAGCGTCGGGATCAATCCTTAGTTTTACTTGACAAGGTACATGTACATACCGTACTGTACAGGTCTTGGAAATGCGCCATGTATACACTTACAATGCACCTTCTTGTTTCTGAGAAGTCTTGACCTAAAATCTACAGCCTTGGGATACAATTTACATTACAAAGCACTGATTCTGTAGGCCTCATACCCCCCATACATGTACAGTATGCACATGTGTCATACAGGTGTACACAACTTGACTCTCCGTCTTCCGCGATATGCTGAGTAATACTTTCACTTCATCGGATTTTCTCGACTTGAAGCTGTGGCTTTGATGCTTAGGATGCAGTGTGGGGGTGTCAGGACACAGGAAGGTGCTTGTTTAGGGCAAGACCTTCTAGAGGTATTGAGAATTCAGAGAAACGTTTGCTTCAGTTAGATTTGATTGTCGATTTCCGCCTTCAGATATGTACCGCTACGTGAGACAAGCAAACAAAAGTTTTCAGTGCTGCACTGTGATACCCAACTTGACAAGTGGGCAGTTTTGTGAACCGTTAACCCTTGTAAAGAGTAAAAGCTGTGGCTTTGTGCATTGCTTAAAACACCTGACTTACTTTGCAGATTTATCCCACATGTGGTTCTGCAGATTGCTACCAGTAGCTTACAGGGAATTTTTTTCCCAAGACTCTCACCTCGGAATCAGGTTGATCTTTGGTTACGTTCGATTCTGGCTTGCCTTGTCGTCTTTTCACCCACAAGAAGGGGCGGAAGGAAACCAACCAGTGAAATGGTTGCTCCTGCCGAGGCTATTCTAAATTATATCAACAAATGGGCTTGGGATTTTTTTTTTTTCAGTCACTATTGTCCCACCTGATAGTGGAAAGTTCAGCCCAGGTCCCTGCTTGATTATCCCTTGCCGCGGGCAACTGGCATTCCATGTGGCTGTTCCCATCATTGCAGTGAGTTGTGGGTTTTATCCAGAGAGGGTTACAAGTTCACTGCGGGATTTTGGAGGTTGCTTTCATCCCTCTTGGTAATTTGCAAGGTTAGCACCCATAAACAGGCTACACATTTTCTTGGGGGTGTTACTGTACTGTGTTATCGGGACTCTGCAAAGCTCACAGGCAAAATCAGAGGTAGAGCTCCAAATTTTTTTGTCTACCTGTAGAGTATTTTACATGCATAATTTCCTGATTCTGATAAAACTTACCGTAAGTTCTTCACTGTACATGTACATGAAGAATTCAGAATTGCTCTGCAGTAAAGGTATTGCTTCTGTTTATTAGGAAATGAAAGTATGGAATGGTAAACAGGTGACATCTTTTTATTGCCAAATGTAAGGATACTGTACGGAGTGCATGTACATGTATGTTCATTCCTTGTTCGCACCTTTATGTGTAAATAAGCTTGACATTTTCAAAGCAAATTGTCTTTGGAAAATACTACAATATTGCCAAAATGATTGGAAAATATCCAGGGCAATTCCATTAATGTTTATCCAATCAAGCAACAACCCTCCCGCCTACCGATGCATGTATAAACATGTAAGGGATATTACCGGTAAATTAGAAGAAAACTGAGTTAGTACCCCATCGCTGCCTGATAAAAAGAATACAGTTTTACTGCCGAGACCTAGCATTTTCCAGTACCAAAACCGTATGGTACAGTGTGTATGTGAGTTTACATGTAGGCCTTACTAGTACATGTACATGTACACCTGTTTATATGGAAAGAGGCTGGCCTGAGTGATGTTAGCTGCCATTCCAAAGAACAAAGTGGTTCATCTGAGTGACAGGCATGGGCTCCATCCACAGAGGTTGTCGGAGCTACCTGCATACGTGTGAAACATCTCAAGAATGTACAGTACATGTACGTAGGCAGGCGCTAATGTAACCATTGATGACAGCAGGGTTCGTCTCTCTGGTCGCAACAGCTGTTGTTTGGCCTGTGTGTGGATCGGAATTTCCTGGGCACTGCTGAGAGCAGACTGCATCATTGTTTGCTCATAGTCCTCCATGAAACAAAGTGCATGCACAGTACCTGGCAGTCATGCACCCCCCCCCCCACCAGCATAGAGCAAGGAACAGAAGTTGACTTCCCGAGAGGCTAGAAAGTGTACCGGTACATTAGTATGCAAAGATGCAATCTGCACAAAGTTGTCCTAGCAGTCAATCAAATGACATACATGTACATGTATGATTGATACCAGATATACACTGTATGTATGTATGTATGTCTATGTACATGTACATGTACTCTAGAGGGAGAAGTGGAAGGAATTTTGGACACTCTGTGACTGTTACAAAAACTCACAGCAAAAGGTGACGTGGGTATTAAAGCTAGGGAGGAGGAGATAACTGTGGACTGAAAAATAACTACATGTGCCGCTTTCTCTTCGGTACTCACTTTAAAAAATGTAATTAATTTAATTAATGTAAGGCATTTTAAGCACTGTACATGTACATGTATAACTCTGATAATCTACATGTAAGATGCAAGTACAGGCATGGACATACATGTACATGTACTTGTCCTTGTCCAGCTGCTATTGCTTATTTTCTTGCCTGTCACTATTATTTGACACTATTATTTGACACTATTATTTGACACCTTTATTTGCTGAATGATAGAGATAATCACCGAGTCCTTGGTCTTCTTCAAATTGAGTGGATACATGTACATATAGTATCAGGGAGCTACAGTAGTAACCTACTGGTACCCGTTAGGTCATATTCATTTGGTACATTTGGCTGAAATTGCTAAAAAATGTGAAATCACCTAATTTTGGTTTCATACATACGAGTACTGTACATGACCTTTCAGGTTCATAGGACCTACATGTACATGACCTTTCAGATTCATAGGACCTACATGTACATGACCCTTCAGATTCATAGGACCTACATGTACATGACCCTTCAGATTCATAGGACCTACATGTACATGACCTTTCAGGTTCATAGGACCTACATGTACATGACCTTTCAGGTTCATAGGACCTACATGTACATGACCTTTCAGGTTCATAGGACCTACATGTACATGACCTTTCAGGTTCATAGGACCTACATGTACATGACCTTTCAGGTTCATAGGACCTACATGTACATGTACATGTAGTACAACATACTACAGGTCTATACTTGTATGTGTACATGGAATTTATTCACATGGTAGACCACAAATTTACTGAGATTTGTTGACTTGACCGTACAGTTTTTATTGAAGGTGATAAAAGCCGATATTTACTGTAAATAGACCACAAATGGACAAAGCACAGTACATGTACCCGGTACATGCACTTCCTAGACAGCATTTTTTGTTATCATCAATTGATATTATTAATGTTTGCCAGATAAGATGTGTTCTGTTAATTTTGTTTTAATTAAGGATATCCAGGAAAAAAATGCTTTTTTGGTACAATCCGGTACATGCACCTGTACATTAATTAAGGCTACCGTATGTACAGTACGTGAACTTGGTACCTTGATACAAGAGAAAGTCAAAGACGTCATTTTCTTGCCGACATGTACACATCAAAAAGTTTTCAACGAGGTGTGAGATCCAATTTGGTCTGCTCCAGATCTCATATTGAATTTCGGCTTTGCTTGTTGGCCCTTGGAGGGCCAGAAAATTGGTGTGTGGTGAAAGGTCAAGCGGTTTTGATTGTGAACCAACAACTGGGTCTGGTCACTGGGCCACAGGAGGCCTGGTGCGTAGCAACGTGAACAAGGGGAATTTTGATGGCCAAATTTGGGAGTGTGTTGTGCACAAGGCCTGGGCCGCCCACGCAGAATCAGATTGCTTTCTGAGTAAATTGGTTTTTAAAGGGTTTCAGTGTTTGTTTTTTTTTTCCAGCGTGTGATGGATTGGGGCGGGGAAGCAAATTTTTAAATGATGAAAACATGAGATTTTGAGTACTTGGAATATTTCAGGATGTGGGGGGTCAGTTGTCACATCCATGCCGCAAAGTATCCGTAACTGGGGATTTAGGAGAAATGGAGTCAAAGTTTAGTTAGTGGACAGAGGGTACCACTGGTGTACATGAACGTGTACCCCTCTTGTACAGTCTGGTAGCTGTCTCCCTTGTAGCACACTCCCAAGCATCCCTTCTCCCCCCCAACTTTCTACAGCCTACATGTACCGCACCCGGGTATCATGGAAGAGAGCGATGTTCCAACATACATGTACATGTACAGTACATACATGTACATCAGTATCATTGCAAATTCCTGACCAATTTTTGTTTATCCGCTCCGTAACTTTTGATGTACTGGTACATGTGGAAAAA
The DNA here is from genome assembly GCF_054643075.1 of Acanthaster planci. Lineage (NCBI taxonomy): Eukaryota > Metazoa > Echinodermata > Asteroidea > Valvatida > Acanthasteridae > Acanthaster > Acanthaster planci. The sequence goes on along the minus strand of NC_141787.1, from coordinate 14,080,644 downwards.
TACCAGTTCACTGTTTTACACATGTACATGTACAATCTGTATATACAGTGTGTGTCATATGTTTACATGTACCTGTGTACATACATGTACATGTACATGCACATTGTGAGAACTTAAGTACTGGTCTCAGCTTTTGGGTGATACGAGTACTATCCGGTTCGTAAGTGTGACGTCACTTCATTTTAAACCACGCCCACTGCACATGTGCACCATTCATAGGGTTACGTGCTTTGATCGCAGTTTACATGGAACCATGGAAACGGAAGTTAACGCGCAACTTCAACGATTGCCCAATGAGAGCCTTCAAATCGTGGTGCGTCCGCCATTGTGACGACGTCACTTACGAACCGAGTCCCACCCGAGTAAGCTTGTGAGGTTTTTTCGCAAGCTCTCGGACAAGCACGGAGCATACAGTGCTTATTAATATACGTTGGGTAAGGGCAAAACCCGTTATATATAATTAACATCTCCCCCCAAAAAATTAAAAAAAAAACCAAAAAACTTACGAACCGGATTGTAAGTCGAAGGGGTTTGCATTCATCGTTCATGTGCCACTGCCAGTGTTAAGGGTCACAATTGGAGTTTGAAAATCTGCCTTTCCCCCAAGAACTCTCGGTATGAAATCGGCTGAAATTTGTCACAAGTTTAGGCCATGGAAGAAGGAAAAAATTGCACCAAGTTGTAACAAACTTTCCTTTACACTTTCTTTTTTTTGGGGGGGGGGAAAGAGATTTATCATGTCTTGGTCAAATAACCCGAAGGCATTGTGTGTACATGTACATGTAGCCACGACCGAGCAAATCGTACACATGACATGGCCAAATCACTCTGCTGTGATTCGGTGAAACAACCAGCTAAATTAAGGCCTATACTGCACAGTGCTGAATTTTTTTACATACTGTACATGTACATGTAGAGTTATGGAAATTATAAATATGGAAATCATGAATACCCGGTACTTGTAATTTTTTGGCAGTGATTTAATAATGTACACATATTGGTATATTCACTTCCGCATGCGCCAAAACTTGATGAAATTTGTGGAAAAATTATCTTGAGTATTTTTGGAATCCTGTTGTTGAAAAGTGTGGGTACACTAATTTGCTGCATGGTGTCCATGGAGACGGCATGCACATAGGGACTTGTAATCCATTACCTTCACATGTGGTGGCCAGCCATGAACCAGTTGGTCTGGTATCTGGAGGGAATGCATGGGAAACATAAGCCCCAGCATTGTTGACCCTGGAGGTCAGCTGGAAAAACAGGGTGTTTGCCACTTAAAAGTATAGTTCATCAGTCATGTGCAATTATCCCAAAAAATAATGGCAAAAAGTAATGCCAACAAATGGTTATGAGACTAAACTCACCATAAAAAGATTTCTCTCTGGCAAGTTGTCATTTTGAAGAAAACAACGAGAGAAGGCCATTTCCCATGATGCGTCTCAAGACACACTTTTATAAACTTGGCACGAGAAGCATGCCCAGGCATTGACAGGACACAGGTACCAGCATGGTTACCGTAATTCCTTGGTTCTGTGCATGACATCTTTGGAAAGGTGCAGTCAAAATATAATCTACTGTAAGTCTACTACTGGCGCAGAGAGAAGAAACACAGATGGTCCAGGTCTTCGCCAATGTGCATGTGCACTGGTAGCTGTGGACATGTACATACATGTATGTACCGGTTTGGTTTCCACAGCGAATACATGTACAGATACTAAGTACATGTATCCCATTTTACATATGCAGCAAGGTATGAGACGGAGAGAACCCCCCCTGCTTTGTGTTGGTCATTGTCTCGCAGGAATCTGGGGAATTCCTTTCAGACATCTTGGGGGGATGTGTTAAGTAACAATAGTCTGAAATGTGTATAGGGATTGGACATGTGGGGGGGTACCCCTTGGTCTCATTTCTTGCTGGGTATACCATTTTAGGGTGGATGTCACTAGTACATGTAGATATTCACCCACCTGATATAATTAGATGCTGAATGTCACAGCTGTTGAGCCAGATACCATCAGGTAAGGTACGTGTTCATGTATACATTCCATCTAGCACAGCCTGGTACTGTATTACCTGGGTCAGTCATCCAGTATCCCCCCAAAAATGAGAAAGCTGTGGAAACCTCTGCTTTATGTCTAATGTCCAGTATCCCCCCCATTAGATTTGGCTGTGTGTCGAATTCGGGATCTACCCCTAGAACTTAACGGTCATGACTTGAAGCCTCTTTTGGATAAAGCTGTAAAAGTTGAACTTCAGAGTGGGATATGATCCCTGGTACATGTAAATGGTCGGAGGCAATAGTATAGGGTATATGTGTGTTTGCCTGCACAGGTGTATACCAGTACTTGCTTGATGCTGCAATCAATCAATCAGTCTCGACCTAAGAATAGCAAGTGGTTGGAAATCCAGCTGAAGCCAGTCACTAATTTCACAGATCTGTGCCTGCCGGTAATATTACTTCCTCCATTGGTCAATTGTATCCGTTATGCTGACAAGCGCTGTGAGAAGTGATGATTGGGGCACGTAGAGCAGTGTTCAGGAAATCTGCTTATAATCCCGATATGTCCAATCAGCTGAACTTTCATTGCTGATGAATCCCGGGGATTCTGTGCCGGAATCTCTAAGGTCAAGTGCACTGGTCGCAAGCTTGCTTGTCAGTGTGGATTTGTCCCTGCTGTGTTTGTTGCATGTAGGTGAAGATTTAAGAGAAATTTGCAGAATTTGAACATTTGGAATACATGTACATGTATGTTGATCAGTCAGGCAAGTTTTTTAATTTTAAAATGGCTGAGCATGGTATCTGGGAAGCTTTCAGCATTTGTTAAATGGTATCAAATTTTATGAAACATTACTTGAGCAATCGAAAGGCTATTAAAATGGACACGCTCGCTCGGAGAGTAATAGTCGAGAAAGGTCATTGAGGTCTGGAAATGGCAGACTGGTGATTTCCCAAGTCTGTCTGCCAGTGAAGCCTGACGCCAAGATTTAACGCTCTGTTACCTTGTATTATAAAATAGCCACCTGGCCAGCACCCCATGGAAACCGACACCAGAGATCTTGTGGCTGACTGACATTAATAACTTAGACATGAAATGCACGAGACAGTGAAACGAAGGTGAAGGGTGGAACTCCCAAGATCTCTTCCCTCAACACACACACATACCGCACACCGAGAATTTTTTTTTTTCCCTCATCTGTAGGCGAGCGCAGCTGGGTATTTTCCCCTCACCATGCAAGTTCAGAGTGGGATATACCGACAAACCCTGACTTTGTCGCCAAATCTTTGATGCTTCAGCACCCCAGAAATTCTCATCCAATCCCACAGAGAGACAGCACAGAACATGGTTCCGGAGAATTTGGGATTAAGTATATGTACCGGTACATGTATAGGTCTTGAGCTGGGCCAAGAGAGGGCACTCTTTCCTTAGCAACAGTGGCTCCTTTGGTTGTAACTGCGCATCACTGGTTCACGAAAGACTGTGAATTGCAAGCATAGCAGTCGCCTCGCTACCAACAAAATGAACACTCCCGAATGACGCAGCTCTTTTCAACCGATGAGGGGGTGCTTCTGCTCGAGGCAGATGGGCCGACAGGAATGATGACGATAGAACAGTTACATGTACGGAGTACCAGTACATGCACACCGGTTCCCAAGATATTTGTGACAATATATTCCCTCACAGATCCTGCTGTACATGTACTTCCAGCTCGTGGATGAAAAGTGGCATGTTGATCACATTCCTTTTTTTTTTCCTCCCAGGTTTGAAGATTCACGTTATAGACCTCTCTTCCTTTTTTGCCATGTGTACATGTGCCTGTCGGGGTAGCCAAATTTTGCAGAAATTCTATGTTTTATTAGTGCCAAATTTTACCTTAAATCTACTCGATGTTTCAATGACAGCCATATGAGACATTTTAACATGTGGTACATGTTTGTACATGTACATGTATGTAAATTATTCCTTTGCCTTTTGACTACCAGTCGTCGTTTTTTATCGGCAACTGGTAAGGCAGAAATGTGACTGTGATGTAGTAAGAGTGAACCCTGTGGGTGATACAAGAAAAAAAAGCCTGACCTGAGCATGGGACCCGCCCTTTTTGGAATTTGGCAACTTTGTCCCATGGCATCGCATTCCCACAGCCTTAAATGCAAAAGACTGAAGTAAAATGCACCGTCCAAATGACGATCTTTGCATGGCAGGTGAAACCCCGTAAGAACCTCAGCGTTGCTATATATGTGGAAGTTACTCATGTACATTGTACATGTACGTACGGAGAGTTTTGTCAGCTAAAGGGTGAACAAAAGTCTGCTTCTGTTTCATTGTGTGGATCTTGTGAACTCAGGGTGTCAGTCTGTGTACAGAAAAGTACGTACACATTACAGTCACCACCTATAATTGGCTGGTGTGGTTTCTGTGTGTCAGCATTAAATTTGGACCCTGTTTTCGGTCCTCGGTCTGGGAGAACTTTTCATCATGATTCAATCTCATTTCAATTTCCTCCGCCCATCAGTCAGCACAGCTTGGGCTCCGGGTTAAAGATTCTAAATTTAGTTGAGTGGGTCATTGCTGGCAGTTGGCACAGTCGGCGTTCTTATTACAAGAGCGGCAGCTATCATAACTGTACACGTACATATGATCAGGATAGGAACCGGGAAGGACAGACTTACAAATGAGTGAATAAACTGGCATGCGTTTGCCATTATTCGTATATTTGCTTTTGTTCATTTGTGTAAACAAATTTAACAAACAGGTATTTGAGGACAGTCGTCGCAGCTTCATCAGGTACCTGGCCATGTCAGCATATTTCAGGCTTTTTACATCGTCACCAATACCACGAAGTATCACAAATCTGTAGATGTGTGCGCGCTTCAACTCGTATTTTATAGAAATGTGATATTTTCATTTTCACGAAGAGGCACAAATGTCTTGCATCACGTGCTCTGTGATTTGCCGTATTCAGAAATTGACGTTCTCCTTAATTTACACAGTTACGAGTTTTAAGAGCATTTTTTTTCAGTTTAGTTACCCATTTATGGGTAAAATAAAATCATTTTAGACATTTAAAGCTTTTTTGTCTATGCTGTATTGACAAAACACACACTTGTGCTTCTTCGTGAAACCAAAACTGCTCTAATCACACTTTTCACTAACTGGGACAAAAGTGAAGATGTGTGTCAGTTCCTGGTGTTGGTGATGACATGTACCAGAATATCAGGGCATGTATATGTATGGGCGTGACACTTCACAAGTGTTACATTGCATTTATGTGGAAGCAGAGAAATACCCGTTCACTTCCTGGGAAGTGAAATAGCAAACATTTCTTCTCTTTGTTTTTCCGCCAGTGTTATGGGTGATTTGTTAATTAGTGACACAGGAAGAAAGGCACAGTTATTTTGCAGGCGACAAATTATCACCCATTCGCCAGACAGACTCGGTAGTCTGGTGACGCCAGCTGAGTGTTTGCTCAGACATTTTTACAGCCTTTGCAAGCACAGAGTCCTACTCTAATCCCTAGGATCTGAACAACAAACGATTTTGGGGTGATTTTACACCCCCCCATCCCCAGTTAACAAAACCTTGTTCAGACAAAGCACACAAATTGTCCCCTCCCCCCTCAAGGGCACCAGCCTAAAGATGCAATTTTCTACTTGAGTTTTGAAGATGTTTACCTGATGGGGAATCATGATTTGAATACAACAGACACACTAAAGATCTTGCTCACTGGCACAGAATAATGGCTGATTAAAAGCTGTGGTTTTGTCTGCTGTGTTACTCCTCTATGGTGGTCCTGAGTTTTTAATCCCCTCCTGAGGATATTGTCCAGTGTTGTCCAGTGTCTGAAGCCCTTACTGTAAGGATTGATGAAGGTTGATACATGTACTAGTACCCTGTGTACAGTTCATGTGCATGTACCTGCAAAGCTCTGCGAGGTTTCAATTTAGGTATGCTTGCATTCGTCAGCCATTCAAATTCTTGGTTTGCCATACAAATGCCATCTGGAGCCTGGAGGTTGAATGATTCTGCATTTTTTTCCCAGACCATTTTATAAATATACATGTAGGTGTTCTATTAAAAAGTGATTTTTTTTCACACTTTCTCTTCAACATAAGGTAACTTGTTACAGCTGCACAATGTACATAGTTTTACTTGTACGGTAACTAGATACAAAGTTTATTCACAGATGTTTATGTGAAGAGATCCCCGTCGAATTTACAAGAAGTCATATTAATAACTGGTTTCAGTGCCAGTGTAAACCGAACATTGTAACTGGAAACTAAAAAAATATCTTAAATTTGTTACGTGTATGTACATGTAAATTCGGTTCCTTAATAGTTTCCTCACATATCTGACACATACAAACAAATGTATGGAATGCGTAGGCATGAAGTGTGTTTGTATTATCGAGAAATGCATCAGATATGCAGCATGTAAATTCCATTCAATTGTGTGACTCATCATCGCCCTTCTAGAGCACACCTGTGTGTCCTCCCCTCCCCCATAACGCACAGGTATACAGAGCATATCCCATGCCATTATCAGCTGATAAGTAAGCAGGTACATGTAGCTTTGGGCCTACTGCACTGGGGTGATTCTCTCTAATTGCCTGTTTGCAGGATACCGCTACATGTAGCTGCATAGAGTTGTAGAAAAATACCCTCATTTGCATTGCATGATGCCAACCTTGTCCGTCCCCACTGTGGAGTAGCGTAAGCATACGCCGGGGCCAATTTCCGAGGCGAATTAAGCCCGCCGCTATCTGCTGGGTAAATATTGTTAGATGGCTTGATTGCGCGGAGGTTGACGTGTTCTGATCTGGCGGTTGTAGGAACATGCGTGTAGGCAATGATGGGATGAACTGAGATCTGCGCGCGTGTGTGGGTACGTGTCATTGTGTGTGAGAGATGCGTCACCGGATTTGAACCTAGAGCCAGCATTTAATTCGTATGGGCCTACTGTACTGTTTGTGTAGCTCGGCTACCAGTATTCCAGTGTGTACCGCACAAGCCGAGTGCCATGGAACATTTCACCTGTCACCATGAAATTAATCCAACCATCGCACTCCTGAACATTTAATTATCTGCATTAGTACACTACTTGATATCCGTTTTATACCTGATATTTTGCTTGGTCGGTGGTTTTTGTTAAGCAAATTTGTAGCTGTGCTTAGCAGGCTTCTGTGCTCCTCAGTTCTTGTCACTGACAAATCCACCTGTACCATCTCTCATGCGGACCGAGGCATGTACTAATTACGACAAATCAAGCCTTGAGAGAGTGCAAAAACGAGCACTGCGTATAATAATGGGCCATGAGTACACTACATATGAAGACGTTTTATCTGTGGTTAATTTGGTTTCCCTTGAGGCTCGTAGGGTCTCCTTATGTGTTTCTTTCATTGACAAAACCTTAAAGAACACTGAACAATTTAGGCAATTTCTTCCCCCTGAAACTACGAATACTAGGCCTTCTAGAAGTAACAGACGAAGATATACAGAACTGCCATGTAAAACAAATCGCATGCAGAAGAGTGCCATCCCTTATCTCATTCGCTTATTAAACACTCCTAATATTTAATGATTTGTTTGCATATTTGGTTGTTTTTACAATTTTTAAATGGGCCTTTTTTGTTTTGCCAATTTTAAACTGAATTTTAGTTACATGTGTACTGGCATTTTAATCAACTCATTTGTAAATTTGCATTTTTAACCATGAACGGTTTTTTCTTATTTGTGTCTATATAAGATGTTTTCTCTTTAATTTGGTTTTTTGTTCTTTTTTTTTTTTTTATAATGTTTAATTGTTTATAGTTTGTGATGTTTTAAACTTTGTAAATCATGTTCAATTCAGCTGACGCTGCGAGGCATGATTATTAATAAACCAATTTGAATGAATGAATGAATGTACAGGCTCACATGTACATGTACTGTACAGTACATTGTATGTACATGTAACCATGCCCAGTCATGTGCAGTTGGCCACATCATGTTGTAATGCATCATTAATTGATCGTCATCAAGTGGGTACTGGCTCATGTGTAATGCTCAGAACAGGTCATGACCTTCTCTCCCCGTGGGGTCAATAACCCACCAGACACTGCTGTCAAATTTCTGAGAAATACCAGACCCAGTATTCAATGGACAGGAAATTAGTAAGAACAGCACTGGTTGTGTAACTCTAAAAAGGCTGAATGTTAAAGTCTCATATAAAGCCCTGGACTTGTGGGCGGTGTCACAGGTTTTGGGGTTGATTTGGAGAGAGTTTCCTGGAAAGAGGCCTTTGTGATCAACCTTGCCACCACCTGGCCTTGCTGTATGGCCATCCCCAGTTGTCATGATCAATTAGAGAGTCGCAGTGAAAAGAAGTAAACCCTTGTTCTGCCAGTGAAACTGATCTGGTGGGATGGTGTGCGAATATAAAATAAGTAGATGTACATTCATGCCAGTCTAAGAATCGTTTGGAAATTGACAGCATGCTTTGGCTGCACAGCAGGCGCGCTGCATACTTTCGTGCCGAGAATGCCGTGACATTTCTCTGCAAAATGACAGAGTGCTAAAAGCGATAATTGAATTGTTAGCAGACAGTAACTTGTGGAGATATTGTGCGTGTGTTGACAGGTACAGACTTATAGTGTACATGTACATGTGTTCATGGACAAGGCACAGTGCAAAAGAGTCAGTTGACATTTTGAAAGCTGGTCTCTGTATACACTAGGTAGAACTAGAAGTGCATGGATGTTGGCTAGAAAATCAAACCCGCCTTCTTGTTCGGCAGTCCCCATACCTTTTCACAAGCACATGGGTTATCATATGTACAGATCTATCTTAATTGAATGTTGACACCTGCTTGTTTTTTGTTTTTGAACGGATAAAAATCCTTTGTGCTTCTAAAAATTTAAATCACCTCTGAACTTTTTTTAAAAAGCAGACAGACAAACCTAAAAAATGCTGTCACTTGTAACAAACGTAACATTTTATCCAGCAGGCCAATACAATGCCTGTTACCAAGCATTATGCTTTTATTAGATACCTTGAGTGGCCCCTGTGTCTCCCGCCTCCATTGCAAGGGCTGTCAGGGTCAGAGGTCATTGCCACTGGGAGTCCTTACACGGTGTGCAGAGGAGAATTTGAGAAAACATCAGTCTGAGGAGGGAATAGCAGGGGAGAGGTAACCATTCAGTCTGGATCTCGACGTCCTGACTGGCAGAACGTAATGAGATGAGGGTGTCCAGTCACCGTTGAATTGGTTTGAGAGGAGGTCTCGGTACCCTCCTGTACATGGACACTTGTCCAGGTATTGCTCGCTGGTGATACATGTACTGCCGGCAGGAGGATGACATCCCAATTCTTGGATTGTATGGGATACATGTATCTACTGGTACTTGATGTATCTGCCTTGAAATGGTTAGTGTGACGAGATTTTTGTATGTGTGCGTGTCCAGGCGTGTCATACATAGTGTGGACCTCTGCACGAAAGAAGTCCACATATAATGCAGGGTACGATGGCATTGTGTGGACTTGCACATGTCCACACAAGGTTTCCCCTTCTCTGGAAAAGAGGTTTAGAGGCATTTTGGGGTAGGGGTCATCGGTGGTAAAAGGAAGAGGAATAGTCGAGGAAGCCCTGTACAAAAAAAAGCTGAAAATCTTGTTCCTAGTTCAAGAAAAACGAGTATTTTCACTGAGCTTTCTTAACTGCACGAAAACAAAGGAATGTCCACAGTATGTATGTAACGTAAACCTGTGTGTTTTACCTGGATGTTGTGCAGATACGCATCATTTGGCTAGAAATTTCTCGCCTGTCTACTCTGACATTGCTGAGAAATTATTTGATATGATGCTGGCACCAGAACATAGATACATGTACAAATGTACCTAGGTTCCTGCTTGCGGTGGCAAGCTGCGCATGCAGCAATGTGTACCATGAGAAACTGGTGTGATGTTTTGCAGCGAGTACAAAGTATGTGTCAACACATGCTCATTGGGGGAAGTTCACATTCGCACGCGTGCTTCAGTCTTCAAGTTGTCAGAAATCATTTTTGCTACCGGTACATGTACAAGTCATGAATACACTGTGTGACTCGAAAATTGCTGCAAAATGCAAGGACTTGATTTTTGTCGTGTGTCTGATAACAGATCTTTCAATAGGATAAAAGCTTATTCATGTGTGAACTGGACTTGAAGAGTTTTGTGGTCCTTGCAATTGCTAACCCTAGGACTATGGGGCAAGTCTCAGAGAAAGGAATCCCATCATTTTACATCTGTAAGGGTGTTCTATTGTTACTTGTTAGGGTATGAATTTGTAGCCAGTAGTGCATGCTTTAACCGAAGAAATTCTTGCAGAGCCTCAGCGGTTCTGATGTTCGGCTGGATTTATTACAAGCCTCGGCGGCTTGTTAATGGAGTGAATGTGCTTGTGACCCCAGCTGTCACATCGGTTTGCGTCCGCCGACGTGTTTATTACACTGAAATTTCACCGCCGATAAAAACAGAGAGATTGTCGGATGCAGCGGGGGGGATCAACGGATTCCTGACGGGAGATGGTGGGACGTAATTACAGCCAGAAGGTCCTGCTTTGTTGATCAGTTGGCACCAATTAATTAGATCTGATCTTGTTTACTTCTGTTTTCATAGTTACGTAAACAGTCTTGGTGCACTATGGAGTAGGCCGTGCAGCATTTGCAATGGCGACGGTGGTTGATAATCAAGTGTCCTCATGCTGTATCCTATTGCCTGCTCAGCAAAACCCTAAGGAACACTGTCGCTGAAATTTGACTAAAGTGGACGGCTCATTTTACCAGAAATCAGTTTCTTAGTCAGGGTTAATTATTTTAAAAAATTCCTTAAATCTGCCCGATGAAACTATTTTCTTCTGTTGCAGTTCCAGACATTTTTTTATGGTAATTTTTTGGTTTTTTTTGAGTTGGCCTTCACTAAACCTGCACTTGACTTGAGCTTGTACATGCAGGTGTACATAAATTTCTGATCAGAATTTCCATCATACATGTGTATACATGTACACGTAGACATTAGATGAAGCACTTTCAGAATTGTGTATGAGAAAATAACTATTGGAGCAGATATGAATCTAAATGATGCTGTACAGATTCATTATGCATCGCGGTACATGTCGAAATGTACAAATGGTACTAGTAAAGTAGCTTGCACATGTGAAGTACGGAACATGTCTTGATGGTCCATCAATTAAGCTTACTGCCGTCCAGATGCTACCGATTCCCCAAGAGCGAGGCCTAGTGTACAGTGTGGATACTTGCATAGATTGTTATTGCTTTTTTCTCACTCATTCTTACCGGTATTTTCCCCTTCTGTCAAACATGTAGCTGAAATTTCAACAGGTTTAGGAGTTTTAGCACAATTTTGCTGAGCTGAAGTGCCATTAGGTTATAATTGTTTGACGTCCTGTTCCAGATATCAAACTTTGCTGTGCCTTTGAAAAAAAAGAAGAAGAGAAGAAACCAATCTCATCAGTGTGATCTGTTCTTAAAATTGTCTTCCATAATGTCCATGTGTAACAAAATAGCTCAGGTGCCCTAAGGGGTTCAAAAAGAGACCATTTGAAGATCTCTGGAGAAATTGCACATAGATAAATGTCACGGACAATTTTATTACGCTCATGTACGAGCTCGCTAAACATGGATTTGTTTTATGTCAATTTGGCTGTCTCTTTATTCATCCGTAGGCGTGTGCATGGCGTCGGCAGTCCCGATGTAGCATTACACACTCACGGAGACAGTTGTTTTTGTAAACAAGCTCAAAGTCCGCAGAAATTCCAATCAGGCTGTCCCTTGTTGACTTTTTGACACCAGTGTTGCTTTGCGTTGTCCCCCACTCACGTGTGTCACATGCTTCTCAAGTTCTCTGGCTTAGGGCGCCCGCTCCTCGTAGGGTAGTTTATTCTAAGGGTCTGTTTGTTTCATTCAGATCCAGATCTCGATCAGTGATCCCTACGTTAGTTTGCTCCATCATCCATGAGGCTTGTTCAGGTGCCAGTGAACCAGCGATGGATTCCTTTACCGAGATTCTGATCCGTCTGCAACAAATTGGCCCTATAGTTGTCATATTATTTTTTTTTTATCTTGAGGGGAGGTTGGTCAGGGGGAAAAGAGGGTTAAAAAATTACTTGCTTGTGCCCTGAATGTTTAATGCACCGGTAGCGGTCCGGCCCTCGGCCGATCGCTTGTGGGCGGCAGTCCGTCTGCCATTGAAGGAGGAATCAGAGGCTGAATTGAGGCAGGAAAAAAAAAGGAAGGGGGAGGCTAGAGAGGGACGGACGATGGGAATACCGGGGGGGGGTAACTACTGGAGCCTCGATGACACTGCCGTAGGATTTGCCTGATCTTCATTCTGGGGTCGACTTGGCTTCAGTCACCCCAAGTGTAGTCGTACTGCTATCCGTAGCCAAGTCAACAGTCAACTCCCGAGTCTGAAGCCAGTCTCCAATGGCGCTGAATAAGCATAACAAGTTGCCCCCAATAGCAGCACAATCTGGCCATTTCTGGCCAACAAACATCTAGAGAACGTTTTGTCATGTGCAGGGCCCACCCAAATCATGCCCTGCTCACACGCAGTGTTCAAAGTTACATTAGGCTGGAATAATGTAACTAACTTTAGCTGAACTAATTATGGGGGAATCCCCAGCCCGCTACAATTAAGATCATCATTAAGAGTCATCACATTCAGTATTTATTACAAAAATTAATCTTTTTTTTTTTTTACTGTTTCCTCACAAGGAGTTGGTAATGTGAAAATTCTCACCAGAGACCACTGACAGTGTTGGTGAAGGAGCCTACATTAATTAATAAAAAATTCGAAAGAAATGATTAAATTTGTTGAAAATCTAGCCTTCAGCATGTTGCCAAGTGTGGAATGAACCAGTTTTTAGAGAAAATTAGTTCACCATGCAAAGACAGAAAAACAAGAAAGTCCTGCTAGTACTGCACAAGATTTCTCTTGACACTAATAAATGCCTCACAAATTACACTGTACAATAAAGAGAACCCTTTTTTTCCCCCTTCGGACATGTTTCATTTTTACTCACTTTAATAAGTTCTCACATCTTGCCAGGTTTACAGCTGCTGCAGATTAGTAACCCCCCCTCCCCCCAGAACCTCTTGACAGAAAATTCTCCTGTTAACAATCACAGTTCACCTGGGCTAAAAGGAAAACCTGGGGCAACTGAGATGCAATCTAGGGAGCGGGCTGTACCGTGGGAAAGTGGTTAAGCCACCAGTTGATGCATGTGAGTGTACCACACACTACATGTACATGTACTGGTACACCCGTAGCTTGCCAGCGCTACGGTGTTATGAGAAATGTCTGAGTAGTGTAACCTCTTCTGGTTTGTTGCTAGGGGCATTTTTCAGGGGTTTTTTTTTTTTCATTTTTTTCCTCTCTCTCATTAAAGTGTTACCTACCCAGCTTGCGTTTTGTGGTGGGATAAGATGGTTGCTTCTGGTCATAAACCCACAAATAGTTGAGGGGAACCTACATGTAATATCTCAGGTCAGGTTCAGGATCGTACAATGTAGCAATTTCAGGTCCATTTGAAGTGTTAAATACATATGTGCTGCCCTCTGTTGTCTGTGATTAAACAGTGGCAGGCCTGATATTTACTGGAACCAGCAGGGCCAGACTTGTTAGGAGAGTTGTGTAGGGAGACCACTGTAGATGTCCATTTGCATTTTTAATGTATGTGTTGACCCTGATTTGCTGTAGTTAGGTTTGACTCGACTCTATTTGAAAATCAACTTAAAATCATGTTTGTTGGCCACAGAATCATCACGGGGTACCATTCCAGTATATTGTACAGAGTACCAGTACTTCATTTCATCAATGTTTGTGAACTGATTTGCTTTGTTCCTGCAAATTGCAATTTACGTGAAGTACTGACTACATGTACATGTATGTGCACCAGCTTCACTGGTCCAGCAATGTTCCCAAAATATAATTATAAACAGTATTTTTTGCAAGAGTTGCGGTCCTTTTCCAGCAACCAGAGTTCAATCTGGTTCCATCTCTCTCGCTTGTGTAAATAAACAGGGCAGTGCGGGGAGTTCGTCATTGCCTCCGGTGTGAGTGATTTATGTCTTGTGTATAGGCAGGGAGAAATGTCTCAAAAAAAAAAAAAAGCATGGAAACATGCCCTGTTGATTGGGCGGACACGTGTAACCATTAGGCGAGCCATTGTAAAAGGGAAAAATGTGCCAAACATGGCAGGGAGGAATTTTGGGACATTGGTGTTTATTTAACGTTGTTAGGGATCACGTCAGAATTCAGTTGAGTAACGCTGAGAATTTAAATTTTTGTTCTTGGTTTGTTTTTCCACTCTTCTTTTCTTTGGTCATGTTTGGCTTCGGAAAACCATGTAATATTCTCTTTTCTAGTTTTAATGAGATTACGAAGAAAGTACCAGTTTATTACTGGTACTTTTGTGAGTTGGTGGGCAATGACCACCAGGGAACTTGATGATCAGTCCACTTGGAGCGAAAGCGAACACAAACTGGAATTTGTGACATCAGATCAAATATTTGCACTGCAAATTTGCAGACGTTGAACATAATTCCAACTCGAGCGAAAGTTTGCTGCCAATCTTTTGTGAAGTCACACTCCATTCTCTTTCACGTGACCTTTATTATTTGCTTTCCTTTTACAGCCCCTGGAAAGTGGTTCTTGAGTTCGGGACATTGCTGGAGTCCTGTTTGCTAACACAGATACTAATAATGAAAACATGCACGGGCAATAAATATAGGCCTACAATTTGCTGTGTCTCCTACACCTGCAGTGTGCATGGCCTGGATTCAATTTTGCCAGAGAGTGCTATCCTAGAGTGCTGTTTCTACCCTCATCTTTGCTTCAGGCAATCAGCTTTTCCTTGGATCAGCTGATTTGTACACATGTACATGTACACATACAAATTTCTGTAAGACTGCAATGTACTGTATGCCCTATACATGTACATGTACATGTACATGTAAATAAAGCTCAGTGCCAAATGTTTCCTTATTTCCTGAATGCCTACAGATAGCTACATGTACATGTACACACCTGTTGGTACTGTTCTTTTTTTTCCCCCTCTACCGGGTACCACTTTTCGGAAGCTTTCATCATAGACAATTACAAAGGAAGCACCGGTACCAGCAGAACCCTGCACGAACTGGTAGCTTGTCCTGCAGTCAAATGAACCACACACTTTTATAGTTTGTTCAACTTCAAGACCATTGTTTAATTAATGGATAGCTGCCCCAGGGTCCCAAGCCTCAGTTTCAAGGCAGCTAATCCACTCAACCTTGGGCTGTTTTCGTAAGGATTACCTGGACTTATTTTTGGTCTCTGCCAGTGGTCTGATGTACTGCTGCAAAAAAAAAACAAACAAGCTTTTTTTTTTCATGCCTCGAGGGTTAGAGCTACATGCACTGGTACATTACGGACACCCTGTCTTGCCAGTAGTAATCTGTACATTTTGGACTTCTCTCCATTCATTTACTACAAAACACTGGTCAGCGTAGAAGGCTTGGTCGAGCCACTCCAATTTAGGTTTCAGTACCTCTTGAGTGTGTTTTGGGCGTGGTCTAAGAGGAGGAGGTTTGCATCACTGGTGTTCCATGTACAAAAAACATGTGGCCAAACCCTTGAGATTTGGACATCTTGGAGTTTCTGGCAAGACAGCAGTAGCCACCAATTTGCATGGGGAAGTCTCCCAAAATCATCCTGACTCCCTTCCGAGTTGCCAATCCAAATTGGTTGCCTGGCATATTCACGAAGTGCATCAGTCCATACCTGCCAATGGTTGATGTCAACTTGATGGGAGTCTGGAGCAGTTGGGACTTCCATACCCGTATTATGCAAGCCTGTAGGAATTGGGGAAGGGGGGGCAGAAGCCCCCAAAAATATGGTGGGGGGACGGGCTCCCCTAAACAAGTTGTGTAATTTGCATTGTCAGAGTGGAGAGTATTTGTAGCAGTGTGTGATAATTTTACTTGGGTCAAATTCGAAAAATGGAAATGTTAGATTTTATTTTTCTGGGCCCCCTGTAACTTAGAATCATCTTCATTCTGTTCTAACAGATCATCAGTGCCTCTTAATGTGCTTACAAGTGCAGTAACGAAACTCATCTGCTGCCTGACAAAAGTAATCAAGCCATGTGCATTTTCAACACTTCTGGTTTGTTACAACCTTTAGCTTTTGTGTAGCACCGCGTTTTCTTTTCCTCTATAGAAGAGTGCATTTTTTGGGCGTAAAATTCAGTGACAGCGAAAACATACAGCGTTTATACCCGCCTCATAGCGTCATGTAGGCCTATCACTGCCGGACTACCGGGAAAGACCGGCCACTGAATACAGGTGAACACAGCATTAAATACCAGCACTGTTGTTCATTGAAATTGATTGAATGATCATTTCTGAGCAACCCCTTCTGGAGCATGGGATGTGCATCCTGGAATTAACAGTTTGAAACCGAAAATAGACATACAGTGTACCGGTGTAATGATGTACGAGTACGACTGAAGGTCATCAGTATGGACTGTGAAGAAATAATGTACATGTATGTCATAAATCACGATATCATCAGGGCTTTCAAATGACTTGTGGTTTCTATCAGATTGACAGTTGGTCAAGTTTCAATTTTGAAACATGCTTATTAACAAATGGTGTTTCCATGTACTTTTATTGGGCCGTACTTTGTTTTGGAATATGTCCACACAGTATGAACCGGTGGAAGCAATTGCCTGAAATACTATCAGTGGGGAACTCTGCAAACCGAATTAAGCTCTAGTGCTGTCTCAATTTTCAATCCAATGAGGTTAAACCTTGCCTTGCTTCTGAAGAAAAGGAAGATAGAGATTAGAAAGAAGTGCCACTCCAAACTTTTGAGGCAGATGGCATGACGTCAGTGAGCGGCAGGGGGCCAGCTAGTCGTCTCCCGCCTGATTGGTCAGGAGCCAGTGCCAACCGAGGGCCCGTGCTGTGGGTCGGCCAGTGCCCCGCTGAGGCGGCCCTGTATGTGTACTTTTATATGCTGTTGGCACCAGATGAGATGTGAATGTCAATTATGGGTGTCAAAACATGCTCACCATTGTGTGTCCCCGGTGCCCGGGCCGCTGTCTTTCCTTGGTTCACGCATGACATGCAATGAGTTATATATGGTGCAGCACTCTGTCCCATTTGTGGTACATGTAGTAAAACTTTGCAAGGAGCCGGCCATTAAAATTTGACTGACAATACATGTATATTGTATGATGATATGACATCTTACTGGTACATGTATAGTGAAATATTCTACCCATTGTGCATGCATTTTTCTATTATTTTCTTTATAAGGGAGCCTATTTAATATCAGAGCAAATGTTTGGGCAAGAATATTAACCCTAAGTTGCCAAATTCCATAGGGTCCAATTATATAAACAAGAATGTTCCTTTTGGGTTTGTTGATCTTGGCGGGGGAAAATATTTTGTGATGTTTTTTCGCCGAAAAGACTTGATTCTATTTTGTGCAGCTGGCTTGGAGTTCATTACAGGGGTGAAACAAGACAATGCTTGTGTGGCATTCTCAGTCAGTTTGCAAGCAAACTTACTGTAGGAGCTTGTTTTGGCAGGGTTTTGACCCTTCCCTGCATTGACCCAATCAGTCTACTGGTGCCATGATCAAGGGACTCTCATTGAAATGGAGACCATGGAACAGCGTCTAGCCATTATTGTCGAGGTGTCAATGGCTAACGAGGTTTGATTGCTTTCACTTTGCTCTGGTGAAGTTGCAAACTGTGCACTGTATTTCTTTTATATCCAGTTACAGCTGTCTGCTCGGTTTCATGTCGAAATCCATTTCCATTTTTCCGCGTTTGAATCAGCACACCGTGTATTTGTTTTGGCCAGAGGAGAGGTTTCGCATTTCAGGGCTGCACTGCTTCAGATAAGGCCATTTATGCCAGTGTTACTTTTGAAATGCGATATTTCATTTAAGAATTTTCCAGTGCCTGATACAATAAAAATTACAATGCTCAAGAAAAGATAAATCTTCGTCGTGTGTTCACAAGGGAGATCTAAAAAATACAATTTGACAGAAATAATTTTTATAAGATCAAGGAGATGCAATTTCAACAGTGCATCTCATTGCCAAGTGCTTTCCTCTCACAGAAAGATGCAAGGGATTTGTACACATTGTGTTGAAAATTTTCAAGTTCGGCAGGCCCTTTTTCACTCACAGACCACTGTGTGCAAGCAGCATACGGCCGTGACCTTTGACACACTTGTTCAGGTTCTACATGTTCACTGACACTATCCTAACCAACCAAGCAGCCTCCAGTGTGTTTTTTTACTATGTTTTTTTACTAAACCAGGAAGCACTTCTTACTCCAAGTCAGTAATGAGTGTGAATGGTAACCAGTGCTTGGATTCTATAAACCCTTCTACGGTCTACCGGTACATCATTGCTTTTCAAAAGTCGCACCCATAATGGCGGCTTCTCAAATGTAAATGTGATTTCTTGTCGCTCTTGGGTATTAGCCGCCAAAGAGTGGCTATGCGGTTTTCTCATGTACAGTAGCCCGTACACGAATGTGTTTCTCCTTCAGGTGCAGCAGACCTCCGCATTGATTAACATACAATTCGAGTCTGCAGATGTCCGTAGATGCGATAAGCTGAGTAGCTTGCCTGCCAAAATGAATCCATCTTTTTTGCAGCAGTACAGACCTCACCAGGTACCGGCCGAAAATGATCTGTCACAAATAAGACATTCCCCCGGGCTGTTGTCAGAAATCCAGGCACTAAGGCTTATCAGTTGTGCCTGTACTACCCCTACATGTACAATGGAGACACTCCCTCCCTGCTCTATAAAAACAACTTACTCAGATTTTCAAACAGTGTTTTTTTGTATTTTTTTTTTTGCTCCGCCGGTGGAGCGGCTCTCTGTTTGGCCAGAGAGAAACATGGAGTAAGATCATGTTACAGATGAGTTTTGCCATTGGTTTGCGTTCCTTTGGAAGCAATTTCATACCCTCGGTGCAAAGTTTATTCCAAAGACACTTCTTCAGTGGACTGCTTACAGTAGGTTGGAACAATGCAATGCAACGCAGTGCCATGCAATGCAACTGTACAGTGCTCTTACAAACTGTAGGTTGTTTCACAGCACTTTACATCAAGAACGAAAAAAGAATAATGACATTTTGGTCGATTCAATTTCTGAACGAAAGTAAAGTTTTAAGATGTTTCTTAAAACCTCCAAAGAAGGAGACGCTTGATCCTTATTTATCATTCTTTCATGAGCTCCTGAAGTAAAAAGCAGAGTTTCTTAAACCCAGAAAGAGGTGTTTATACTGGTACATATAAAATGCTCACTCATACATGTGCATGTACCGATACATGTAAACCAGAATGAGGCACGATATCCCCTGTTAAAACTGTGTACATGTATCACTGATTTTATTCAAATTGCAAAGTTTGCCTTTAAATCTCCAATTCACTGAGAAGAGGCCCCATTTCTGGAAGATTCTCCCTCACCAAAACTACCCTGCTGTAGAAGAGGTTGCATACATGTACTTTACACGTCTCCATACGGTTGGAGTGGGACTCCCACGGGACATGATTTTTCTTGGCAACTTTTGTCTCAGCCAGAATTTGGAAAGGATCCAGTGACTTTGCGCAAGTGCTGTCGCTCGTGCCCTTCCTGAAATCGTTTCCATTAGCATGTGTTTCCTCGGTCAGTGGACTAGATGGACTTTCACTTTGGGGCAATAACAAGGCCTTTTCTGTGCTCAGAGGTCGTGGGAATTGTTTGAAGATTGTGGGGGTTATGCAACTTACCAGTATCACTGTGTTTTTTTTGGGGGGGGGATGGGATTGTTTTGGGGGTTGTGGCTTGAATCCCTTTGAAAATGTTTTCAGGATGTCACTGTTTAACTAGCTGCTCCTGACTGGAAAGTTAAACCAAAATAAATACTGCAGATGTTGTTGTTGTTTATTTTGTTTTCACGGGGAGGGAAGGATGTTTACGCATTCTGTGCTCCTTTTATGTTATATTGGCAAGTCGTATTCAAAGCTTTCGGGAATTATGTTAGATGTAAACAAAACAAATCACAGCTTATCAGAGGTAGGTTTAAGTTTGAGCCCTCTGCTTTTTAACAAGTGCTTTGGTCCAGGTTTGGCTTGCTTGGATCCCCCACTGATGATCTCTTGATTTTGTCGGGAACTCACTGACCATGATTCGAATGCTTTCAGAGACTGCTTGCCAAGAACAACACAGTAAAACCTAAGCTTTGACAAACGAATTATCTCCATTTTGGATGATACGTGATTTTTAATCAATGTAATTTTAAGAATTGGTCTGTCATCATCAGATATCTGGCCAGTTTTTTTTTCTTTTTCTGTAACTTGAGCCGAAGAGAGGAATTGTTTAATCATGTTCCTTCTGTCACTTTCGTTTCTCTTCCTACAGGGTAATGTGAGCCTCGGCCAGTTTCAGCTCATCCCTGGATGGATTCTGTTGTAGTCTGTAGGGGGAGTCTTGCAGGAAATCACCGAGGGTAACGAAACATCCCAGCAAGTTCAGCTTCAAGACTGTGGCTGGCAACCCGGAATTGCATCAGTCGAAAACACTCGCAGTCATCGATGTACGAGTGCTGAAGAGTCAACAGCTGCAGCGGGCGGTGAAGCTCGAAAGAGTGTTGCTGCATAGGACTGGCACCATGCTTCCCTGCAGTGCAAAATTGGACAGACTCGTGAAGGGACCCTGCGGATCTCACTCTTGCACAACGGACATCGTCCCGTTGGCTGCCTGCTTTCGGGGAAAGCTGTAAAATATTCCTGCACTTTGTATATCTACAGTTTTATGCGACTGTATTTTATGTCAAGATTATAAAAAGAATGACTATGACAGTACTGAAGACAAAATGGAGAGTTGCAGCGTTGGTGGTGTTTGTAATGCTGCGGAGTGTTCGGTTGTCGACGGCATGGCTGGATCTGCGTAAGTAGTATTTTGCAATCTGCATTTGATTCAGTTATAAAGTGCAAGTTAAAATTATTTTCAAAAACATTGTACAATAATGAAATTACGTTATTGCATTATATGCCGAGAGTGATTTTTCTCTGAGTTGTCCCAATTTCCTGGCTCCGAAAAAAAAAATTCCAAACTGACAATCCCTCACTGTTCTCTGTTAGCAGATGTGGTTTTGCTTGGCAGGTGCCTTAAAGAGACGCCTGGCACCTTTACATGGCATTGTAGTTTGATTTGAACATAATACGGGTATTTCACAATAGTGCGCCTCCACGAGTTTGCAACGCGTTGGCCAATCACAACGCCAGAAATTTGTCGACCATTTCCAAACGCGCATTGGGTCGACAGATTTCGCGCATTGTGATTGGCCAATGCGTTGCAAACTCTTGGTGGCGTACTATTGTGAATCGCCCGTATTGTGTACGTGTAGAATTTGCACTTTGTAAATACCTACATGACAGCCTCTGCAGGCACAAATGAAGATTATTTTTGGGGGGTGGGGTCTGGCTGGCACTTACACCTGTTGGGGTACGCTTGGTCCGTGGGGTATCAATGCAAAGCTAACACTGGACCATTTGCTGTACACACATGGCGAGGGTGCATGACTCTTTTCTTTTTCTTTTGCAGCAACCTGTCGTGCACCACTGGGAATGAACAGCAAGGATATCACTGACGACCAGCTCGAAGCCAGCTCCATCTATCTTAATGATGTTATGTTCTATGGGCCGCAGAATGCGAGGTGATTGGACGGTGCATGTACCATTCTTCTATTGGCCGTTCAACTCCCATTATTAACTGAAGAGTTTTTGAACACGATTCAGTGTTTTGTTGGAAATTGGAGCTCAATTTTTCGGGAGTGTGTGAGAGGAAGAGGATTTCATGACCAAGAAAAGTCACCCACCAAAACGCAAGAGTGAGGGTGGACACTCTGAAATAGTTCCAAGCTTGCAGCGTCATTTGATACAAAAAATACATTTCTTTACTTCTTACTGCTTGCAAACAAAACATCGTTATCGTTGTAAGTTGCTATTAGACTTTAGGGAACTTGATTTGAAAGAGAACTGCCTATGCTCAGGCCACAGTCAATTTGCCGTCGTCGTCCCCTTGAAAAAAAAGTTTGCAGCTCTGGGTGCGGTCTCAGAGATTTCAGGGTTATAGTTACCCCACTACCATTGTCACGTTATTAACCCTCCTCGGGTTCATTCTAACTTGCCGGGAATCTGTTTCTGTCCCCTTCCGTCCCTCCCTCCTCAGATTAAATTTGGAGCTAGGCAGCGGGGCCTGGTGCCCAGTCAGTGCCGCGCCCGAGGTGGATGGCCGCTACGAGTTCTTGCAGGTCAACTTTCACAACGTGACTGTAATGACGGCGCTGTCCACCCAGGGCCGCTGGTACTTGGGCGATGGCCGGGAGTTCACCCGCAAGTTCCGGTTAGAGTACGCCCGGGACCAACGATGGCGGCGTTATCGTGACAGCCTCCAGAATGAGGTAGGAGCTTGAACAACCACTTTTGGCATTTTTTTTGGGGGGGGGAGGGTTTTATGTTTAAACACCGACCATCAGAAAAGGCCACCATGAAAAACTATGTGCTTCGTAGAAACAGGTTACCGGCTAAAATGTAATGCAAAGTATGTAACTTTTGTGATTTGTTTGCTGCTGATTTCATTTAGTTTAAATAGCTTAGCAGTTGGGAGTTTTTTCGAATGCAGCAAAGCTCAACTAAATGAACTTGTACATACCATGCATTAAAAGTCTACATGATCAGAGCCCAAAGCAAAGCAAAACCTACTCCGAGTCAGTTTGGCTCCACCTTTCAGCATGGAGTAGTTCTCTTTTCCGTGGATGGGATCTCGGTAGTCTCTTACAGGTTATCACCAGGACCCACTTATACAGTGCCTCACCTGAGGCCATCAACTTTAGTCCAGCCAAAGGATTCGAACCCGTGACCCTTTGATCACGAGTAATGAGCACCACTAGACTCAAACCCTCCCCTTACCTAGTCACATGAAACAAGGACAAAGTTTTTCAGGCTTAGCTGAATTTCATATCAGGTGTTTGACGGGAACTGGGACCCCAACAGCATCAACACGTTGCACCTCTTTCCGCCGATCATCGCCAAGCAGCTGAGGGTGGTGCCTGTGGTGGAGATTGTCTCCTCCGTCTGCATGAGGATCGAGCTGTACGGCTGCCTGTGGGAAGGTAATCTCTCAACCCATTCCCATGAAAGTTGCATTTGTGGGCAAAGGGAATTGGGGGGGGGGGGAAGCTGCCCTCATCTTTGCCTCGTCAGCCCTTGAAATGTTCCCCTGGACTTTGTGGCCCTCTGATAAAGTACCCCGGTCTGGTTCCTGGACTAAAAGATTGGGACTACTCTGAGAGATCTTTAGGTCTGGTATTAACTACCGGTATGGTCACATGACTTTAACAGGAGTTCCCATTCAGTTTATTTTCAGTGCATGTGTAAATTGGTGTTTTTTTGCATCTCTATGTCCACTTGTCAACACCTGAAATTATGCTTTCTGTTTACAAACTAAGAGATTTTAATAGGCATCCTGTTTCTAAGAACAAGAGGTATCCGAAACATGACAGCATATTCTGGTTTTTTTGATAAGGCAGGAAACTGGCCTAAAAGTACTTATCTTCTCTGTGCGTGGACAGAAGAGGGCACTATTTAATGACACTAAACAAGAAAAACTGTGTGTAGCTATGAAGCACAACTTGATTGCATGGGTTTTTCTTTCAATTCTTGCGTGCCAGACCATCTGGTGTACTACAACATGGTGGAGCCCGACCTGAGGGGAGAGTACGCCTTCGATGACGACACCTACGACGGCTTTGCCAGCGGGGACGGTCGGCTGATCAACGGCCTTGGCCAGCTGACCGACGGCAACCTGGGCAGCTCCAACTACCGGCTCAGCCCCGCCAACTTTCCGGCGGGCTACGAGTGGGTGGGGTGGCGCAACTCCACCCACCTCAACCCCGTGCTGGTCTTCAAGTTTGACTCGCTGCGCAACTTCACCAGCCTGGCCTTCCGCACCAACAACTTCTTCAGCAAGGACGTGGAGGTCTTCAAGGCGGTGGAGGTCTACTTTGCCCAGGAGGAGGGCCAGTACTCCACCCGCGCCATCCACTGGAACATCCCGCAGGACAGCCAGCACGAGGACGCCCGCTGGGTGACGGTCAACCTCCAGAACCGTCTGGCTCGGTTCATCAAGTGCAGGCTGAGGCATCGCAACAAGTGGATTCTCATTAGTGAGGTGTCGTTTGCGTCAAGTAAGCATCTTGTCAATTTTATCTTCCTTCCTCCTCTCCCCCCTCCCATTTCGGTTCCTGGCCAGGGCAAGCCAAAAGGATCTTCCCGATAAAAAAAAATCCACCCCGCCAATCGCAGAATCGTCAGTGAAGCAAAACATGGGCAGATTGGGGTCATTGAAGTCAAGCTTCTGATGTCAGTCTAGATTGCTCAATTGGTAGATAACCTGCACAGCATTTTGAACGGCTCGGGTTCCACTCCCTCTCACTGTCTTTGGTACAGATCCACGTTGAACATGATCAAGTTCCATACCATAGTTTCAAGTTCCAGCTCATAGTCAACCAATGTTGGAGCAGGGTCTGTTGTGTCAATTCGTAAAGGCGCTCTTGGCTAAAAGGGGGTAAGGGGAAAAAACCAACTGATCAAAGAGCATTGGGCAAATCCAGGAAAGGTTTTCACCAGCTGGTGGATTCAGAACCAGCTCAGAATGAATTCCAACAAGCTTCTGTGTACTCCTTGCCACTCAGAATTCCTCTGTCTTGAATATGCCCAGATATCAGACGGTCAGTAATGTGAACCATTGGAATTTGTATGACGACCTCTCTCACGTGGCTGTTTTGTCTACTTTGTACATTTTTTTCTTTCCGAAGGCGTGCCAAGATATGAACATGTACTTGAAAAAAGCAAGTTCAATTCTTAATCCTTCAATATTGTAGTGTTGCCCCCACTGCAATCAAAGCTTTTCTTTTAATTTGTTATTAGTAGGAACAAAGCATACGGTCTGAACAGTTTTACCCCTTTGGTTCAATTAATTTTTTTTTTGGTACGTGTAGTTGGAAAATTCCAGAAATGACATTTTCGTGTCCCTGTTACATCTGACTTTTATCATTCGACATGAAAATATCACAGGAATTGTTTTCAAACTACTGCTATTTGTTTGGCAGGAAATTTGCATTAATTTATCACTCTTGGAAATTAGAAAATAGGTTTTGAACTTACAAAATCATACATCAGATGTAACAGGGGCGCAAAAAAAAATGGACCCCTAATTTCTGGAATTACCCAGTTCAAGAGTTTTTGCAAGAAACAGGCCTGGCATTTTGTTGTATGTGCAAGGCATAGTTAAAGCATGTATTGGTTCCTGCATAGCGTCAGTGACTGAACTGGATGTTATATTGCATTCAAATTAGTCCCTTGAGGGCACTTCTCTAGTGCCGTTTTTACCAGTAGTTATCATGCATGATGGAATGAATATTTGTACTACCCCATGATGTACGCATGCACAGTTCATCAGGGTGTTTTTTGTCATTGGTTTTTTGGATGGGGTTACTTCAGTTCATGAGATGTAGGCTTGTTGGTACAGTATGGAATCAGTCTCTTTTTGTAGAAGAGGTGTGTTTCTTCGAAGAACCGGTGAGTGGTAACTCTCACCGGTTCTTCTAAGAGCCACCCCACCTCTTCCAAAAGAGATTGATTCCACGGTGTACACATCTGCAAGCCTACATCTCATGTAACTTCCACCATGCAAAGCTTCAAATCTGTCTTACTTCTGTTCAGTAACATCCCCTTTTGGGAGAAATTCCAGGTGATGATAAATTTGATTTGGAGCAACCACCTTGTCTCAGATGCATTGAAGAAAAAAGCCCAGGCAGTCACTTGTAGTCATCCTGCATGAATGTCGCCCTCTGTGGACATGGTATAATAAGTACCTAGACACAGTGCCTCCTTTGTAAAAGTTGTAGAGTTGTGCTTGCATACCCCTTGTCAGTGACCGTGTTTGTTACTGTTGTGCAGATCCCGTAGAAAACTATGTGCGACCTCCCCTGACGCCATTCCCTGCACGGCCGTCCACCACCACCCCAGGTTGGTCTTTGCTCTGTTGCCTATTAGGGTGTCTGCCACCCCTTGTATGTGCGTGTTTGAAGCACCATCCATATGTAGAATTGTACTCTTCTCTCTAGATTTTGCTGAGAAAGACATGTCGTACTCTGGAAAGTATTGTACTGAGCTCTTGCACAAATTTTTTTGTCTACCGCAAGTGCATGTATTACAATGTTGTTGAATTGTTCTGGGAGCAGAAAATTATTTCATTCAACACGGTTGATTTCTTTATCTGCATCTCAGACAATTCAAGAATGTCACTGAAATTACTTGTCATTGAACAGAGAGCAGTTCCCGGATACATATTTTTCGGGGAGAGTCCGTTCTGCCGTTGAATATTTAAATTTTTCCAAAGTGAAATAATAATTGATAAGTTTGACCTGTTAAAACTGGATCGTTGTTGCAGTGAAGCATGATACCACGACAGCCAGTAAGCCGTCCAGCACCCCAGACATCAGCAGGATACCCATTGGCAATCCCAACGGCACCCTGGATAACAATGACTTAAACGGTAAGCGATCACGTCCCTTCCACTCTGCCTGCCCATGCTTGGAATTCCTGAGCCGGGATTTGTCACATGTTGTTTGACAGCAGAGCCTGCCTTCCTCAAAGTGCACACGCTTTGTAGTATCCTGTGTCTGTCTGTCAGCCAGTGCGAGGCTCACATTCCCCCCAATCCACTTTGTTTCCACCTGTCAATTTAAACCTCAATTCCCTTTCTGTCATTTTGATACTTGATAACAAGAGGATACTATAATTCAATGAAGGTGTCGTAGGGGAGTACGCTGAGTGAAGGTTTTGCCTCTTTTATTCGGAGAACCCACCGTGACATCCGACAGTTGAAGCAGAAATATCATGTAATAGTGCATTCTGAAGTCATTTATGAAACAGTTTGAATTGCCTGCTGTTTTACAAGGGAGGCAGTGAATCTTCTTGGAAAAATATGTTTGGACAGTTTGGAGTGTTTGGAATATTGGTCTAGGTTTACTGATTAAATTTGCTGCCTCTTAGGAACGGAAGGAGTTGAAGCAGTCAGAAAGCTTCCTGGGCAGTCCATCCTTCCAAAAAACTTCCTCCACCTCAGGCCCTGACACCATTAACCCTCCTTTGGTTTTACAGCACAAATGTGCACAAATGCCCACAGTCACTGGTGAGCATGTATTTTCCATATGGAACTCAAACATGCACAGGTTCAGTGTGTACACAGTAGATTGCCAGCACAAAATGACCCAGGGTCTTTTGTGCAGTCCTCTTCACTGCATTTGGTTTCCTGCACAATGATGCGCATGAAACAGTGAAGCACAGTTGTTGGGCAGCACAAAAGTGCAATCTGATATTCCTGTGAGGGACAGTTGGTGCAGCGCACAACATGACACAGCTGTGCTTCTTTGAGGTGTTTACCAAATGACCCAAAGAGTGACTTCAGCATAGGAGGGTTGAACAAATAATACCCCAGCCAACGACAATTTAGGAATGGTTTGGTGAAACTGTTTTCACACCCCCAGTCAAACCCACTGAGAACGTCACCAGCGAGCCCGCGTCCAACCACAGCAGCACCATCGTCGCCATCATGGTGGCCCTCCTCCTCCTGGCTGTCCTCATCTTCGCCGTCTGCCTCTGCCTGTACCGGCGCAAGTACATCAACCTCAAGCACAGCATGCCGGCCGTCTTCTACGACAAGCAGGCCAACGGCAGCGTGGTCAACAACTCCCGGGGCGTCACCATGCCCAGCCGGCGCATGAACCCCACCTACCAGATCCCCCACCCGGACGACGAGCCACAGTACCACGTCATTGACAACATGCAGGAGAGTGAGGACGGTAAGAAACTAGGACGATTTCAACCACATGTTCTGATCACCTTTCATTGTTCCGAAACAGTTCTGTCACTAGAAAAAATACCAACTTCTGCTGAGATGTGAGTGTGGGAGACCCAGGAAACAATCTTTACCCAACGTGTTTCTCTCTCACATTGTACCGTTTATGCTTGAAAATATATCAGATAAACAAGATGTGTCTTAGCAACAAATCCGAAATAGGGGTGGCAAAATATCTTACAAAGTATAAACACAGGACTTCAACCATGTTCCATGTAACCAAACTGTCTGTCTCTGTCTTGTGCGTTGCTGTTTGGGTTCTCATTTTCCCAACATTTTTTCTCTCCCCCCCCTCCCTAAACAACCCAGAAAGTACAGGCATCTATGCCGAGCCAGAGACGTCCGGCTCCACCCCCAAGAAGGGCAGCCAGAGCGACCTGTTGGCCCACTACGCCGAGACAGACCTGATGGTGACCATCCAGGGGGTGTCAGGCAACACCCTGTACGGCGTGCCCAGCCAGGCCATGGAAAAACTCAACAACAACCGGTCGCCAGTCCCCGAGTTCCCCAGGGAAAAGCTCAAGTTCTTGGAGCTGCTAGGGGAGGGCATGTTTGGAGAGGTGAGGACATTTCTATGTGAGGACGTGGTTTAATGTGAGGACATAATGTTTGTGAGGACATACTCTGATGTGAGGATATAATTTTTGTCAGGCCTGCTTCAACACAAGGATAATTCCTTTTAAAGCCACAGATTTTTATCACAACAGTAGTTTTCAAGAAAGTTTTTATAATGAGGACTTGTTTCTTTGTGTGGACTTTCCTTGGTCTGATTAAATAGTTTTGTTCGAATATAAGTTTAATCTAAGTCCAATCACTTTTTGATATTCTTCATCAAATGTTCTGTCATTGTCAGGTGCATCTGTGTGAAGCTGAGGATATTCACGACTATATCCGTAACGGCTTCCCCTTCCAGAACAAAAACAAAGGGGAGAAGACGTTAGTGGCTGTCAAGATGCTCAGGAAAGACGCCAACAAAAATGCAAGGTACTCCGCCACAAATCCTGTCCTCTTTTTGAGCCCAGTGATGGCTGTGAATGCAACTCAACCTGTTTTCACAGATCACGTATAGTTAGGCGCTCATTAAGACAATGCTAACTTCTGTTTGAAACTTAAAGTTCTAAGTAGGTAATCTCGGTGTTTCTCCATTTTAAGAAGGTTTCCAGATCAATTGAGAATGCTTTTGCTATCAAGACGCAGACTTCCTCTTTTCTCCCTCTCATGCCATTATTGTCAGTTCTGGTAAGAGACTAATTCTCTGCCCCATTCAGCACAAAAAGTCAAGTGTTTCTATCTTTTAAATTGGTTAGTTTTTCAGGAAATGAAGTTACCCATACTTAATTATGAAGTTGGCATTGAAGTAGCAATATAGTCTTCTCCAACATTATATGCAGTAAATTCTCAAATATCCAGAATCTCCTATATTCTTTCACAATATCGCAATCTGTGTGAATCCCAGCAAGATCCGTAAGGTGAGCACCCTCACATCCAATCCATTGGGCTATTGACATTTTCTTCCAGTCTGTCCATCCCCATCCCATGACCTTTGACCCTGCCTGTTGATCCCCACCCAGCCACCTGCCGCTCGGCTTCACCTGGTGAAGACAGGCAGCCTTGGGATCGGTCCCTGGACTCCCCTGGGGAAGACTTGATATGTCAGCAGCCTGATTGATGGGGAACATGTGGTCCAAGGTTTGGCTGAGTCCTTGTTGAACCTCAACCTGACATTGCAACCCGGCCGGGCTGCTCTCCAACTTTTCTTGCACTTTTTCCCACCAAGTTGGCACCCGCCACATTGCTGCCTTTACAGACAGGCTGAATTTTGCAAAGCTCAGCAACTGACTGTCCAACACGTACATGTACATGTATGTCACAAAGCTGGTCTTAAGATATCTTCAGATCGCATCTGGGGAAGATTGAGAACTGACTAAAATATATTTCCTGGTCTGCTAGATTTTAGAAGTTATTCAATTTATTTTTGAATCGGGACAGAAAATAACAGTGTAGCAAAGCTAACAGAGGCACTTGGAAGATTGTAATGTGGCGATAGAAGCTGTTCATGTTTGTTGCGTATTCCATGGTAGCTTTTTGAACAAGTTCAAGGGAATATTTATCTCTTTTCAAGTATTTGCATTAAGTGTCACTGCAGCTGAATTGGAGGGTAAATCGTGATTGTGTTTTATTTATCAAATAGGGAAACACGACAGTAGTGTCCCGTAAAAAGAGGTTTGGCGATCTTTGTTGTTCGATGTAGATGGACTATACACAAGAGAGTGCATCATTGATAATTCCAGCATCGATGCGCAGCACTGTGGGGTGGGAGAGATGCTGTAGAAAATTGAATTCCTTCAACTTGTTGGAACCTGTCCTCCCACTCTCAGTGGAGCAGTTAAGATACTGTCATCAGGAATCTGGCTTCTAGTATCGGGTTTTAAAATGGGGGGGGGGTTTGACTGTGCCTTGGAGGGGAGCAGCCTCGCAAGTGCCGTCCGCAATTTATCACTGAGGGGCTTCGGTGAATCAACGTAATTAATTTTAGGAGATGACGAGGGAAGAAGATGGCAAGTATTGTTTTAAGCGGGGGATGCTTTTTTATTTCTCGGGGGGGGGGGCTCTGTTTTTCGGCAGTATCAACAATTTGCTGACGAGTCGTTCTGTCAGAGGCGCTCTTAAAGTATCACATTTCCAGCCATTCTTGTAGTTGATTGAATGCAGTGATAGGCAAAACCAGATCGGTATGACGGTTCAGATGTTTGTGGAGCTATGCCCGCAGAATCTATGCGATGCAGCTGTGCTCATCAAGAAAGACCATAACGGCCGACATCAACAGGAGTATTCGAGTGCGTTACATTTTGCACGCTTGTGTTCAACAGCTCCGCTGAAAATGATATATGGAGCACGTGCATATGAAGAGACGTGATCTATCCTGGTAGACTTATTTCATGTACTTGCCTTGCTGTGGCCCCCGATATGAACTGAATGTGGCTTCAGCTCCCGCAAATGCCATGGGCCGTGTGCCAGGAGAGAGAAGGATGCCTCGTTGCCTAGCGACAACATCCTTCGGGGCCGACATACTGTGTACATGCGCTTTACACACACAGGAACTTTCTCCCAAAAATCTACCTGCCAGGCTGAAAATAGGGATTTGATTCTTACCTTGCCCGCCTGGAGTGTCTTGGTTGCTGTTACTCCCGGATCTAAGGAGGAGAAGCGTGGCTTAGCGGTCAAGGTTCATGGCAAGCCACTTCACACTTTAAGTGGCTCTCTCCGTCCAGGAGCATAAGTGGGTACCGGCATCGGCGGGGAGCAACCTGTGATGGGCTGGCTTCCCATCCGGAGGGGAGTACAAGATATACAGTCGATCCATGCCACAGGTGCGAAAGATTGCTACTCTAAAATCTGTCTACTATCCTTGATTTTTGCCTTGTTTATTTTCTTTGGTGTTCAGGACGGATTTCATGAAGGAGATGAAGATCATGTCCCAACTGCGAGATCCCAACATCGTCCGTCTCCTGGCGGCCTGCACAGAGGATGAACCCCTCTGCATGGTGGTGGAGTACATGGAGTTTGGCGACCTCAACCAGTACCTGTATGAATCGGAGGCACAGTGGACTGTGGCCCCTACAGGCGCCACCAACATCCGGGTTCTCACGTAAGTATGGGGACAAACTGTTGAAAGAGAAAGGGAGGTCAATGTTTTCTGGCTCCATCGGTGTTCCAAAAGCTCACAGCTGTTTAAAAATGCTTGCCAAAAGAAAATGAAAATAAACTATGGGTGGTTTCCCCTGTGCCCTCTGCCCAAGGCACCCGGTACATTTATTTTCACCATTACAGCATGACGTTGCTGTTAGACATGGGTCGTATATGGACTAATTTGAGTCCGTCCGATGGACCTTTCCCATGAAATATGCAAATTGGACGGGCGCATGCGCGCTACTACCACTGGTTGGCAAGTGCGGCTGTCAACACTGTTGGTAGGGTAGGCGAGCTGCTAGTAACCATAACCTGGAGCATTGACGGTCAGTCAAAACCACATTACAGCCTTTGCCCGATACTTGAGCACGCTTTCCTCGAAACTAAGTGAAGTTTTCAGTGTCCTGAGCTTGGAAAGTAACATTTCCTTGTCTTTAAGTTCGGCACTCATGTCAAACTATACTAGCACAGAAACGGGGATAGTAACGCGAGAGATGGAGATTTGTTTTGTTACGTCAAAGATTCAAGCAACTTTACCAAACAGCGGTAGTAATGCGCATGCGCCTGCCTTATTTGCATATTTCATGGGAAAGGTCCATTCGTGTGAACAAAGGCAGATGCGGGCAGACAAAATATCTGGAGGAAATGCGAAGGCAGAGATCCCCGCCGCAAAATCTTGTCGATGTTGTCACTCTGATTTTTTGTGCTTGTGACATTTAAACTGTGAAAATGTGTTCTCCTGTGATGGCGGTGAAATGTCTGATCGAATGCTGAACATAGCAGAAGGAAATTCATTGCGCTAGTGCGTTTTGTCAGACACCTTTTTAAAGTATGATTTCATGCCCAGATGTTGCTTGTGATTGGGACAGACAGCTCTTGCAAACCGAGTCCAAATCCCCATAATTTTGACAGTCATAATCACCAATAAAATTTGCAGCGTGAGGTTTGAAATTCTGAATATACGTGATCCAGAAAAGCCAGCAATCTGATTGGTCCTCTGTATGCCCCCCCCTTCATTCTTCCAGACTTGGTGCGTTGATCTACATGGCCACTCAGATTGCCTCGGGCATGAAGTACCTGGCCTCCCTCAACTTCGTCCACCGGGACCTGGCCACGCGCAACTGCCTGATGGGCCAGTGCTTCACGATACGCATCGCTGACTTTGGGATGAGCCGCAACCTGTACTCGGGCAACTACTACCGCATCGAGGGGCGGGCCGTGCTGCCCATTCGCTGGATGGCATGGGAGAGCATACTCATGGTAAGGCTCTCAATCAGCCAGTTTTGCCCAGCTTATTAAAATGTGCTAAGCTTGTATCAGCTGAGAACCAGTGAAGAGCGGCGTATGTATCATGTGGCTTTTTGGCTGGTAACCTGTTTTTCTCAGCAAATATTTCTTGTGCTAAGCAAATCACAGCATAAGGTGTTGGAATACCGAACTGGTTCATTGCGCTCTCCTGACGTGATGCCATGGGGCCAGACCACCATCTACCTGACGACACTGCTATGGGATCTTTAGATAAACTAGAGGGAGAACAACATGTTTAACATGGCATTGAAGAGCGTTAGGGGTATCTTGAGACAGCAAGTCCTCTACTTCTGTGGTTCAGCAGTGTCTCTGACCTACTTCCCTTCTCTCCCCAGGGTAAGTTCACCAACAAGACAGACGTGTGGGCGTTTGGCGTGACACTGTGGGAGATCATGACCCTGTGCAAGGAGCAGCCCTACTCCCAGCTGAGGGACGAGGAAGTCATCGAGAATAGCGGCCAGTTCTTTGAGAAGAGCGGCAGCCCCACTCTGCTGGCTCCGCCCCCACATTGCCCCAAGGTGAGCCGAGAGATTGCTCCGGTCGACTGCATAAATGGTGCTGCGTGGCCTGTTTCTCAGAACCAACTAGAAAAGTAGGAACACTTTGCAAATTTCCACCTGAATGCACACAAACTTCTGCTCATCCTCTCTTGAAAGGATTGCATCATAGTTGAGACAGGTGGCGTGCTAGTATACCCAGTGTTCTGGACGTTAATCTTTGTGGAGTGCATGGTGTCAGTACGGAATGTTGATGTGCAATATGTTGTTTTGTTTTCCTTTTTGTAGGATGTTTACGACGTCATGCTGCGTTGTTGGCGGCGGGAACCCTCAGACAGACCATCCTTCCAGTATCTGTTCACCTTGCTGCAGGCCAAGAACCTGGGCTATGAGCCGCCGGTACCCGTCTAAAGGAGAGACTGACTCTCAACTGTCTGAGAACTGCTGCTTGTGAGCGCAGGTGTGAGCCACTGGTACCTGTCCAAGACATTATATAAAGTAATCTATACCACCCGAGATAAATCATTGCATTTTAGTGCCAATGAAAGCCACCGGTACCCACCACAGTCATAGCAGATAGATGGTGGTAAAAGCAACTGGCGCCCATCTAAAATAATTGCACATTAATGTTGCTTAAAAGCAGTTGCCATCGTAATCAGAAACCATTATATACCAATAGTGGTACATGCCACCGGTAACCGTTAAAGGAAGAACCATGGCATGTGAGTGGTAGAGAAAGCCACTAGTACCAACCAAAGAGAGCCATTGCAAATGAATGTTCGTATAAGCCACCGCTGCTCAGCCTCTTTTTGTGGAACAAAAGTTCAGCAGAAATATACAAGACAGCATCATGAAAGATTGTCAAAGCAGCACTATATTGGTAAAAACAAAGAAACCAACAAGATATCCAGTACTTGATTGTTTTGAATTGTTCCGAAATATGGAAACGTACAGTAACGTGTGTGGTTTTGTACTGATATGTAGAATAATACTGTAAATTTATACAGTTTTGTACGGAGTGAAACTAGACTCGGAAGACATACTATCGAGCGTCAAACTCATGACATTTATACATTTTGATTTTGATTTTTGTTTGTGGAGAATTAATACCACATCAGTATCACCGTTTGAAATGAGAAACTCTGTGACCCTGAAAATGTTGAAATTGAGATGCTTATTTGGTGGTTGGAGCAACTTTCATAGAAATGAATTACTATGTTATGATAATCATATCACCATGTTACCAAAGTTTGTTTTTTTCACTTTGAATGTAAGCTTCTTTTTATCTGTTTCGACCATTTCAAAGGATTCAATTTTCCTTCAGAGAGTGGTTTTGTCCCACTTCATCTTTATTTCAGCATGTTCTCAAGTAGACAGGTGACTTAAGAGCGATGTACACATATGAAAAAAAAAAGTTAATTGTGATATTTGGAGAGATTCTGCCGACAGCAGTAAATTGTAATTTTTGTACCGCCAGGCTATCTGTATATACGCAAGCATATGGTTTGTTTTTTTATATTCTTCGTGAAGGAGACAAAGAGCTGACGTTCTGTCTCTCTTTGAAGCACTGTGGATAGAAAACAAAACTAGTTTTCTCCAAGACTTTTTGTGGAAGAGAAGCCAAGTTTAAAGAAAATGGCCGATTTTTGTTTCAGGTTTCACTGCTCTGGTACATGAAATTGATAACCTATTTCTAGCTATGTCCTTTAAAGTAGAAAGCTCATTTTTAGAAGCTCAGACCCGTTTGGCTGTAATAAAATTTAAAATCCTGAGTGGAAGAATTCCAGATATTTGGGCAGGGAGGGAGTGACTAACTTCCATATCTCGGTATTGAACACAGCGCTGAAAGAATCTTTTCCCCAAAAATTCATTTGGGATAACAAGTTTGGACCAGAACGGAGCCCCTCCGTAGAAATATTTGAGAAACATCAAGGATGTAAATTGCTTTCAAATACCTTGCCATGTGTAGACAGACAAGCCCATTCATTTCTCAGTTTGTTGAATGCACTCAACTGATCATAACATGCAGCAAGTTTAAGGTTAATAATTACGGTGGTGCTGATTTTTAAAGGAATTATTTTGTATGCACAATATTATGCAGTAATTTTTTTTTTTTAAGTCTGAAAAAAAAAGAAAGAAATTTACACATTTATACACTTCCATCCCCGAATGAAAATCAATTATGGGTGTATTTGACGGGAGTCATTTTAACGAGTTCCTGGTTCTTCCTCGTGACGACTAAAGCCATCAGCCATTCCCTTACAGTGTTCGTGGTTAAACCGTAGGTGCATTTATTTTGAATGACTTGCACATTTTGGCATTCCATTACACTTGCCCTAGTCTCAGTATTTCAGTGACCTTCCTGTTCCTAGATCACTGTTCAAACCATTCCTCTGTTTCTTAATCGTCCATCTCCAGATATAGAGGGTTTGCATTGCTGCCATCTTGCAGGCCAGCTTTGTCCTCGTAGAACAAAGGAACTTGCCTTGCAAGATGGCGACCACGCAATGCCTCTGTTTGCCTGTACTGATTATGGTTTCTATTATGTGTAAGTACCGGTACCGATTTTTTTTACAGAGGCGAACTAGTACTAATTTAACTCTGAATTCAATGCACAAATGCCAGAACTTAATGACCTTTGTAGAGAAGACAGCACCCTGAAGGGAGATGGAATTTTTGAATCGGAAGAATAGAGGGATCCCAATACGACGCTTTTAGCCTCGATCTGCGAACTCCCGCGTTTGAAAACGAGGCTGTATGTGTCAGCTTTGATTCTTAATACGATCAGTCGATTGAAAGTAAGGAGTCAAGACCCAAAATGCATAAAGGTATGTTAAATTCAGACTTTTCAGGCTGCAAATTTTTGTGGAAGAGTCTCTCAGGATGACTCGACACGTAAAATCAAATAACGACAATTGACCGCGAATTAACGTACCTGCGATGGTCGTGTATCTTGTGCAGTGGGCGTGGTTTAACTGAAGTGGCGTCACAGTTACGAACCGGTAATGTGTCGTCTCCACGGGTGCGTGCGAAGAAGTTCAACACAGAGAGCCTCGGTTTCGATGCAGATATGGGCAGACGGCGCTAATGTGAAATCCCTCTATTGAATTATCTGGTATTTAAGGTTTACAATTTTTCTGTTCTGAAGTAGTGATTTGTTTCCCAGCAGTTGTTGATGTCACTGTTCAAGTGAATTGATTGGATTTTGGAAGTTGATGCATTCAAGATTTGAAAAGTCTAAAAAGTGATTGGTCGCTCTGTAAAGAATATTAATGGACAAATATTCATGTTCACTGTGATTGATTTTTAATTGTTAAATTTGAAAAAAAATAGTATTGCTGTACAGTATTGTTTTAAGAGTCTTTATGTGTATGCGCAACCAAATGTTCTATTGTTGTTAAATTAGCCAATTGCATGACCATGAGGCAGAAATTAGACTTATCATATCAAAAGTACTGTGAAGTATGCCGAAACAGTTGAAAGTTCATTTTACCCATGTACGGCTTTGTGGGCTGATGTTCCGCTCAAATGTGCCTAGACGATTTCTGCCCCACGGTACTGTGAGGTTGGCCTAATTTGTTCCTTGTGTACATGTATATTGGATCTTACGCTCTGTAGCAAGCACAGCTGGTCTGTATTTGTTTTAATATGCTTTTTATCTGCATTGGAATTTGTGTTTCACCTGTAATCTTATGTTATTTTACGTGAAATTCTTAAAAAGTAAGGTCTGGCACCCAGGCTCCAATTATTCAGAATTGTTAAGCAGGCAATATTGATGAGATCAAATTGGCAGGGAACCAGTTGCAGGCAAGGCAAACCCCCAACACATTCTGGTTGATAACCTGTATTTGTTAAGCAGATAGTTTTCTGTGCTTAGAAACGATCAGTGTGCCTTGTAACTCTTGTAAAGTTGCTTATACCCTGGTCCGGGAAAAGGGCTTTGAGTCTTCCCTGGTGCACAAGTCTGACAACTTGTATGGAACTGGAAGCCCAATTATGTTGCTAATCCCCAAAAATGTTTTGCTTTAGCCACCTTCCCCCAAAGTTATGCTTCCTGTATCCGGACCTACCCCATTTTGACTGCAAGTTGAATGTGACTTTTTTCCCCCTTAAATAGTGAAAGACTAGCTAGGTACTCACCAGCATGCCATCCTTTGTATATTGCCAGTGACTGGTTCCCACCTGATTTTTGAAGCAGTGCTGAACGATTTCCCACCAACTTTGCTTCTCTTCTGGTGTTTAGGCTGCATCCAAATCTGTTGTCTAGAGCTAGGCCTAGGTCTTCACTCCATTAGAAATGCTCGGAGACGCGTAGACAACAGACCTAGCCGTAGCTCTGGAAGCCCGTTTCGGACACGGCCTTAGTATGTGGTAGTGTCTGAGATGTCATGTGTAGTTCAGTGTCTACTTTAACAGAGTCCACCTCATCGTTGCATTTACAGGTTCACCCCTGTTGGAGTTCTGTTTTCCCCATCTGTTGGCAGTAGTTGAATATTTTCGCCTCCAGTGCCACCTGGTTTTGTGCCTTTCTGGGAGATAAAGTTCACATTTGTCAGATTTGAAAAAAACACGTGTATTTGATAATTTTTCTCCCCCACTAGAAATGTTGTGACCTGGGAGTTTCCAAGGGTTGATATTTGACATCTTAAAAGTACCAACCAAAGCTTTAAATGATTTTTTTCTATGTCTGAATGGTAACCCTTTCAGTAACACATATATGACTTAACCATGCAGTACATAGTCTTGAAGACATGACTGCCTGTTAACCGACTGGGCTCAAGGTCTAAAATTTGACTCGAAATGCCTTTGAGTACTGGAAAATCAATTGTTTCCCCCAGTATGGTATCATGGTCATTACAATATCTAGAATGCAGATGTTCACCTTTGTTGAAGTGCCATTGGAAAGTCGTCATGCTATTACAAGACGTACCACAGAAATGAGGGGAGTTGACTCGGTTTAATAAAAGCAAAAGTACCCAGAGGAAATTATAATTTGATTCGTTCTTTATTATTTTGTTCCACATTGTCCGTTATTTTGGTACATTTAATGACTTTATGCAAGACATACTTTGGAGCAGTCCAACTCCAAAAAATGAGCAGCAGTTGTCCGATTACCCCGCCTAGAACAAGCATTTTGTCGAGAACTGTTTTGAAGACTTTTCAAAGTCAAATCAGTCTTTACCGAACCCTCATTTTCATTCTTGGAACCTGAATATCCTTCGGTGGGAATTGGTTGATCTACTTGGTTCAAAAATTTGTCTTGGTTCCCTCCCTACAACCTCTTCACAGTACATGACAACCTCAAAGGCTGAGTTTGTAGAGTCGAGCCCTTAATAATGGAAAACTGACCATTTCTGTCAAGCAACGGAATTCTCGTACAGTTTGTACTTGGATTACCATCCTCCTGAAAGACAAGAATTCCCTTTGTTTTTGCCTCTGAAACCAATGTTTCTACTTTGCAACCGGGTCACCCTATAAATCCGGGGTCCAATTTTTTCCCTGTCCCTGTTACGTCTGGCATATAATTTTTAATGTTTAGTACTCAAATCAAGATTGAATAAGTACTGCAAATTACCTGCCAAACAAAAATAGTTTGAAATAATTTCAGCGATACATCCCTTGTCAAATATATCAGATGGTACACGCCTCAGGTAACGGGGACGGAAAAATGTCACACTTTGGACCCCAAATGTATAGAATGACCCAACTTCACCCTTTGATCTCTACTTAACCCTAACCCCCTGGGCTCTTACACTAGGGAGCATACTGAACCTCACAAAATCCAACAGATTCATGTACTTGTCTATGTACTTGTACATGCAGGTTACTGTACCAAACCTGATAAACTCCAACAGAATGAGGCCGTTGGAGTTTGAGTGATATGGTATGGACGGGTCTATGCAGTGTAGGATGACTTGCACTGAACAGAACCAAACCTGACAAAATCAAGCATAGTCCAACAATTGGGACAGCAAGCCAGACACTGCACACAATGACCCCTTTGTGTCCCAACTCACACAAAATCCAACAATCTATCGCCCCGGGCTTTTGATACCAAGTCCGACAAACTTCAACAAGACGTTAATCGGGTATGGTACCAAACCTGCCAAGCAAAGCCTGCTGTTGGAGTGAGATGGATACTAGGCAGTTAGGGTTTAGAGTGGTGTTTGGTTCCCTAAATAAAACACCATGCCATCACACTGCTCCATTTGAAGGAGGAAAAAGCCAGTCTCTATCAGGCCCTCTGGCTGAAGGAACCATATCTGGAGTGTGCCTATCCTTGGCCCATTCTGGCCTCCGTTGCACAGCCTGAAATATGAAACCTGTGAGCCATCACCGTTGGACCTGAATCATTAGGACATCATGCTTTGTTTACATGTGCACTTCCCTATGGGAGCTGGATAAACTGCGTCCCACCTCACACATGCAAACGAAGCGTCACATCACTATGTTACAAGTCTACTTTGTTCAACCCCGGAAGAATAAGAAATTCCTCCATGGTTCCACCATTTGATGCTGGAGAAGACAGCAGAAAAAGAACGCTGTTTCAAAACACACACATTGCTGGATATTTAAAAAAAAAATCTGACTGGTACGGCCAATAGAATAAGACACTCCAAAAGAAAAATAATCCGTATGTACATGCAATACATTCGTAATTCTTAAACTATTGCACATAGTTTTGTCTTCATCAAATTCACCTAACAACTACTTTCGGATCGGACGGCATACAATCCTACATCCACACAAGCGCTATCTACTAGCTACATACATGTACATGTATTCCACTATTTTGGTACAATATAGTATATTCATTATCATATTCAGTATCTATGAAAAATGTGTATTTTCTCCATAAAAATTTAACTTTGTCCTTTGTAAATACCTGTCACACACGTGCACAATTTATAATGAAATAAAGGTCAATGACAACTGAGATTCAGGCCACTGCAGCATCCAAATCTTAAGCGCTAAGTCTCTGGTGGTTTTCCAATACTCAGCTTTCGGCTCCGTCTCTGGCATCATCTCTAAATTCAATCACCGAAGGCAGGCCTACAGTCTTTAACTTCAATAGAAATACTTCACTCTGTTGCATGTGGAGTCGTGAGTTATCAGTGGGCCAAAAACTTCAAATTTAGGAGGAAAAAAAAAAGCGAAGCCTAAAAAGGACACCCAAAAACTACTGAGAAATACAGATCAATGCTAGCAACATCTACAGAGTACCGACTGAAGCGAATAGTCAAGTGTACAACTACATGTGTAATTGTGCGAGAACCGGCGCGTGAACCAATGGATGCGCGTACTCCATTCATTTGCACCACGCTTCCTGGTTTGAAATGAGGTCACACTTCGGCACTCTAGAGCTATACATACAACTCTGACCGAAAGCCAAGTTTGGGGAAACAATCCTACTTGTGAAAGGCAGCAACTCCTCCGATGCTGAAGTGGCCAACTTTTTGCCACAGTAGTTCAGATACATAATTCCTACACTGCCCTTAGTTTGGGCCTGTGGTCCCCCCTTGACAAGTAATTCAGGTCTATGTACTCACCGCCTTTGACCTCTGACCTACAGCTTGGATTTAAACACAACTGTTTTGTGCCCTTGAAAAGAAGGCAAAGTGTACATGTCGATATATATTCCTTCAAACATTTGAACTAGAAAGTTTCTTTCCCTCAGATCAAATTTTGATGAACTGTTTGAAATTGCATTCACTTTTCAAAAAATCCGGGGGGGGGGGGGAAATGTAAAACACGAGGTCTTAGGAATACATAGACTTCATGACAGACTGCCGACACTTGACCTCAAAGTACTGAAGTAGTCGGTTGACCTTCAGCCCCAGATGAACTGTAGATGGAGGAGGCAGTTATGTTTGAGTGGACAACTCCAAAAAAATCAAGGCACTGTGTACGTACCTGAAGCAAAGATTTCCTGAGCTGAAACTACAAAAATACAAGTTCTCGGCAGAAGGCATAGACAGGTGGTGAAGATTTCAAAACAATTACCTTTCCAAAGATTTGATGAGAAATATGACTCTTGGCCCATCTGAACAGGCTATATGGGTGTATGGACGTATACACCACCTTCTATAGATGCACAGACAGATGAACGGACAAACTACCAGATGGCTAACTTGATGCTCCAGCATCTTGACTACTAAGTCTCACACCTAAACAGGCCACTTTTTCAAAGAATACAATTTGAAGCTGTTCAGAAAAATGCATTCAAAATCATTGACAACATCGTCCCACCCCCCTAGTAACAGAAAGAAAGTGCCCGCACATCAGGTGATTCCTTGTGATTTCTCTTGAACCAGGGAAAGTACCCGGCTCTTAAAAGAAAACTTACTCCTGGGAAATGTGAACAAACAGAGTTTAAGTTAAAGGTGCAAATCTTAAAAAAGGACAATTCATGTTTCGGACTGTTCCCTAAATGTGTTCACGTTCTTCCAGCAAATCTATTCACTACTCTCCTTGCAAAACAACATCCCAGATAAACTGACATGACAACTGAGTAGGCCTTTGAATAAAAAAAAAAACATTACATTTCAGCACCTTAACAGTTGGCCAATCTGTTGACCTGTGCATAGATGTTGACAATGAAGTATTTGACCTTTGGTGTGTTTGTTGCTATTAATTGTGAACAATGTATTGAGAAAAAAACGATTCTCTAATCCATGCAATAAAAGATTTTAGGTACACACGTAGGTTTTGAACCTAAATTTAAGTACAATGTAACACTCATTTCTTCTTTCATGATGCTGACAAATAGTTTACTTCCAACAGGTTTTGTTTAAGTGCACGGCTTCCATGCTGTGAAATCTGGCTGAGCACTAGGCCCATACCATCAGTGCATACCCTAGTGAGGGCGCCATTTACTCCTGCAAACACATGCAGGTCAGGCATTCCAGAGAGTTAACATGCATACATTTTTCATTCACCATGGCTTTCAAGCAAGTGTCACATCTGGGCCAAGGGG
Source organism: Acanthaster planci (assembly GCF_054643075.1). Lineage (NCBI taxonomy): Eukaryota > Metazoa > Echinodermata > Asteroidea > Valvatida > Acanthasteridae > Acanthaster > Acanthaster planci. The sequence goes on along the minus strand of NC_141787.1, from coordinate 14,038,160 downwards.
GTGTGTGTGCGTATGACCCGAGACAGCCAAACTGGCCCATGGGCTTGGGTCCACCTAAATCTCAGCACCCGGGAGGGAAGGGATTGATGACAGGCCGCCTGGGTGTCACCAGGGTCGGTTGGAGCCTCTTCCCAAAGAGCTCCGGTGGGCCAGTCCCCCATCGCCCTGTCTCGTCTGGTAGCTGGGTGGGACCCCCATGATGTTCCAAGAGGAGTGCATGGTCTTGGTGGGTGGGGTCACGCAGTAGTTGCCCTCACTGGTCAAGCCGCTAGGGGAGTTTTGGCTGTAGCCGGTAGGATTTGAAGGCGATCCAGTCGTGGCTTGCTGTGAAGCACTGGCACCGATGCCAGGAAGAACAGGACTGCAAAGTAAGAACAGAGAAACACAGTTTATATCAGAAACCAAATTTTCTCTGCTTTGTTACTCGCAAGCAGTGTGTGTCTGCAATCTATACTAATCAAAGTCCCTGTATTCGAGTCCCTGCAAGCCCCTGAAAGTCCATCACAAGTCCCTGCAAGCCCCTAAAAGTCCATCACAAGTCCATCACAAGTCCATCATCAGTCTGAAGCCAATTCACAAGCTGTTCAAATGAGCTGTGACAAAAGCATTCTTTTGTCACAGTCTATCCCGTTACTTATGGCTGACCTTGTGACAGGACTTGTGAAAAGACTTGTGATGGACTCGAATACAACACTGTCACTAAAGTTTTGAAATAAATTTCGAAGTGTTGTGACCCCTAACCACCGCAGAAAAAAATTCCAACTTAATAAGATGATGCAGCGCTAAGTGAATCTCTCAAGTGTGAGTGATGTTCTGAAGAGAAATTGTGGAGGCGCACCGTGTATTTTTCAAGATCTCGGTCTCTAACAAAAGAGATTCCTAAGGTGTTACCGCAAACCTTTGTCTCCAGAGCAAACCAGAGCATACAGTCCAAAACGTCGAGTACCATCGGTTCTTTTTAGAACCCCACATACTCAAAAAGAGACGTATCCTTAGTGCTACCGCAAACGTATCTAGTTTACTTGCTACCTCCAACATGAAAAGCTTCAAATCTCAACCTTCGTCTTATTGCTACGTCCACCATGCCGACCTTCAACTCACATTTAAGCTGTTACTTGTTCTCCAACCCCTTCCAATGAGATGAGCCTGCCGCATGCACATTGTTCTCTAACATTGTAATAACAACATCAGCTTAATACTTGCCTTTGCTTGAGGGTTCCGCCAGGGACAGTGGAGGTGGCAATGGGAGACAACTTCAAGTGGCCATCCCGCGTCTGGGTCGTCAGGTGGCTGTTCAGGCCAATTGTGTCCGGTCGTCCAAAGGGGGGCGTGGTATCCTTGGCTAGACCACGCCCACCTGAGGTGTCACCGCTTACTGGTGATCCATTGGGCACTGTTTTTAAATCCCCCCCAAAAAAATAGCAATGACAAGTTTGTAACGGGGAAAGGCTTGCTAAACATTGAAATGACAAAATACGGTATTTCAGCACTAATTTACGGCCAACTCCTTTTTGGAAAGTGGTACGTACCCAGTGACACATTGGCTCCAAAGGGAGGGGTCCTTGTCTTTGAGGCAGATCCACTGGGAGATGGGGGTGTTCCTGTCAGAAGTTTGTGCCTGCTGTAGTGGTTTGCTTGGGCAACATGCGCTTTTGGAAGCAAACTGAATTCCACAAGGAGAATTTCACAGAAGTACATGTAAGGATGATTTGAGTGGCTGATAAGCAAACAAGGCACAGCTGTTTTTAAACATGATTTTTTCCCTTCTTGTCATTTTTTGGCAGGTCAACTGGTTAGGGTTTAATACCAGACAGCCAGCTCCACTGACAGAAACCTTTTATATCAAACTGTTGGTTCAATGAGACCTTTACTGATTTTGATAGAGTTTTTGTTATTCTTTTAAGATCAATATCTGTCTAGCCATCACAGTCAAAATTGCTGTAGCATAATTTGGTGCAGGCTAAAATATCTCTGAGGAAGATTTACACTAATCCTCATGAGTGCACATAAACAACATTAAATCGAGAAGATGGAGGACTGTAGTGGTCTTTAAAAAATAAGAGTTGTTCGGCAACCTACTCGTTGGCATCTGAAGAGCCGGGGATGAGCGGGCTGTTGAGGGAGCCCTGGGAGCTGATGGAGCCTGCCGAGCCTGACCGGCCAATGGCAGGCAACGCGTCCTTGGCCGGCGCCGTGGTCTGGGCTGTGGTGGGATTGTCCATGGAGTTGCGCCGGGCAGAAACGCCCACGGTGCTGCCGCCATGGGACCACAGGGCAGCATTGGAGGCATTGCGATAGCGCGAGTGAGGAACTGGTGGAGGGAAGAGTGTCAACTCTTGTCAGAAATCAGAGCCAAAATGTGACTCCAGCACACATCCATTTTTCTGTTGGAAAGCTTGACAACAGCATCTTTTACTTACCAAGATGGACAAGACTCTTTGCCGAGTCGGGTTTGAAAGCCTCAGAAAAAACTTTGGTTCTGGATCAGCCCTCATGAATCCACAACCACATGCAAAAGATGGTTTGAACTGACTGACTCCTGCTTTCAGCATCCATTAAATTTGGGAGCAGGCCAACAGCCAATCAGATTTCTGAATAGACAGTGGCAGTGTATGAAGATATCTTCCCTTTTAACTCACCTTCTCTCTTATTGGGCGCTACTGGCGGTTTCCGATTCCCGGCAACTCCTGATCGCTTCCTGACAAAGCTTTCCTCAGGTTGGCCTCGGAAGAAACCCTCAAAGATGACAAAATTGTTGACCTGAAACGGACGAATCACCAAAACAACAGCGTTTGAGATCAAAAAGTATCACAGGTCTCAATAGAAAATTTGCCAGAGATGTAAATTTCACAAGAACTTTGTGCGACGAATTTGATCGTTATTGTGTTGTTCGCATGTTAATGTTACCACGGATATATACCCAGAAAATTTGACTCAAACCTGGTGGATGGTCGCCCGAAGGTTGTAATGCTTGGCTAGGAAGGAGGTAAACTTGTGGGAGGGTCTGTCGATGGGAAGGTGTTGAGCCTCAATTCCCTCATGCTGGGGAAAAGATGGGGAATACAGGGGGTTTTAAAGGGCGTATTTGCAATGTTGGCACTTAGTGAAGGTAACGCATTCTGATTTGAAACTTGAAAGCTATATATTACCAAGTCTAGATCGGCAAGATTTCTGCACAGCTAGTCTTTCAGTGTTAGATTTGGCCAGTTTATGAAATAAATGATGCTCCAAAGCAGAACATTTTTTTAGTATTTCAATTAAGATAACATGTTTGTCAGACTCTTTCCTCCAAAGACCTGTCTGTATTAAATGTTCTCTGCAGTAGCAACCCGTAACCATTGAGCTTTAGTGTCAATCACATAAAATCTTGTTGGGGTTATGACATCACAACGTCTTAGACTGGTCTACTTGTAAACATGAATTACGACTGTTATGTAACACAAATTCCGACCTCTAGTTCAATGAGACACGGACTAATGTGCTGGCTGAAGCTGTGTGTACATTTGGCAACGGCTTTGCCTCCGATCACTGAGAGGTCGGATGCAACATAACTGATTCGGACAGGACCTCACCCTCAGCATAGTCTGGAAGAGCTGTTTCCCGCACCCTCTCCTCTGGCACGACTCGTGGACGTAGAAGTCGAGAACGCACAGTGGCTCCATCTCGATCTGGTTGCCGTGGTTGTCGAGCACAAAGAGTTTCTTTCGTCCGACTTTCAGAATTCCAACAACTGAACCCAAACCTCTGCAGCAGTTTAAAGTTTAAAGAATCACTTAACATTATCAGGTAAGTTC